>NC_089593.1:88896100-89236143 GCF_019320115.1 Miscanthus floridulus
GAAATAGAATAAATGAAATGTCTTGTTGTCGTGGTAAATATAGCCAATTTTCTTCGCCTTTTTTAGGTTAACTGGAGGGGCAAGGTGCCCCTACAGCATTAATAAAAATGCATTAAACGAAAAAAGGTAGTAACAGTACAGTACAATTAGGGGACTGAAAAGGAATTTTTCTTCACCTTTTCCTTTTCCTTTCACCTTTTCCTTTTCTTGGCGTCGACCTTCTCCTTCTCCCTCTCCCTCTCCCTTCACTAGATCCATGCGCCATGGGGGACACAGGAACGGCGGTGGCGGCCTCTATAAAGGAGCGACCGAACGTCCAAACCAGACGGATAGGCGAGATGGTGGAGATGGGGGTGAGGAACCAGAGGAAGTAGATGGGGGAGAGGAAACTGGGGAGACCCACCGACCAATCTCACGGCTCTTCCTCCCCGACGGTGATGATGAACAAGACAAGGAGAGGAAACGGGGACTAAGAGGAGGAAACGGGAGAGAGGGAAACGCCATGAGCTTGGTCGGCAGGTAAAGGAGGGAGCTAGGGGCAGGAATGTCATTTCACATTTACTACTAGCCACGTGGCGAGCCATGAAGGGGGATGGATGAGATTGACCTGCAAATCCATTGTTTGAAGACTAAAGTGGACAATTTAAAAGTTGAGGGACCAATCTGAGCCTCACACAATAGTTTAGGTACGAAAATGGTTATTTTGCCTTTTGTTTTGCTTGTTTATCTTAACTATAAGAACGTGAAGGAATTGAAAAATATGGCTTACCTTGAATTCTTCTACCCACCTAATTTTTTTCCTTGGATTTTACACCATTTGATTGATTGCTACTGACATGTCGAGTGGATCTAGACATTTACACATAGAGAAACACCAATGGTATTGCCCAAAAAAAACCGCACGCCAACCCACCTTTTTTTTTGCCGAGTGGCAATTTGGGCATTTACATGGCGAGTAGGTTTGCATCCTTATTGGTGTTGTTGTGAATTTCAGAGAGGAGGCTTGTCGGAGTCTCGGAGGTGCAGCTTGGGGAGATGCACATGATGGGCTACGTGACCGTGCAGCTGATTCAGCCATAACACGTGACAGGCCAAACGACGGGACGCTGGCCATATTCACCTAGTTCTCACCAATGGCCGACCACGCCTTCGAGCCTGTGGGCGTCCTGGGGATAATCAGCAATTGAGCTTGGCCGACCATCGATCGTGGCCTCAGGTCTCCTCATTCTTGTTTCTGCAATTTGTCATAAAAGGGTCGTTTAAGCATGGAGCCTGATAATGTGGATTTCGTGTGTGTTTGTATATTTTTTTTCAGGGAGAGTCGAGCTGTTGACATGGAGTCCTTGTGTGTTGTTGCTGGGAAGCATGTCCGGTCCATGCGTGTCGACCTTCACATCTTGGATAACGGCCAGACTCTATCTGCAATCACATCTTGGATAACGGTCGGACTCTATCTGCAAACGAGTTCATCCAGGTTAAGATATCCGGAGATTGTTTTTTGTTTGATTGATTTGACATATACATCTGAGCAATGCGTTTATCCAGAGTTCTAACTCAATTAGCTATCACACATGAGATGCCGCCTCCCGCGCTGCATAGGCTGGGTAGCCGACCTTTGGTGCAATGTAACAACTCTCTCCTCCGATCCCTCTGCTAACTTTTTCCACGCACTGGCCTTGTAACCTTGGCGACCCGTCGCCACTAGCTATCAGCTATGTAACCATCACCGGCTCTATCCGGCATCCATGGTAATCACATGTAACAACTTGATTTCCAACAGAATACCGACCTGGAAAGGCAACCTCCTCAATTTGGCAGGACGCGCTACTTTGGTCACCGCCACCCTTTCAGCGATCCCTGTCAAGATGGACCTGTGTGCCTGCTTATTAGACTCAACTTCGTCTTAGATAAAGATGGAGATGTCCAAGATGGACGAGGAGAAGGTGGCGGCTGGTGGGGTTAGTGGAGCTGGGACAGTGGACACAGCGCAGCAGCTGGTGACGATCGAGGGATGCTGTGGCAGTGACCTCACTCCATCTAGGGTCAAGAAATCGAGTTCTTGGAGAGCCGATCCATGGCACAACCGAGCGAGCTAGGGCGACAGCTCTTGCTGAGAGGCCCCCTCAAAGCCCTAGAGGCAGACATCCACCATGCTAACGCCACGTAAGCGTCTCTACTTTTTACCATGGTTTGGATTCTGCACTACATCCTTTTCTTGAAATTTCCATTGTAATTTCTTCTTTATAGATAATTTTTTCATAACCATGCAAATTTCCATTGTAACTTGTTCTTTATAGATGATTTTTTAAACCCGTGCGTGCTTGTCCACTACTATATCTACACATACTCCTTTAATCGTGCATTAGCCTAAGCAACCTGTCACTTACACTGCCACCTGTGATTAATTTTTCAATGGCATTTGGGAAGCTACTACGACCATCCACCTTGCTGACCTGCCCACTAATCAACCTAAACAGCATGACAGAATTGCTAGTTTGGTTAATAGGACTTATTTTTTTTAGTTTGGTCTTTTGGCTTGTTGCACAGGCTGTTTCCTAAGTGTCGTCCTCGGTCATTGCGTGCAGCTTGATTCCGGCATATATGCAGTGGGTGCGTGCCGGCCGGGCATTTCTTTTTTGAAAAAGGAACTTTGTACCGGGATTTTTTTTAAAAAAAAAAGAAAACTTTTTTCAGGTCTCCCCAAGTTGCCGGTGTTATCCGTCCGTCCCTAGCATAAGAATTTTGATATTTGGGTCTCATCAGAACGTACTTTGTGTGCGGCGGTGTGACTAGTACTTCCATATGTTTGCGACCGAAATAGCAGATTAAGATTATTATGTATCATGATGGGACTCTGGCACCACGGAAATCCAAAGAATAAATAAATCAAGTTAAGAATAACTGAGATTTATTTAATTTATATAATCCTAACTAGAGGATCCACCGTCCACAAACAAGAGAAATCATGCAAATCAACTTGAACAGATAAATATAGTATAGTGATCGATGCAGCCAGATTTAGGATCGATGGGATTCAATTGAATTCATGGATCCTCCTAGCTATCCGGATGTTTCTACGGCGGCCACTTGACCTCTGCGGCGGCAATCATTGAGAATGTTGACGTACAACTGGCACCTGCTGATGTCGCTCCCATGCTGGTTGATGCACTGCATGCAAAATTAACATTCAGATGTATATGTACGTGAAAAAGTAAAAAAAAAACACAAATTAGCAAATAATAAACCAGATCGATCGAAGCATCACATACGTCTTGGAAGGCCATGGCATGGATTTGGCAGGGGTTAGACGGCGACGACGCACCATCATCGCCACCACCACTAGCAGTGGCACTGGTAGTAGCAGCAGTGTGTTCGATGCGGAAGGTACGGGGGCCAAGGACAGCATCCATGGCCCTGTTTGCCATGGCCCAACTGGTGGACCAAACCCATCCCTCAGCAAAGGCGGATGCGATGTTGCCCAACACAGAGCCGCCGCCGGTAGTAGTTGCCGGAGCAGGAGCGCCGCCGCCCTTGGCCGCTGCAACGGAATGCATGCATGCAATAGCACAATGTTATATATATATATATAGTTCTTCCTTGTAAAAAATGTTATGCATGCATGCATATTGTCAACAACTCATTTGATCATATATACTGTATACTAGCTAGTTAAATAGACAAGGAATCAAACTGAATTGGATTAATAAATAGATTGAATTGGTGGTAGATGCTGCTGTATCGGACGCATTGATTAATTCATACCCGGTGCAGGCGGAGGGGCTTTGGCTATTTTGGCACTGGAATAAGATCTTCTACGTCCTCCTGGCAAACCAAACCAAATTCAATCAATCGATCATATCCTTCACTCAATAAAGTTAAAAATAAAATGATCCGCGATCCGTTATATGTATATTCACGCAGATGATGATGGTATAAGATACAATGACATGATCGAGGATCGTCAGCATTATATATAAGTGATCATGAACGACGACGTCCACGTACCCCCAGAGCTGCGGCCGCCGCGAGGCATGGCGGCTGGGGCTCGCGTCGGTGGTGGGTGGGATTGGCAGGCCGCCGGCGACTAGATCTCGGCTAGAGGAAGGAGATAGATGATGGGTTTCTGGATCGATCGAGGTGGGCGCTGGTGGCCTATGTATATATGGCTAATGGCTGTCCTTTAATTTATATATATATATATATATATATATATATATATATATATATATATATATATATATATATATATATATATATATATATATATACATCCATACATTTTTCTTCTTCCGCAAGATATTACAATCTAAGTAGTACGTATCAATCTAGGGATATGGATGAAACATGGCCCCTCCCGATTTTACTGGAGTTTCCAAAGTGGCTAAAAAATTTGTTGGGTTTTTTTCTAACCATTTTGAAAACCTACCTTATAAAAGATACACGGCAATTTTGCATCCTTAATCTCGGACTATTTTTTGAATTATCCTAAGAGTTTTTATATATTTTTCTTTCTGAACAATGTCCTTATTTCTTATTCTTCCCCACGTCTTTCCACCTCTGGATTGGCTCATTGATACACATATATTCCGGTGTGATTAGATCAATTTTCCCAAATGCAGAAAGATTGAGAGTTGAGATAATGTGTTGCTGGGAGTTGAGACTTAAATAATTAATGATGAGTTGTTGGAGAGCGGTTTTTCAATCTTATATAAAAAATCAAAATTGGTGGTGAGTTTCGGAAACTTTTGGAGTCATGCAGTAACTTATAAAAAATATAATTCAAAAAATCTAGTTTTGTAACCTATTTCAATATAAATATTAGAAAAGAAAAAAATAACCCCATCACAATAGTTTCCAATAGCTTGCTCTAAAAAAATAAAAACAGACCGGCTAAGATTTTCGAGAGAATTCCGTGTGGACTATTATAAAAGACACCGAAACAATTCATCTTCCTTGCCTGCTAGTGGTCTCCGCATGCAGCTTTTGTCTCCGCTTTTGTCTCAACCCAAACATTGCGGGAGCCAAACTACTCCAATCCGTGATCTCCGGTCAAGTCAAACAAACCCAATTTATTTGGGTCCTATCCATTAGATACCATTTTCCAAACTCACAGTTTGTTGGCTTTCGATCGTGACACACACACAGTTACAAACAATGGACAAGAAAAGGCAGCGGCTTTTCCACAAACCAAATAAATAAACAGTCATGGTGATAATAAAAAAATCAGAAATGCTATATAACACATATGTGTTTTAGTAGAAAAAACACGTTAATTTTCTTTTCACAGGTGTTGCGCACGGCGGGTTGTCGGCGGGAGTGGTCGTTGTGCTGCGCCCGATGACGAATTGACGATGACGGGGTGAGCTGTTACCCGCTAGGCTGCTATCCCTATCTTGACGGGACGATGATGCATGCACCGGCAAAAAGGGCAAACAAGGGCAAAAAGGCTGCGTAGCCGGGCAGGCATATATACCGCGCTACTGTACATGCTCTTGAAGCGCGCGCGTAGATTTGTCCTCTTGTCCTTGTATAGAAAAATATTTGTTTCCGGTGATATGTGGATCTGTGAATCTGTGATCTTGTGATTTGTGATTGTCTGGAGATAGAAGAAGGTTAGAGACTGGAGGTAGAAAGAAGGTGGAGGCTGTTGGATCTTAATTCTATGGTGCAAAAAAATTCATGTGTTGAAACTGCATAAAACACATGGTTGTTGGATAGACAAACTCTAAAAAAATAGGAATACACGTAAATAAGTTCATTAAAAATTGCACGTAAAAAAGAAAATAACATGGAAAGTACATGTCCTGCAGATTGGTCACTTAAATAAACAAAATGTTGAGAGTAATAGCCACCAAAAAACCCATAAAATGCCTGATGAGCATCACTCAGCCTTGAAAAATTCAACAAATTCGCTCAGACTTAAAATTCAACACAGATCATAAATTCACATCACAACTTTGATTTTAGAGTTACAAGACCTACACCAAGGCCATGGATAAATAGATAATTGAAACACATTGCTTCCAACTCAAGACCTGTTGTAGTGCTGCTTGTAATTTGTGACCCATGACTCTGACAATAAATGTAACATGCTATTGCTGATCTAAGTTGCAGCATATTACTTGCACATAGTTGTGGTTGATTGCTACTGACATGCCGAGTGGATCTAGACATTTACACATAGAGAAACACCAATGGTATTGCCCAAAAAAAACCGCACGCCAACTGACCATTTTTTTTGCCAAAAAAAAAAAGAAAAAAAATGGCGCGTGGCAATTTGGGCATTTACTTGGCGAGTAGGTTTGCATCCTTATTGGTGTTGTTGTGAATTTCAGAGAGGAGGCTTGTCGGAGCCTCGGAGGTGCAGCTTGGGGAGATGCACATGATGGGCTACGTGACCGTGCAGCTGATTCAGCCATAACACGTGACAGGCCAAACGACGGGACGCTGGCCATATTCACCTAGTTCTCACCAATGGCCGACCACGCCTTCGAGCCCTGTGGGCGTCCTGGGGAATCAGCAATTGAGCTTGGCCGACCATCGATCGTGGCCGGCCTCAGGTCTCCTCATTCTTGTTTCTGCAATTTGTCATAAAAGGGTTTAAGCATGGAGCCTGATAATGTGGATTTCGTGTGTGTTTGTATATATTTTTTTTAAGGGAGAGTCGAGCTGTTGACATGGAGTCCTCGTGTGTTGTTGCTGGGAAGCATGTCCGGTCCATGCGTGTCGACCTTCACATCTTGGATAACGGCCAGACTCTATCTGCAATCACATCTTGGATAACGGTCGGACTCTATCTGCAAACGAGTTCATCCGGGTTAAGATATCCGGAGATTGTTTTTTGTTTGATTGATTTGACATATACATCTGAGCAATGCGTTTATCCAGAGTTCTAACTCAATTAGCTATCACACATGAGATGCCGCCTCCCGCACTGCATAGGCTGGGTAGCCGACCTTTGGTGCAATGTAACGACTCTCTCCTCCGATCCCTCTGCTAACTTTTTCCACTGGCCTTGTAACCTTGGCGACCCGTCGCCACTAGCTATGTAACCATCACCGGCTCTATCCGGTATCCATGGTAATATATATCAGGTGGGGACCCTTCGTCCCCTTCATCATTCCAATAAAAAAAAAAGCTTGGCCGGATGGCAATCACATGTAACAACTTGATTTCAACAGAATACCGACCTGGAAAGGCAACCTCCTCAATTTGGCAGGACGCGCTACTTTGGTCACCGCCACCCTTTCAGCGATCCCTGTCAAGGTGGACCTGTGTGCCTGCTTATTAGACTCAACTTCGTCTTAGAGAAAGATGGAGATGTCCAAGATGGACGAGGAGAAGGTGGCGGCTGGTGGGGTTAGTGGAGCTGGGACAGTGGACACAGCGCAGCAGCTGGTGACGATCGAGGGATGCTGTGGCAGTGACCTCACTCCATCTAGGGTCAAGAAATCGAGTTCTTGGAGAGCCGATCCATGGCACAACCGAGCGAGCTAGGGCGACAGCTCTTGCTGAGAGGCCCCCTCAAAGCCCTAGAGGCAGACATCCACCATGCTAACGCCACGTAAGCGTCTCTTCTTTTTACCATGGTTTGGATTCTGCACTACATCCTTTTCTTGAAATTTCCATTGTAATTTCTTCTTTATAGATAATTTTTTCATAACCATGCAAATTTCCATTGTAACTTTCTTTATAGATGATTTTTTAAACCCGTGCGTGCTTGTCCACTACTATATCTACACATACTCCTTTAATCGTGCATTAGCCTAAGCAACCTCTCACTACACTGCCACCTGTGATTAATTTTTCAATGGCATTTGGGAAGCTACTACGACCACCTTGCTGACCTGCCCACTAATCAACCTAAACAGCATGACAGAATTGCTAGTTTGGTTAATATGACTTATTTTTTTAGTTTGGTCTTTTGGCTTGTTGCATAGGCTGTTTGCTAAATGTCGTCCTCGGTCATTGCATAGCAGTGGGTGCGTGCCGGCCGGGCATTTCTTTTTTGAAAAAGGAACTTTGTACCGGGATTTTTTTTTAAAAAGGAAACTTTTTTCAGGTCTCCCCAAGTTGCCGGTGTCATCCGTCCCTAGCATAAGAATTTTGATATTTGGGTCTCATCAGAACTTTGTGTGCGGCGGTTATGTTTGCGACCGAAATAGCAGATTAAGATTATTATTATTATGTATCATGATGGGACTCTGGCACCACGGAAATCCAAAGAATAAATAAATCAAGTTAAGAATAACTGAGATTTATTTAATTTATATAATCCTAACTAGAGGATCCACCGTCCACAAACAAGAGAAATCATGCAAATCAACTTGAACAGATAAATAGAGTATAGTGATCGATGCAGCCAGATTTAGGATCGATGGGATTCAATTGAATTCATGGATCCTCCTCGAGTGACTTGTTGGATTCCTATCTACTCCTAGCTATCCGGATGTTTCTACGGCGGCCACTTGACCTCTGCGGCTGCAATCACTGACAATGTTGACGTAGAACTGGCACCTGCTGATGTCGCTCCCATGCTGGTTGATGCACTGCATGCAAAATTAACATTCAGATGTATATGTACGTGAAAAAGTAAAAAAAAAAACACACAAATTAGCAAATAATAAACCAGATCGATCGAAGCATCACATACGTCTTGGAAGGCCATGGCATGGATTTGGCAGGGGTTAGACGGCGACGACGCATCATCATCGCCACCACCACTAGCAATGGCACTGGTAGTAGCAGCAGCGTGTTCGATGCGAAAGGTACGGGGGCCAAGGACAGCATCCATGGCCCTGTTTGCCATGGCCCAACTGGTGGACCAAACCCATCCCTCAGCAAAGGCGGATGCGGCGTTGCCCAACACAGAGCCGCCGCCGGTAGTAGTTGCCGGAGCAGGAGCGCCGCCGCCCTTGGCCGCTGCAACGGAATGCATGCATGCAATAGCACAATGTTATAATATATATATATATGTAGTTCTTGTTGGAACCGACGGTGGCCGTCGAGCTCCTGCTGCTGCTGGAACGCCGGTGATCGCCTGAGCACGGTCACCAGACACACTCACAACTCGCACGATGAACTGGAACTGAGCACAAGTATTTCGCTGCACAACCGACGCAGCCTTTTGGAGCGTTTTTTCCATTGCTTATGTACAATGCAAATACATGGGCCAGAGCCGGTCCCCCGCCACCACACGATCGCTGCTCGATCCGGCTTTTGCGCCACGCCGAGAGACATGCACGACGACCATGCAGTGGCGGTGACCACGCCACCCGACTTGCGCGGCCACGCCCCGGACTGGGCACATCTCCGTCCAGGCTCGTGGTTCTACACGCTAACTAAGCCAAATATGCAGTGCTTACAACTAGATTACATGAATGAAAATAGAAAGTGAAATGTAAACATGCTAATATCTAACAAATCACCCCCTTAATCCTGTTGTAACTTGACGATGCCCAGCTTTTGCCTCAGCTCCACGAACCTGATCCTGCCCAGTGCTTTTGTCAGTATATCAGCTAACTGGTTGTCAGTTCTCACATGATCAACTTCAACCGGCCCACTGCTGATACACTCTCTGATGTAATGGAAACGAGTGTCTATATCTTACATCGTAGCCTACTGCAGTACGACCAACCAGATTACTCCAGTTGCAAGAGTACAGACATCCACCGCCTATACTTCCTTCCAGTTCAGCCCATTCGATCCACACTTCAGAACTTGCACGTGCAATTTGAATCGATCCACACCCTTGCTGATTTGGAAGCACGCAAACTCCTCCAATGCAAAACCTGCATTGAGCTCGCGCCACGTGTCACCATGCCACAGAGAACAAGAACCCCATCAGCCTCCACGCTCCTATGTCGTTGTCGCTGATCCTATCGCTGTCTCTGCCCCACGGTATGACTAGCCTGTCGCCGCTAGCATCTCCGTCATGCACCACGGTATGTTGTTCGCCCTTCAAGCAAACTGTCCGCCAGCCATCCTGAACTATTCGCCTTGCGCCCCGCGAACTATTCGGCCCTGATCCATCAATCACAGACAAATCACCAACGAGCTGCTCTTCCTCTCGACCTTGTTAGCCTGCGCGTGACTCCGTCGCTCCCGAGAACACCCACTGAAAATACCACTGTCGAACTTCCATCAGTCACCATGTGCACCACGACTGAACACCGTCAACAGTCTCCGCTCGTCGTCGCCAACGAGCACTGCAACACCGGCCCCGAGGTCTGGTCAACCGGACGCGCTACCTCTCCTCCATCGCCTGTTGCAAAATTTCATCAGCATCCACAACATCTTGCTGCGCCCTGTAGCCTACGCAGTCTTGCCACAACTCTCGCAACATATCTTGTTGTCTTGCACGCCGATCCGGTCAACAAGACTCGTTGATCACCAGACCGTCTACTATCACCATAGATTGTCTGTCCTGGGTCCATCACCGAACCCACATGTTGTCATTGAAAAGCATCTCTGCACAAATCCAGCTATTCCCGTTGCTCTCTTTTGCTGGTCAACCGAAAATGAACCACGGCCAAACTATCATGCACGTAATAAAAGCACAAAAAAGGTTACGTGCGTGGAGTCCCCATGTTCACCTGCAATACCGTTTGCATCACATGCACCACGGACTCTTCCTGTGCCACACCAAACATGCATATATTTCTAGCCATACGTTTAATGCATCGTGACCCTGGAACTCCAACACGTCAGCAACTCATCTTAGCTAGTTCATGTGCCTGTCGCCGATTAGTGTCCAACTCAAACACGAGTCAACAACCGGTCTACTCTTAGATCCCAAATCCCGAGCAGCTTCCTTACGCATGGTAATCGAGATGTACTTCCGCCGCTTACACGCCGTCATGAATATGAATCCCTCAGGTCCGTGCTTTGCGTTGCCCTTTGCGCCCAACACCTTTGCATCTGCAACTCTGTGCGCCACAAGCTCAGCCACAAGCACAAATACCCTCTCGAGCGCGTATATCTCGCACGGCTCCTACTTCCAGCGACCAATTATCACGAATACCATAGGATGCATCCGCTCCATAGCCGACTTCTTGGTCCCCTTCGACGACAACACATCTGGCGACCCGTTGTGACCCTACGACGACGCACATGTACTCCAGCCACAACCATGCATGCTCCACGTTGCGTCGTATCCGCTTCGGCACCAACCGTACTTTGCACGAGGCCTTGTAGATACAATATCATCGAACCTCTGAGTGATCTTCCGCACAGCCTCAGATCCAATCCAACTATAGCTCTAACACCAATTGTTAGAAATTAGCCTCTCACAGTGATGAGCTGCTCGCTAATCTCCACGCGCGGAAGCGTCGATTAGATCCACCGAGACAAACCTGCAAGATCACAGACGACACCAGAGGCACGATATTTGTTAACGAGGTTCAGCCGAAGCCTAGTCCCTGGGGCACGATTACAGGCGCTCCTCCACAATACCAGCAACACCGGCCGCTCCAGGGCCCCGACAACGTGCCGCCGCCGTCCTGCGAACCTATCGCTATGTCGTCATGGTTACCGCAGCAGCCCCCTTCTCATATTTATGAGAGGACCGGGTTATAGAGTCCAACACCAACTCTATCATATACTGCCAAATACAACTCAGAGTCCTAGCGTAACCAAACTCGTACATAATATTCGACACGACACATATTCTAACAGGTGCTCTCGATGCACCTACGTACTCTCTCGCTCTCGTTCCACTTAGCGATGACTACTGCTTGCTTGATAGCTAGCCCGAGGTCCATGACAAAGTAACAGGTCGACAAGAAAGGGTTGTTTTCCCTGGCGGCTGGCCAACAGGAATGATTTCCTGACGGCAAAAATCATTCTCTCAAAAGATGTACTCTATTTCAGAACCATGCACAACGTGAAGTGTAAAATAAGTGCTTGTAGCTGCACTTTGTAGTCTATCCCCATGCATGTTTAAACTTGAGAGCTATTTTCTTGGCCCTGAAGAGGGTTGACTTGCTTTCTTGACCTTTTTTTTTATTTTTGAACTTACCTATTTGCCGAAAAAGCTAACGTTTGTTACTTATATGGCCCTTCCGCTAGTTTGGGGACTTAATGGTTTAGGTCAATGGTGCAATGACGATTTGACCAAAAAAGTAAACCGAATTTTTTAGAGGTTGAAGAAAATAATTCTGTATTTAAACTTTAGTTTAAGCAATAATTGGTACTAATCCAAACCACCTCAACTTGATGTCATCTTATTGGTGGAACGTCTACCCTATGCATATGCATCGTTTTTCCCCATCGCACCGCCGCGCAAACACACAAGAGACAGAGAAATTTGACTTGACAGGAAAAAACTCTTTTTCAATGCGGCCAGAGAAGAAAGTAACCGATGTTCAGCAAAGTGGAAGCGGAAGAATAATCTCACCCACCACCAACCTGACCAGCGACGCGTTACTCCTACTGTTCTTCGTTGTGTTGCGGTGTGCAGCAACGTAAGAACGCCGTACCAAACGGGACGGATCGTAGAACGTACTGCCGGTAACACGTACGGCACGTAGTCGTAGAGCAACCAAATGAAACACGGCACGTAGAGCAAATGCATGCGCTCTAGTTGACCTTATTTGGTTAGTGTGGATTTAGCCTAGGAATCATTACAGCTCAACAATGGTTATACAAATTACACAAATTCGAACCCTCCGTTCCGTAGGAACCGATCGAATGAAGCATGCATGGCAACGCCAACACGATACCGAGAGTGGGTGGGACCTACACTCATACAGTAATAGTGATGCACTTTATTTGATCCCTCGGTACTCTAAGCCACCCACGCCACGACAGAGAGATGACCGAGACTATACGTACGGATCAGGGAGCCAACACGCCAAATTATTTATTCAACTGGATATGCTACTATTCATTTATTCAACTCTTTGATTTTGAACTAGTGAAGTAGTGAGTGTACTGGCTAGATGTCCTCCATGCTACACTCACTATTCTGCACGCATGCAGCAGCTTCTGTGAGCTGCCCTGCGGACCCAGCATCCAACGAATTCAACAAGTGCATGCCTGCTTAATTTGCTTGCGTCTTTTCAAGTTTACTGCTTAATTCGGCCTCTCCATATACACACACACCTCACTCCAACCGGTCTTCCAACCTTCACACACTTTCCATGCTACACTCGCTATTTAAGGGTTGACTAAGTCATGCATGTTCTAAACCACACTGTTTTTTTTTACTAGAGGGCCGGAGTACTGTTGGCCAGTCGAATCATCTATGACCTTACCGATCATAGATGCAGTCCAGTGGGCGATGGATTTGGCCTCTGATCTCTGGCATATGTTAGTGTCACCGGATGTGGTAGCAGCTACCGGGTGCCTTCTACCAACGACAGTGGCAAGGAGCTACCGGGTCGGTGCTATGTGATGACTCAGGTGGCTTTGTTAGAGGCGGTGCTAAATGGTATGATCATTATCTTGGTGCCCTGAGCATGGAGGCCCTGGCCTGTCGTGATGGCTTTGTAATGGCAAGGCAGATGGGAGCACGGCGTGTTTGGCTCGAATCCGACTGCCACGAACTTCTCAAGCTATGGTGAGCAGGAGACAATCAACTATCAAGCGTTCTGTCTCTTCTGAGGGAGATCCGGGACATGAGCAGGAGACAATCAGCTATCAGGAGTTTAGTTTGTCTTTTACTACTAGGGTAGTTCATATTCTTGCAAAACAGGTTACGAGTGAGACACGAGTCGGGTGGTGGCAGCAGACCCCAGCATGTGTTTCTTTGCTCTTAATCTCTGATTGTAATCAAGGCACTTTATAGTGAATGAATCCCTCGTCACAAAAAAGGCTTATTCACTGTCTCTAAAAGCAAAAAAAAAAAGTAATAATAATAACATTTTGGTTGACTTTAGCAGCAACTGAATGGGTCAGTCTTTACCATTGTTGACGAGACTCTTTGGAGTTTTGAGGGATTCTGAAGCCCATCAGCAGCAGGTACGCCAACAAACTCGATCGACCACATGGGCTATGTTGGGCCAAGCCTATTATGGGCCCTAAGTTTACGGAAACTTTGTTTTTTTCTAAAATTTTGCGACTAACAGAAACTTTGTATGTCTAAATGGGAAAAGTAAATTATCATGTCTAGTTCAAAGTTCAAACTTTATTTTTGAGAATTACACTATACAACGTAGATGCCCATACTCACCTCTATGAATACACAACCTCTCTATCAACGCGACCTCTCATCTCGTAAAGGTACAAAAAAAGGTGGTGGTGCTCCTACATGAAAGTGGAATGTGTAGAAATTGTACTTTGCACCAACTCTCATGCTTTTATACTCTCTGGTGTTGGTATATGTTTGTGGTGGAGGTGGAAGATTTTCATTGATTAGCTAGAATTTAAAATAAACATATATGATTGGGGATATGTAAAGATTATTCATTGGAGTGTGACATGATAAGGTACGGATATACCTTGAGGATAGCATGCATAGTGTGAGGTTAGCTAGGCCGCGCCTTTCCTCCCTCCCTATATAAACACCTGCACATTAAGACAAGCATAGCCCTCTCTGGCTTCACCACTACCCTCATCCAGAGCTTTCCGCCCATGAGTTTCAGAAGATGGGGACGGCGGCGGTGCTACCCTGCTGCACAAAGCTTGTTGGGGTGGCCAATGAAGAGGTAAAGGCTGCTGCCATTGGTGGTGCATCTGACCACAGGAGCTAGCGGAGACCGTTGGAACTTGATTTAGCACCAGGTGGGCGAGGGCGGTTCTTCATGCTGGCTGCTGGTCGCTGGCGAGGGACATGATGACGGCCAGTTGGAGCATGAACCAGAACTACTTGAATCTGCGTCAGGGGTCACGAGTGGCGGCGGGTGCGCACCCGGCTGCCATCGTAGCAGGCAACATCGAGGGCACACCGTAAGGTGCCAAGGCGGAAAAAATTTGGTGAGGACACCCCCATGGAGTAACAACATGGACACACACTATATATGGATTTGCCACAGATGTGTTCGTACGCATGCATCCAACAATTGAATTTGTTGCTTAAATTTAGGAGGAATAGTTAGAAAGAGAAACTACATTTCTACACAGCTTGCATCGGGCATTTACGGCCTCGGCAAACCTCCGAGTGCGCATGTCAGGCAGCTAGCGTTGAATTGGGCGTAGGGGTGGCAGCTGCGGCATCAGCACGGCTGGCATGACGAGTGATAACCTTCGGAGACATCGACGCCCAGCGTCGGGGCCTTCGGCGTGAGTCCCCTGAGCACGGCCGGGCGTGTGCGACGGATGCATCGACCGGCAATCTTCAAAGCACTCGTCGTCTTTTATTATTTTGTTATATATCAGAACCTAGCTAGCATTGTTCCTGCCAGTTCAACTTCGCAGGGCCACTGCCCACTGCCAAGCCGTTTTCAAAACACAGGTAACTGAGACATGATTGAATGGATGCTGATACTGATAATGGCCAGTATGGAGAAAATGCAAGAATCTGTTGTTAACGGAGATACGATATATATTGTATTCAGTGGTTGAACGAATGTGATGCAGCTCTCGCTTTAAATTTGAGATCCTGCTCCACCTGCATCTGCATGCTGATTTCATCTCTTTTTCTTTTCTAAAAGATAAAGGTTAGCATGAAGAAGCATATGAGAAGCAAAGTATTTGCAGGAGACGTGCTAACTTGCAGTTAGCAACTTGCAGGGATACAGCTTTTACTTTAGGCACGTGTCCCTTTTTTTTTTTTTTGGGTCCAAAGTAAAGGAGCTGCATGCCAATCATACACAAGGCCAGGATAACAGGATCTGGCACAAGCTCTATATATATTGCGCTTGATCTTCCAGAGACCCACATTAAGGTAATTCAAAGCCAAGTGACGCAGTTGATCACCGTCGTTGATCAGGTTCAGCTAGCTGCATCTCTGGCTCTCTGCCAGACCCACATTGAGGTAATTCGATCCTTCCATTAGTTCGTATCAGTATTGGAGTCAGAAGCTTCATTGGTGCAGTAACTATTAATCGCTACACATATACACAACTACCACTAAAGTAAACATGATGCCATTCAGTAGACATGATCCAAGGTAAACCTTAATTTGTACCCACCTCCTATTATGATAGATAATCTATGTAACTTTTTCGATTTACATCTAACCACCTTCTTTCATTACTAGAAAAATGATATATATTGTGTTTTTTTAGTAATATGTTGTTGGGGGGAGCCCATACGGAGTATGGGCCAACTCCCCCTCGAAGAGGCCTGATGAAGGAATAATGGTGGAGGCTGTCCCTAAAACGGCGGAGACTCTATCCAAAACGGCGGAGGCTCTCCCCAAGACGGCGGAGGCCTAGCGCAAGGATAATGGCGGAGGTTCTCCCCGAGATGGCAGAGGCTCTCCCCAAGATGGCGGAGGACTAGTACAAGGATGACGGTGAGTTTCTCCCTGGGACGGCGGAGGCTCTCCCCGGGACAGCGGATGCCTAGTGTAGTGATCATGGCGAAGGTGTTCCCCGAGGCTTCGGAGGCCCACCAAGGTGCGGGACGATCAAGTCAGCAAGGCATACGTGATGACAGTTGGTGGGCCTCCAGTGGGCATCGGTTTAGGCCCAAGGTGAAGACATCGCGAGACGGTGTGATGAGAACACCCCTGAGGTTAGACACTAGGGCTGGAATATTCCTGGAATGTACCGTAGCAGTTGAGGGGCACTGTTGTAAACTCTGTAAAGTGGTAGTTGAGCCCTATAAATAGGGAACACTTTGGTGAATGAATTAATGAAACCCTAAGTCTTGTGAGTCTGTATTTGATCCTCATTCTCTCTTTCAGGCAGTGCCTCTGCCGAAGCTAGAGTCCGGAGCCTCGGCCAAAGTCGAAGGCCTCCGCCCCTTTCTTACTCCCACTTTGCCAAAGCCTACTGAATCCCTCGTTTAGCGACCTTCTACCCGGAGCCTCTGACGGATGATCTTGTCCGACAGGAGTGCGCCACGTTCAGGGACCTCCGCTCGTCTTAGGCGGAGGCCGGCCTCCGCCTATCTTAGGCGGAGACCCCATCCTAAGACGAAGGCCTCCGCCCACTTCTCACTCTTGTTAGAAACCGATGTTTCAACAGTGGCGCCCACCGTGCTTGGCACAAATTTTTTTGCAGAGCTAGAAGTTGGAGACCTCGTCGGCACGCCTTCTCCGGCCCGTCCTTCGCCAGTCGCCACTGGCCTTCATCGTCGACATTCTCTGGCTAGACCTTCATCAGAGGACCTTCTCCGACCTGCCTTCGTCGACGCACCTTCTTTGGCTTAGCCTTTGTTGCAACGACTTCATTAGCAGACTGGCAGTGAACCTCAAGGGACGGTAAGAACCTTTGGGCGAAGGTATGAGTGTACGCCATACTTACACCTCCGTAAAGACTATCTGAGATCTTAAAAAACAAAAAAAAGAAGAAAACAAAGAAAAGAAGAAGAATTTTTAGCCGAAATCCTAAAGCCTTCGGCCGCTACTACTTAAAAAAGTTTCTACAAAGATTAGAAAGCCTTCAGAAATGAAAGCAGCACTACCCTCTGATTTCATCTTTGCTCACATTTTTATATTTTGATAACTCCGCACTCTGCTCTTATTTCTATTTTTGCTAATAACTTCGCAAAATCCAATAAAAAGTTTTATGAGTCTGGATTTCGTAACCAGATCTTCTCATCATATTGATCATACAACCTCCGCTAGCCACTATGATGCATTTACTCTGTTTATGAAAAGATGTGCAGAATCTATATAAGCCTTCCGAGATTTGGATCACATATATGCTACCTTTGCAACCTTGGCGATCCAACGCATACACCATGCAGAGCTGCATCTGCAACTTTGCAGGAAATGTCTCGTTACAGCATGTCAACGTTGCACCCTGCAAAGCTCGAAACTCAATGCTCCTCCAGAGGCGCGCATGTTGTCGGAGGTCACGCAGAGCCACCAAACCGTGGCTCTGCATCGCACTAAGGCGAAGGCACATGACATGCACCTCCGGCCAGCAAGACATGGAGAAGCGCCCTCGATTCGTCGACTCCACCATCTGCCGACACTAATGGTGCAATGCGCGGAGGCCCCACCACCAGGATGGCGCAGCCTCCGCCCCCGCTGCAAAGCTAACCAAGTGCCAATGTTACCTACGTATGTGCAGGTAACCAGAGGAAGGCGCTCGCGGACGGCGCGGCCGCACCGGTTCGCCCTCCGCTCGTAGGGGCGAAGACCCAAGCAGGAGGACGGCAATACTTTGCCCGCTGCCGGGATGGTGCTAGCGATCGACCTCTGGCCCAGCGCCGACCGTGCCCGCGCGGAGGCTGCATCCTTCGCCGCGACTCCCGAACAACTCCGGCCTCGATCTACTGCCCATTCCACCGGCTGCCGGGATGGTACTGGCAAGGCCGTCGGCCTCCGGCGATCTGTCCCAACGATGACCGCGTCCTGATCCGGACCACCCGGCGTCTGCTACACCTCCCGAGAGCGAAGGTCCAGGCTTTCCATCACCACTTGAGTGACGCGAAGGCAAGGTTGTTTTTTCATCTGCTCGACCATATGCATGAAGTGTGCAATGCATCGACCGCTGGGCAAAGGCCACAACAATCATCGCTGTCAGCCTGACTGGTTAATTGGAATTTTGTTTGTCTCTGGAGTCTGACAGAGCTATCACATCAGGCTTTACCTCTAGCCATTTGTGTTTTTATATTCGGCTCTTGGTGTATGTGTGTCTCCAACTCTCCATTCTCCTAGCAGTATACGGAGCAGTACACGGAGACATCTTTGGCAGCCTATGACTCTAGCCAGTTTTTGCCTTCGGCTCGTATCATGTTTGGCCCATCTATTTTGAGCATGAGCCTTCGAATGACCATGCAAAACTCCAATCAATGCTACTGCCCAAAGATAAGTATGCTGCCCACCTTAATATTAGCCTTCGTACCAAAAAAAGTTCATATACATATACATGAGCTAACCTTCTTGAATTGAGATCGTCGTGTCCTTCGCGGGCACATGGATCTTAAATGAGCAGCCCCACCTACGGAACCTCCGCACGCTAACCAGATTACCTTGCAAGCTTTTGTGCTCTGTGTGCATGCGCAGCTTGTTCCTTGGCACTGCATTGGTCGAAGGCTGAACACACGCAGAAGGGCGAAGGTACAGCCAGGCGGGCCTCTGCCACGGACCTCCGCTCCCAGACTCCACACCAACCATGCCCGCGCGGATGCTGCATCCTTCGCCACAACTCCGGAACAACTCTAACCACGTCAAGAAGTGAAGGGGGCCAACTGATTTTTATCCACAGCTGTCGGCCCAATATGTTGGCAACGAAGGATTTGACCTCCAACACAAACCGCAGCTAAGTTGCTTAACTTTTTGCATCTTCGAATTCTTGGACTACAACACCACAGGTATCAAAATAGCATAAGAGAATACTTTTCATCATCTTATAATCCTAACAAAATTCGCCCTTGACATTTATTTTTACACATTCTTGGTCTAACCTTTGCCTCTCGAGGCAAATTTCATAAACCAACCTTCATGTACAACTTGTCACCAATGTGACCAAAAAACTTGTTGTGGCCTTCGCCGCATCGAAAGCATGGCCTGAGTGGCTATACATGCTTGGCCCCGACCCGGCTAACTTAAAACAATTTTCAACTGTTGTCGAATCTCTTTTTCAATAACATGCAGGTCACCAGCGCTGTAAGTATCTCTTATCCTCCCAAGCTAACCCCCTTAGAATATATTTCATTTGTTATATGCGCGTTTGCACCTCCTCAAGAAAAATCAGTCAGTACTCCTCATCAGGCAATTCTTCTCGTTAAGTGATCAGCCTTCGTCACATATCTGTCCAACAACTCTTTGAATCAGTCAGTCAGTGGTTCTCATGGAATATTCAACACTTATCAGAAAACTCAGTGATCCTCTATGAGTCAGTGAATATTCATCTATAAATGGCCTTCTCCAGTAAGTGGTATTCGACAGCCAACAACCTCCGTCGATTATTGGTCTTCATTATATGTCAGTGCACCTTATCATTGGTTCTCCACAGTCTTCGACACGTATTGGCCTTCACCAGTCAATAACCTTCGTCAGCCTTTGGCCTTCGTCAGTTTGTGCCTCCGTCAGTCATGGTCTTCGTTCATCAATCAGTGGACTTCACATATTATTGGTTTTAGGCAGCCTACATCAGTCATAGGCCTTCGACAGTGAGCAAACTCTATTAGTCAGTGGCCTTCGTCAGTTAGTTGGTTTCCATCAGCATTACACCTTCGGCAGTGACTAAACCTTTGAGCCCTCTAACGCTAACACTTTCCCTCATTTTTGCAGGTGGCGTTGTTTAATTTCTTCCTTAAAGTATTTATAATATATTAATATGCATCAACCCAATGTTATTTTGTCTAACCTTCGTAGGGAATTGATTACTTATATATTCAATACTAGTTACATCCATACCCGTGCAGGTCCTCAAATGGCATCCTTCGCACTATAACCCTCTCATATAATGCAGAGCTTATCTTTTATTCAAACTTTACCATCATTTTTGCAGGATGCATAATAACTTTACACCTTTTAAATATTTTTGCACAAATGCTATCATTCTCATCATCGCATACATATATTGCGTAAGTACATTGCAATGCATGGCCTGGGCCAACCAGAAGAAGTCCCGAGAATACATGTGTGCCATGACTCTATGCATCAAAATCCTAGAAGAAGTCCCGAAACAACACGGGCACCAGGTCACGAAGCTAAGGCTGTCGTGCTGAGAATACACGGGCGCCATGACTCTATGCATCAAAATCCTGGAAGAAGTCCTGAAACAACACGGGCACCAGGTCACGAAGCTAAGGCTGTCGTGCTGAGAATGCACGGGTGCCGTAACTCTATGCATCAAATCCTGGAAGAAGTCCTGAACCAACATGGGCACCAAGTCACGAAGCTAAGGCTCTCGTGCTACCTTCATGTATCATATAAATGACTAACTATCTTTTGCAGCTAGTGGGAAAGCCAGTGCCTTTCCGGGTGTCGAAAGACTTGCAAAGCAAGCCGATATTCGACGAAGCTATAATGCCCAACCTAAGTCCCTAAAAATGCAGGAGACCAACTTAGTTGCATTTTTATGACTTCTCCGGCCTTCGACACGCGGCGTCGGCGTCTATGTCAGCAACGCCTTCACCAAGCTCTTCGGCATGAGGGGCTCCGCTACCTTCTTCGGTAACTTCACCAACATCGCCTCCGCCAAAACACCTTTTTCTTAGGAGGACCTTCGGCAAAACCATGATAACTAGCCTCCGCCAACGCGACGGCATGAGGGGCTTCATCAACACCTTCATCGTGTACAACAACATCACCTCTGTCAAACAACTTTTGCAATATGGCTCAAGAACCTCCGTCGACACCTTCGACACCAAGTTCTACAACACCTTCGTCGACGTCTACATCGGCAAACTTGCTTCTGAACACCTAATTCCACTACTACAACGGCGTCGCCTACACCAAGCGTCACTAAGGACCTGGTCACGAGCACTAGCCAAGAGGGGCTAGGGAAGCACGCGGAGGACCAGCTTCTCTGAGGCATCAAGTCTTTTTGTCTGGTGCTCGTGAGCAACGGTTTGAAGGTCTCACAACAACCTTCTACCTTGACTACTATGACTACGTCGACTACACTAATCGTGGCTAAAAACTCGGCCACAAACGCCAGCCAAGAGGGGCTAGAGGAGTGCACCGGAGGACCAACCACTCAGGAGCGTGAGGTCTTTTGTCTGGCGCTCGTGAGCGAAGATTTATTTGAAGACCTCCACCCAAAGAAGGATCGGAGACGAAGACCTCCGCCTGAAGAAAAGACGAAGACCTCCACCCAAAGAAGGATCGGAGATGAAGACCTCCGCCTGAAGAAAAGACGAAGACCTCCACCCAAAGAAGGATCGGAGATGAAGACCTCCGCCCGAAGAAAAATCAAAGACCTCCGCCCAAAGAAGGATCGGAGATGAAGACCTCCGCCTGAAGAAAAGTCGAAGGCCTACAGAGGCCAGCACGCCAAGACAATACCAGACTTGGAGGTGAAGACCTCGGAGATGAACACCTGCGAAGGCCTTGGAAGCAAAGACCTACGTATCATGAAGGCACTAGAGGTGAAGACCCCAGAGATGAAGACCTAGGAAGGCCTCGGAGGCAGAGACCCGCACACCGAGGTGACACCAGAGGCGGAAGACCCAAAGGCGATTGAAGACCCCTGCACCGAGAAGACATGGAGACGAAGGCCCATACATCAGGCCTTGGAGACACACCTGCGCGCCAAAAAGACATCAGAAGCAAAGGCCTCAAGGACATAGACCTATGCATCATAAAGGTCCTAGAAATGAAGACCAGAGCACTGAGCGAAGCCGATGAACCATGCTATAGAAGCAGCAGAAGGAGACGAAGGCCATAGATGAAGAAATCTGGAAGATAAAGGCACCTAGAGCTAAAAGCCTAAGGAATTAGTGCATGTATAGGTTAGAGTCATGCGCGTGTTCTTTTCTCCATGCCCTTTTTTCCGACAGGGTTTTTGGGATGGAGTTTTTAGCGAGGCGTGCATGAACGGGTTGCGGAGGGCAATCCTCGCAACCAAGATCTGGGTTGTATAGTGCCTCTTCTTGTATGAACATCTACTAGGTCATGTGGTACCATCCATAACCTAGTAGCTGAGGGGCTACTGTTGGGGGAGCCCATACGGAGTATGGGCCAACTCCCCCTCGAAGAGGCCTGATGAAGGAATAATGGCGGAGGCTGTCCCTAAAACGACGGAGGCTCTATCCAAAACGATGGAGGCTCTCCCCAAGACGGCGGAGGCTGTAACACCCCGGTGTTATGCCAGCATTTAGGCACTGCAAATCATGCAAATCATGCATCATCAAGCATCCTAATCATACATGCCTAGTCATGTAAATAACAACTGAAACACTGCTTCGAAACATACGAAACATGTTCGTGAAACGTCAATGTTGCATACACCTGTTTAAGAGTTATTTTGCCCTGATTATGTTGCTAGGCTAGTAAAACATGTTTGGCTATCATGGTAAATCATCTAGAAATGTTTAGCACAATTTTTGGAGCAAGGTTTGTATTTGAATTTTGCCAAATTTTGCTTTTAAAAATAATTCTCCAAAATTAGGGTTTTGAGTTAAAATTGACTTTAATTTTAGAATTCAAAATCTATCAAGAATTTGGCTTTGGTCATAAAAGCAAAGTTGTAGAGAATTACATTCTAATCAATTTTCATTTTTGGTATATTTTTAAAAGATGTCATTTTCTTGCTCAAAATTATATTTGAAAGCTGGTATTTAAAAATTTCTTGAAAATCTAAATTGAAAAAGGGCTTTTCTCACTTCGCGGGCCGCCGCCTCGTTTCCGGCCCACGACCGAAGCTAGCCCGGCCTGCAGCCGCGAGCCTCCCGCGCCAGCGCCGCGTGCCTCGCCAGCCCAGCCTAGCCCAGCACCGCGCCTGGCCTGCCTCCGCGCTTGCCCACCCGCTGACGCGCCGCGCCGCGCCCCGACCATGGCAGGGCAAGCTCGCCGCGTGGCGGCCATGCGCCGTCGACGCCGCCGCGCGTCGCAGCCGGCCTGCACCCGCGCCCACGCGCCCGCCTACACCTGCCGACCACGATGCGCTCCTCTCCACTCCATCCCGCGCGCTCTCTCGCTCTCCCGTGCCCGCCTCTCCTCGCCGCGGCCACCGAGCGCCACCGCCACCCGCCGGTCAAATTCGCCGCCTCTCCTCCACCTCGGCCAGCAATCGTGCGCCAGCAGCTCCGCCTCACTCTCCGGCACGTGGTGCTCGCGCTTGTGCCGACTGTTGAGCCCAGGTAGCACCTTCTAGCGCCTCACCACCGTCGGCCATGGCGCCGCCGTGCTCGGCCACCGTGGAAGGCACCCTTCCTTCCTTTCTCCTCCCTGCCTAGCTACCTGCCTGCATTCGCCAGCTTCGTGCGAACCACATGCGCCCGCTAGCTTGCCCTGGCACGGCCAGCAATGGCCACCGGCCCCGTTGGCCGAGCCGCGCCGCCGCGATGTCACGGCGCCGGCATGGCTTCGCCTCGGCTGAGCTTGGCCAAAGAGGCCATGGGCCGAAGCCCCTATCGGGCCGCCTCCCCTTCCCTTCGCTCGGGCCGCGCAGGCCAAGTGTGGCAGTGGGCCGGCTGATTCCCGCGGGCCGGCCCAGTAGCAATAGGAGGATTCATTTTCAATTTTTCTTTATTATTTGAAAATAGAAATGGTTTGAAAAATGTTTGGATACTCAAATTTGGTCCAAATCTGTTGAAATAAATTTTTCTAGGTTCCTTATCACTAGATCTACTTGGGAAAATTATTGCATGTCATTTTTGGGATACTTTTCTGTAGGACTTTATTTAATCATGGATATTGCTGATAACTTGAAAAATGTGTAGAAAAATCTATGGGCTTCAGAAAAATATGATTCCAAGTTTGTTAATCTTCTTATGTAATGTACTTCCTAGGAAAAATATGTGTCATGCATGTACTGTAGAAAATTTTTGAGGTGTAGTTCAAGTACCTTTAATGGCTTATTTTTGTTATTTTAGCTAGAGAGCAAACTTTGTACAAAACATGCATGTGATAATTTTTGTACAGTAATTGTATGCTATGAAGAACATAGGAAAAATGCTAACTCTGTTGTTTGACACTTTTCGCAGTACAAAGTATTTTCATGTTCATAATCATGCCATAGCTTGTTATTTTTGTGTAGTCTAATCCACTCATTCAAATACCATGAAAATCCGATAGTAGACTATTTAGGGTAGTACTGTGCTATAGTAATTTTCTAAGATTTTTCTAAGCAATAAAAATAGATGTTGCTATTCAAACCTATTATTAATTAGGGTTTAATTAAGTGTTGCTTTTTGTGTGATTAAGAAATTAGTAAAGCTTTGGTGTATCTTTGAAGCATTTAATAAGATGTGTTGATTTAGAATATTAGTAGTAGAAGAGAATGTAGTAGATGACATGTGCTTGTAGTATATGTTCTTGGATGATGATTGACTACCTTGCATTCAAGCATATCCCTTGTATTCATCTCATCTGATGCACCGATTGCATAAGCACTTACGCACATTGCATCATACAAGATCGTAAACCGAGAACCTAGTCGTCATACCCGAGGAGCCCGAGGAGCAGCTCGAGGTGCAGCCGCAGGAAGTGCCCAAAGCCGACGAGGAGGACGTTGAGGAACTTCCAGAGTGCCCCGATCACCGCCCGAGCTCCTTCGAGAGAGGCAAGCCCCGGAGCATTTTCTCCCAGTTTGCAATTATTAATTAATGCTTTACTTTAATTGATGCATTACGTTCAGGAGTTGTTTGCAACCGTTGCTGCATTATACCTTGTTTACCTTTGTTATACTATATCCTTGTTACCCTGGTATCCGCAGTCGAGTCAATGCTTAGCTGGCTTAGACCGGTAGAAGTCGGGTGATTTCCTATCACCTGCGAGCTATAGGTGGTTACCTGGATCTGCTTGGATGACTATGAAGTCATGGTATAACTAAGTGTTAAATGAAGTTGAGACCGGACGGAGACTTGCAGAGTTTTTGACTGTAGTGCTTTCCGTCTGTGTCGATTAAGGACCGACCGTTGTTGGGCCTCGAGTCATGTTGAACGCATGCCTTACATTTAGCTGGCCGGATAAAGTACCTTCCGACCGCGAAGCTGGGAGATTATTCGGGCCGAGTAGATTGCCCACAGCGCACTGTGCCGGAGCAGGTGTGGTAGGACACGGGGGCGAGATGATAAGACCAAAGTGCAGTCGGTCGGCCCCCGGGTACATGTGGTTCCTGGCAAACTCGAGACTCCTGGATAGTTAACTCGGTGATCAATATCTCACTTTAGCGGATGAGTGAGGTTTGTGTAAGGAATAAATCACCAGCTGGTTAGGAATCGATTCGAATCGCCATCGCTCCTGGATAGTGAGCACTTGACTTGAGTTACTTCATCGTAGTAATGTTGATGGAACACTTAGACAGTTATAATGAATATGACATTATGGAAGTTGTTTAATGATCATTGGTTATCATTATCTGCTTAATCACATGTTTGCTCTAGTGCAGGTGCAAATCTAGTCGATAGGTTATAAATAATTAATTTGGCAATAATACTTTTAGAAAGGTTCTTGAAATGCTAAAAATGCTTTCTTTTTGCAAATGAGTCAGCTACCCTACTATAAAGCCCTTCATAATCCTTGGTGTTACTTATTTTCGATTATGTTGGGTAAGTCTAGCTGAGTACCTTCTCGTACTCAGGGTTTTATTCCCACTTGTTGCAGATGGGCAGATGTATTACGGCTACTGTATCAACTGCCTTTATCCTGCGATGGGTGATGCTTAGGACCATGGGCATGGTCATTCCTTACGTCTCGTCTGATGCTTTTGTTGGAGATGATCATTCGCTGGCACTGTATTTGAACTCCGTGTGAGAGTGTGTGGTTTGAACAAATGGCTTCCGCTACTTTTATTCGAACTTGTTTTGTAATCACTATGTTTAAACTCTGATGTATCTGAGATGCAAACTTTTATGTAATATGTGATGGTGACCGCTAAACTTATTACGATCTTGGCTGGAATGGAAGTTGGTTTGAAATCATTCGTGATTTCACGGACTAACGGGTTATACGGGCTTCAGTTTGCTAAATCGTCTGCTCTGGCGGATGATTTTCTTACTTAATTTCGTATAATTGGTCGGTTCTGTTACAGAGGCCTAGCGCAAGGATAATGGCGGAGGTTCTCCCCGAGATGGCAGAGCCTCTCCCCAAGATGGCGGAGGACTAGTACAAGGATGACGGTGAGTTTCTCCCTAGGACGGCGGAGGCTCTCCCCGGGACAGCGGATGCCTAGTGCAGTGATCATGGAGAAGGTGTTCCCCGAGGCATCGGAGGCCCACCAAGGTGCGGGACGATCAAGTCAGCAAGGCATACGTGAGGACAGTTGATGGGCCTCCAGTGGGCGTCGGCTTAGGCCCAAGGTGAAGACATCACGAGACGGTGTGATGAGAACACCCCTGAGGTTAGACACTAGGGCTGGAATATTCCTGGAATGTACCATAGCAGTTGAGGGGCACTGTTGTAAACTCTATAAAGTGGTAGTTGGGCCCTATAAATAGGGAACACTTGTAACTGTACAGGGGGGCTGGTGAATGAATTAATGAAACCCTAAGTCTTGTGAGTCTGTATTTGATCCTCATTTTCTCTTTCAGACAGTGCCTCTGCCGAAGCTAGAGTCCGGAGCCTCAGCCAAAGTCGAAGGCCTCCGCCCCTTTCTTACTCCCACTTCGCCAAAGCCTACTGAATCCCTCGTTTAGCGACCTTCTACCCGGAGCCTCTGACGGATGATCTTGTCCGACAGGAGTGCGCCGCGTTCAGGGACCTCCTCTCGTCTTAGGCGGAGGCCGGCCTCCGCCCATCTTAGGCGGAGACCCCATCCTAAGACGAAGGCCTCTGCCCACTTCTCACTCTTGTTAGAAACCGATGTTTCAACATATGTATTAAACATTAACTAATGCTTATGTCTCCTATATAATCTTATAGACCGTGCTACAGCACGGTTTATGCACTAGTAGTAAAATAAAATTGGGTAGCGGACTAGGTGACTTTGATGGGTTTGGCAAAATATTTTGTCCCTCCGAAGCTCTAGATGCTTCATGATCGGTTCGCAAAGTGCGACCCGGTGTTTGAGTGCTCGCTAAAGATGTGCAAGCCCCTGCATGACTAGTTATATCGGTCCCAAAGTTGGACCCGAAGGAGCCGATGTGAGTTGACTAGCCTCTTACACACAAGATTGATTTTTATAATACCCCTGTGGCATGCCAAGTTTAGGTTGGGGAAGAACACCCGATCGATCATCAGGAATTTCATCAAAAACAGGCTTGCCACTAGAGCTTACCTATTTGTTCTTTGTAAATGCAGCGTTGATTTCTTCAAAGGTAGTCTCCTTAACTTATGTAACATTGTCACGCCGATCCTTCTTGCAGCCCTCGAGGAAAGCCTTGGTGAATGCTTCGAGCTTGGCTTGCAATTGGGCTTGCAACTCAGCAGGTAGGTCATCCACGGACTGAGGAGCGACGATATTGTTAGGGTTCACGTTAGTCTTGTCACCATCGTTCCCCGCTGCGCTATCACTGCCCGCCATGTCTAGTAGATGGAAACTTCAGTTGTCGCCTTGATTTCACCAGCGGAGTCGCTAAAAAGTATGTTGACGTCGAATACGATCCGAGCCAACACACACCAGCAGGCATTGGATGCCCTAGAGGTCACACAAGACCTGCAACAATAGCAAGACACGCAGCGTAATCGGCCAAACCGATCTAGAGACCGATAGGGCCGATGTGGAGCTCGTGCTTGGCTAAAAAGGCTCCCGAACCACCTCTGGAAGGATCCGTTAGGAGGAAGCACGTGGAGGATCTCATAGGACCAACAAGGCCGTCTAGGATGCCAACAAATCTCTTGGAGAGAGGTGCTGGACAGCAAGGTAAAGGGTTGAGGAGAAGAAATTATGGTAAAAGTAGAGATAGTTGTGTTTTTTAATCGATTGATTGGATGGGATCAATCGGCCATGATCCTCTCATATTTATAGAGAGGGGTGGTCTTATCCCAGTAGGAAACATCTCCAAGGCTTAACCTCTAAGTTTCCCACGTCCAAAACTTACCCAAAACCAATTCTAGAAACAAACCGGTTCGAGATCTGAAAGTTAGATTCGGAAAAGACCCTACCGGTAGTACCGGTTAGATCTACCGGTAGTACCGGTCTCAGACCGGTAGTACCGATAGTTTATATTCACGCCAAACTCAGACAGCTACCGGTAGTTCATTTTTGCGCCAAACTCAGCAACTACCGGTAGTACCGGTCTCACGGACTGGTAGTATCGGTACTTGAGGCATTTTTTCTTGGGAGCATAACTCTTGCATCCGAACTCTAAATTTAAAATTTCATATATGTTTTTTTGACCATCTTGACGAGAGAAACGCATGCAATGGTGAAGTCCGTTTCTCATTTTTGGCAACTTCACAAAATGGTCATTTTTGAGTGTCAACAAGAGGTTTGCCATGAAACCAATTTCATTTCGACACTGCTTCCTAGACAAGGACAAATCCTATATAATTTTTTTTTATTTGTTGTAACTATAAATTGGGTCCTCGAAGCTCAGATTGGTTGAATCTGTGTGAGAGTGGGACCTGATGAATGAATGAATTCTTTTGACAGCAAAAAAGCAACGATTTGGAGACAACATACGTAAATGCCTGCAACTGTTCTTCATCCTACAGTAGAGGATGATGGAACTCGTCAGTGGCCTACCTATTTAATTTGGTCCCGGTAGGAGGACCATGCATGCATGAGCTTCATCTATCCTGATCCAATTGTTTCTCCTCTCCTGTCTTACGTTACATTTCTTTTTTGTAAACATTGTCTTACATTATATTATATAATTTGTTGTACGCACTTGAAAAAAAAAGTCAAAATAACAATCTTATGTTAACCGGCCCTCGTCGATCCTCCTGACCTACAGTAGAATCAGGTGGAGTTGTTCGCCATCAGTCACTTCCCACCTTCAGCGAGAGTCCTTCTCTCCTCTCTGCCCTTCTAAAACCGTTTGGAGAACAATGAGGTGTCGACATTGATCCTCAGCTTTCTTGCTGAGCTCTTTGCAACTTTAATATGAACAATAGGGGAAGCTCGGACCCCACCAAAACTCTGCACATGCTTTCATCCCATCTGCCTTCCTTCAGCCTGTTTGTTTATTGGTTTCAGCCAGCCCAAACCAGCCAGCCAACAATATTTTTCTCTCACAAAAAACCAGCACCAGCATCAACCAGCGAACAAGCCCCTTGCCCTTTGTGACTATAGCCGATAGCACCCTCAGTTGCGTCAGATGGCTCAGCTCTTCTGCGATGTATGCAGAATCCTCATTGATCTGTAGCAGTTCCGAAGATGCCACTCTTCGAATGTAGGTGGATTATCGCTCTCTCAGTGTGGTAACCATTAAGAACAAATATCATTTGCCTCGTATTATACTCTATTCGATTAGTTGGCCGGTGCTAAGGTGTTTTCAAAAATTGATCTATCATCCGGCTATCATCAAATTAAAATCTGACCCCAAGATATACCAAAGACAGCTTTCTGTACTAGATATGGACTTTAAAAATACTTAGTCATGTCTTTTGATCTCACATTTTTCATGCAACTCATGAACTCAGTCTTCGTGCCGGCTGATTCCGGCGAAGCGAGGTAGCGCGAGCTGGTCAGACAGCTGCACAAGGACGAGGCGAGCTCGACTGCGAGATGGAGCGAGCAGAGGTGAAGTGAGTGCGGCGAATTTCGCCGGCGGGGTAGCACGACGGCGCCGGACCAGAGAGAGAAGAGAAAAAGAGAAACGGCGCCCGGCGTCGGCGTATAAGAGAGGAAGAGAACGGAGAGGGCGCCAGCGCCTTCGCGGTCTCGCCCGCACGGCCAGCAGCGCCCACGCGCAAGCGCGCGAAGTGCCCAAAACGGCCACGGCGTCGCCGGTGAACAGAGAGGGAGAAGGAAGAAGGTGACGCCATCGTACTGTAGCAGTACAGACACTATTCTTGTTTTGTCTTTTTCTCCAGATTTCATATTGAAACTTGAAAATCTCCAATAATGAAAGTTGCTCAAAATTTTAAGATCTACAACTTTGCTTTTGGGGCCATGCCCAAATTCTGCCTAGATTTTGAAATTTGAAATTGGGGATGAAAAGGAGACATTTGAATTTGAATTTGAAAATTCAAAACTTGATTTGTTTGAGGAATTTAATTGGTGATCAATTAAGTGTCACAACCGTCAACCAAATGCTTCACTGTATAGCACAAACCATATACCAATACATGGAACAAAATTTGGAGCAATTTTATTTCTGAAAATTGACTCATTAAATCCTAAAAATTTGAAATCAAAATGGAGTTTTCAACACTAGTCATCATTATCATTTCATGTAACATTTTGGTAGATTATAAATGACACTTGAAATATGTGTATGCCATGATGCTTGACGGTGATCATAATCAAGATTTTAATCGCTTTTTAACATCTAGGATGTTACAGCATTGATGGAGACAGAGGAGGCCCAGAGAGGTCCACGAACGTCTGTGTGGGGGCGGAGGCGGTCGCTGGCACGGGGGCGAGCACACGCCGGCGGGCAAAGGCGGGCGGAGGCGGTCGCCGGCGCGTGGAGGAGCGAGCGGAGGCTGTCGCCGGCGCGGATTCGATGTGATGCAGAGATAAGGAGTTAACATGGGGAGAGAGAGAGAGAACGTGCGGTGCGGAGATAACGTGCAGTGGGGAATTAAGAAATATAAAAAAAAGAAAAAGGATGGAGAAATAAGGAAAAAAGGAAAATAAGAAAATAAGAAAGAAATAAAGAGTAGAAGGGTACTATAGGCATTTCATCTTCCTTATCTAGGGCCTGTTCGGCAGGACTGAAAAATACTGTTTCGGCTGATTGTTGTGAGAGAAAAATACTGTTCTGGCAGGACGTGGATAGTGATTTTGTGAGGTGGCTGGCCAGCCGGCAATCAACCAGCCAGCCAGCCGAACACGGCCCTACTGGGAGAAGCTGTTTTACCAAACAAAAACAGCAACAACTCTATTTCTGAAGCTGCTCCTTCGTAGGCTTAAGAGGCAGAGCTGTTTTTGATGGAGTCGGAGGCCTACCAAACGGGCCCATAGTCGTTTCCCCAAGTGATTTGCATTTCATTTGGCATCGATGATGACAACCTATTTCAAACAATGGCAAAATTATGTTAGAGCTCCCAATAATTCTGTTCGATAGCATATTATTACTTACTTTACTACTCCCTCCATCCCTAAATAACTGTCGCCGTTGGTGTGCGTGCCGCAAATTTGACCCGCTTTGTAGAAAATACGTGCAACATCTGTATTTCCAAATAAATTTATTAAAAAATTAGATTCAAAGATCTTTCTAATGATACTAACTACGTACTGTAAATATTAATATTTTTAAAATATATATTTAGTCAAAGTTGTTTTTCAGGAAGCGCAACCGACAGATATTTAGGTACGGAGGGAGTACTAATCTAACACTTCAGTTGCAGAGATAATGATTTCATTTTGATTCAAGCATCTTCATGTGCCCTAGTGTAATATGATTCATGGAGATTTTTCTTATTACCGTCAATTATTGTTGCTTGAATAGTTGGATGAAGACATGTCAGTTTTAAAATTGCAGGGGAGGCTGATGAAATTCTAGGAGTGGGCAATCGAGCTGGGCTGGAGTTTGTTCTTCCAGTTTCAATCTTAATCTGATTTTTATGTAAGCTATATCATTCACACCACATACAATTCTAGTTGGAACTTCAATTTTTTGTTATTGGTACTTCACAAAATTCAATAGGCCTTGGGTATTTCGCATGATCAATGGAGGGAGGCTTACGCAACAATACTCAGTGATTGCCGGTACCACGGGGCAACCAAGCTAGCTATTATGGATGTGGTGATGCATTGCACCTTACGGATCTATAGGGGACTAATGTTTGCTGTCGCAAAGCCCACAAAACAGTTGCCACGCACTTAATTTAGGTCGGGAAGGAGCCGGAGAACATGTTGTTGCCTATCTGAATCCGTGAGATGCTGGGAGATATCTGGGTCGGCAGAGTGCCGGTGAAGCTGTTTTTCTTGATCATCACCAAGGTCAGGTTCGGGAACGACCATATCTTCTGTGGGAATTCGCCAGAGAAGAAGTTGTTGTACAGCATCAGGTTGTGTTTTGGTGATGCAGTCCCCGAGTTTCGCTGGGAGCTCGCCTGAGAAGTTGTTGTTGAAGGCGACGATGCCAAAGAGCTTCCCGTTGGAGCAGAGCGACTCTCGCAGCGGGCCAGAAAGGTTGTTGTCGGACACCTCGAGGATGCCCAGAGGCGAGTGCTTGCCCAGCTCCGGCGGGAGCTCTCCGGACAGCTGGTTTTGGAATAACCGGATGTCTCTGAGCTGTGGTAGCAGCCCGATGCTCACAGGAATGGTGCCTGTGAGCTGGTTAAAGTATAGAAACAGCAAGGTGAGGTTCTTGAGATTGCCGAAATCTTCTGGTATCTCTCCAGTGAGCTGATTCAACGACAGGTCAATATCAACCAAGTTCAAGGCCGTCACGCTAGGCGTCAGCTCGCCAGAGAGGCCATTGTGGTACAGGTAGATGTACTGGAGCTTCTGAAGCTGCCACACCCACGCCGGGATCGAGCCGCTGAGCTGGTTCGATTCCATGGCCAGTGTAGTCAGCTCCGTGAGGCTGGAGAACGCCTCCGGGATCTCCCCGGTGAGACTCATGTTGCCCATCCAGAGTTCGGTGAGGTTGGTCAGCTTGGCGAACTCTGTGGGCAAGGGCGCCGGCGCGAACGCGTTGTCCCCGGTGAGGTTGTTGTACGAGAGGTCGAGGTGGGTGAGATTCTTGAGCGCGCATACCGATGCCGGGACGAAGCTGGCGGTGAGGTTCGGGCTGGACAGGATAAGCTCGGTGACAACACCATCGCCGCCGCCGGTGGCACACGTGACGCCGGTCCAATTGCAGTGGTCGGGGGCGGCAGCGGGGTCCCAGGACTTGAGCTGCAGGCGGCTGCCCCAGTCCTTTTTGACGGCGGTCGCTGGGGCCTGCGCTGGCGGCGGGCTGGGAGGAGTGGCCCTCGCCGGCGAGGATGAAGATGAGCAAGATGACCAGCAGGGGGAAGCGGTGGCAGCAGGTGGGCTGTGATGTGAGGACTGAGAAGACGAGGTGCGATGCGATGGCCGATGGACTGATGGAGCCGCCGATCAGCAGCTGAGCTGAGGCGGGGGAAGAAAGAGCCGGGAGTGAGGCCGTGGGAGTGGGAAGACGGGTGGTGCGCGAGTCGTTGGTCAGCGTCAACGGTCTCCGCTAACTGCTCTCTGGTCCTGTGACGGATGTTTGACGGGAACAGCATATGTATCATAGAAACCAACTTAGTGTTTTCACAGAAAAAAATTATAGGAATATAATAAAAATGATTTCTGCATTCTAAACATGGCCTCAATTAATCCGAAAAGAAAAACATACCTCAACTAGGAAATAGCCTGCGCGTTGCTACGGGGATTTTGTAGTATTATATGAAAGAGAACTTAGAATGATAAATAGTGAAATCTTGAAATGAAAATACGCACATGATTATCTGAATGTCCGATAGATATAAATTTAGTGGGAGAGGAATTGAAGCAATGCAATCGGAAAAGGGCTATTAATTATAGGTGAGAAATTGGAAGAGGAGCAGCACCATAAAGAAAGGACACGGTTCTTTTCTTGAGCGCACAGATTTCTTATTTTGATCGGCAACATGGACAATTTTATGCATGCGATAATCCATATACATAATTAATTTTTACATGAGTGCTCTACTTTTCCAAAATAAAAATAATCATATGATAATTTCATTAGCGTGCATATATGAGAATAAAATACCGCCTGTGAATTAGCATAATGTAATTTTAGACCACAGAATCTAGGAGTTGTGGGACCCACCTATCACAACCTCATGAATGCACCACTCTCTCCTGTGTGTCCTTATCCTCCCAATCGAATAAAAAATGGAAAAGAAATATCTCATTCTCACGGTCAAAGACACAGTGTTGAGGTTGAGCCATGGGGATGCTTCAGGCGGCGGGGAGCCGGGGAGGGCGTCGACGACGGCGTGTAGGAGGACTGCGCGCGACGGGGGCGTGGTGACTGGTGAGGCAACAGGCGGACTGCAGACACCATGTGGAGAAGGAAGCACGTCGAGTCCGAGCACCTCGCCGCGCCTCTGTTGTGGCCATCTCCAAGCACGAGCGCGCCGCCGCGAGCGGATGTTATTGGGCCGGGCGAGCGCACAGCGCAGCGTCACGCACACAGATGCGGTTGGGCAAGCCTCTGCACTGGCACCAGCACCGTCGGCGGCGCGCACGGGGGGCGATGAACCGAGCGTAGATTCGGAGGATGATGTCGGTGCGTGAAGCGAGCAGTCGGAGAGGGGTTGCTGCAGACCGCAAGGCAGCAGCGATGCAGCCGGGGAGCCATATGAAGGATTGGGGCTAATCTACGTTCATTTTATAGAAAAAGATTGGATTGCCTCTATCAAAACCGGACGTGCAGGTGCAGCTGTGAATGGCCCCTGGCTGTAGCGTCGTCTGGCGCTTGAGTTTCCAGGCACGCTTCAGTTATGCGACGACTGTTTCAGTTGCGCTTTGATAGATGGGAAGAGACTGCTGACGTGGCTTTACGGAATCGTAGGATTAGTGGGGTTCTTCTATTTAGATATAGAAGATTAGTCAAAATAGGGGTGGTTCGGTTCGGCCCACCGGTTTCGGCGAACTGGCCCAAAAAAGTGATTCTAATGGGCTCCAAATCTAACCCATGAAAGCGCTTAGGATTCCTAGATCAGCAACCTTCGAACCAAAGGGTCGAATGGTTCGTTCGACCCACACTTCCTCCCGTCCGTGCGGCGGCGGCGGCGGCGGCGGCGCCCTACCCTGCCTCCCGTCCATGCAGCGGCAGCGGCGCCCTCCGATTCTCTGAGCCATCGCTCCTCGCCGTCTCCTGGAGCTCCGTCGCTCCTCGCTGTCCGGCTTAGCCCCGTGACACCCGCCACAAGTTCCACCTTCTCTTGCCACTCAACGCCATCGGACAAGAAGTAGCAGCTACCGGGGACCCGTCGTCGAGCGAGACCAAGAAGTGTCTCATGCAAGGCGTGCTCTTGTTTAAACACTAGTATGTTGCGCGCGCCATTGCGCGCGTCGGTTATCAACCAAAGATACAACGCAGGATTGAACAATCAACTAATCTTTAGCAACTGACATGACAACTCCTCATGGTCGTAGCATGAGGATGGTATGTACATATATTTTACATAGATGTGATAAGCGCGGTAATGGTCCCTTAGATGCACAGGTCAGGTCTGTAGAGCTAACATAACAGTTGACGACACTTGCAAGCTTTATACATTAGGGTTCATGCTAGGTAGCAACGGCAATGCTGATATGATGACACATAGTTTATACACACGGTGACAGGTTCAGGTAATTAAACATTGTAGGTCAAGAACTCGGTGATGACCTTGTTAGCATCTCGCTTCTCGGTCTCAGAGGTCACTATCCGTGGAGACAGAAGCTTCCCAGGTGGATGAATCTGTATGCAGATTTGCTTTTGTTAGCTCTCTGTGGTCTGTGAGGCATAAGGAGATTCAGTTTGACACTTCAGAAATTTACCAGGTCCTGGAGGCATGATGTGTGCATTGAGACGGCAAGTAAAAGCAGTCTAAAAACAGGCAGTAACCTGACATGGCTGAAGAGGTTAACTCGAGCAGAAATAAATGCCATAGATGCATGAATTGAAATGTAAAGTAAAATGTTTAAAAAAGGCTCTCATCAAAACAACATATCGTTTCGGAATCCTAGGTGATGACTGAATCGGTAGGAAATTACTACTTCATCGCTACACGGCAAGGCCAAAGAAATTAGTCTCTACTAACTGGACATGCATAATTTGGACAGCGGACTAAACAGAAGGAACAGGAGAGCTTACCAAGTTAGCCGGCTGCATTGCCATTCACGTTGTACATGTGCAGGCTGAAAAGTAAACCCAACAAGAGGTTTAGTGCAATACAAAGCAAACACAGCTATAAGTAGGTCTATGAAGTAATGTGCAGTTGCAAGGAAATCGACAACTTCAAGCAGCAGGCGAACACCACTGATGCAGGCCAACATGTTAGTTTTATATATTATGTAGATAGATAACATGAGTAGCTGACTGATAAGGCCTCTGGTTTGTGGTCATTCTATTCATTGCGCTGCATTGTAGGCAGCAATTATGTGTTTTACATGAGCACGCGCAGGTCATACATATGGTGTTTGGCTGCTGCTGATCTTCTCAGTAGCTTGGCTTGCGGTCCGAAAGCTGTGTCCATGGAGGCTAGACTTGTGCCTGAAGAATCTGCTTGCAAACCTAGCCATAACAATAAAAAAGTCGACTCTGAAGTCCTGTTTCTTTATGAACATTCGAAATACACTGAAGGAAACTGGAGAGGGCAAAAGTACCTAGGCGGTATCACAAAGGAGACCTAGGTTTAGAAGGGGTGCATTCATGGGACTGCTTGATTCATAGCTGCAGGAGCCCCCTTGCCAATCTGGTGCACTCCAGAGGGATGTGAGCAACATCAGATGAAAAGTTTAGATATGGTAAGACAGACAAATTTTTTAGGCCCAAAAATTATAGAGGTGCTGTACACAGCCATGATCTAAAACGTAGTAGGTGTAGGCAAACTGAACACATAGTTGTCAATTGCAAGATACTATCATCAGTAAACTAAAGGTAACAATACGACATGGCTTTGTGAATGTCTTTTGCTGTGACTAAGCACACTCTAGTTAGTGTGAGGTTCCTGAACCCAAAGAATATGACATGATTTGTTCCAAATCAAGCCAAAGTGGAGTAGTTTCAAGATTTGGTCTATGAACTCCAAAAAATTGACAGGATTATTGGCTCCAATCAATGTGAAGTGGGATAGCTTCAAGATTTTGCAATGGCACTGTTTCGGAGGTACCAGATGGTCAAACTGCAAGGAAAACTGATCAGGCCTATCATGTAACAATATAGTCACTAAGTTTAAGAATGACATGAGACTGAAATTCCTGAACCTAGCTATCCGTACAATATGCGTTGAAATGAAATCTTTTGTTATGGCATCTGTAGGTAATGCTGTTTCTTCAGTTTATATTTTTTAGCAAAGATGAAATCACAACATAATAGAAGCACTAATGTGGTGCACCAGTGACTGTCACAAGGTTAGAAAAACAAAACCTGGAAGGTGAAAATCATAGAATCCAGGGGGGAGTAAAACATAGAAAGAGAACATAACAAGATGCAAAAATTTTAAATCAGGACGATCTTTGGAGAAAAAATAACTGGTCAGACTTAACCTAAAGCTGTTAATATTTCGCTAGCGTGAGTAGCAACAGAGGGAAATTAGTTTAGCGAAGGGCATCATATCATACTTAGGCAGTGTGAATAAGCCGTAACAGGAGGTAAATGCTGGTAGTATATGTTGGATTGACTGATCAACCATAACTAAGAACTCAAGTAATCTAAGAACTTCATGTTTTAAATATAGCCAAAGAAATTGCATGGTTGTATCTATTGTACCTACCTGAGGCAAGAACAGGCACTATGCTATGAGAAACAAATTGCCATAAACAATCTGTAAATTAGAGGATGTTTTGGGGAGAAACTATAAGCTTAGCTTGGAATAATAGCATAACTACCAACACGTGTATGTATAAGATATTTAAGCCAGACTTTATTGGGGGGTAATTGCAGTAAAAAAATGTAACAAACAGCATGACAGTTTTAAAAAAACATTGCATATTGCAGGCCTGAGCCAGAAAAATAAGGTAGATTGACAGATATAACATTGCCCTTCAAATTTATGGCAGTAGGCAGTCTACAAACTATTATTTGAGGAGCAGTAAAATTTCTGCGTTGGTAAAGATGAGTGTTTGCATCTGGAATATGATCACTACAAATATGATGGCTGGCAGCCCCTGAACCCAATGAGAAAAACACACGAAGGACTTAACTTTGTTTGCTTCTAACACTCTACTCTAAGAAAAGAGGCATGGTAAAAAGCAGACACCCAAGGTAAACAGAATAAACTAAAGATACTGCAATGGGAAGAACAAGCAAAACACTTTAATTTTCTTTGCTTCTAATATTCCTGTAAGATCAGAGGCATGGTAAGAAAGCAGGTGGCGAAGTTAACGAAGCAAAAGGCCCGTACCATCTACGATATCTGATAAAGTAGCTTTAAATCATTCATTCCAAGGCGAAGTGCACGAAGAATTCGAAATCCCATGCTATCTGGCCCTGAAATGTAAACAGGGACATGAAGAACCTGAGAGGTACTTAACCAAATAGAAAAAAAATGCAAACCAACCCTGGTATCATGCATAAAGAGCACAGCACAAACATGTAGGAACTCACTAAGATAATGTGAGAAGACCTATGACAGTAATTCTGTCTTCGACAATGTATGGAACCAAAACAGAACTATCAAGTAAACCAATCCGGAATATAAGGATCCACGCATTGAGTTGTAGTGCATCACATATATATCCAGTTTAAATTTTTGAGAGGAAAATATACAGACACAAAAACTCAGCAGACACCAGCATATGTAGCACCAATCCTCAACATGGATATTCAGTGAATAAATTTCGTTAGGAACTGGTAAGTAAGGATGGGAAAAGTAACTTATATAGGACCAACATAGAAACGGGAGTACCTAAGAGACGGTGCTGAGGTTGCTGAATACCAGGGGAAAGGAACTTTCCATGGTTATGTAAATCTTGGAAGGACCAAGCAAGGAAACCAATACATCAAGCACTATGAAACATTACTATGGATGGAGCTACATACTGTAAGTCAGAAGCAAACATAATGGAGGCGGAGTAAAACAAATGGGTATTGGATTAACCAACATAGGTTTCTTGGATTAAAAGAAAAGATTTACAAACCCATACATTTTTTTCCTGGACTGTAAAAACATAATATAGTACATAACTCTTGATCAGGTAAAAATCACAGCTATGAATTAGCACGCCAAAAAAAAAATGTTGTTTAGTACCGAGGTTTCCTTTAGACAGTTAGAGCGTACAGTATAATAGAACTTATGAACATGAAATTTATCTCGTTTCAATTTAACATATAGGTGTATTTCTCAAAGGCAATTCCAAAGCATCAAATTTCACAAATTGGCTAACATGCAGTACCAATGTTTGGTAGTCTAAATCAAATCATGGTCGTGCTATTGTAGAGTTAAACACCCGTGCATTTGGATTCATACTATAAATAGATATCCTGATTAAGTAACATATGAGTTGGAAACCCTTAAAATACCGGGCACCTCATGTTCCCTGCCATGGAAGGCACTACCTGCTTCAATTTTTTACAGGAAACTGGTCTGACATTAGTAACTCTACTCAATACAGAAGTAACTTTGAAATGGTAAAACCTCAGTACCAAGCCATCAACTATCAAGCTCACTGAAAAATAGGTTTGCTTTTCGAAATCCCAACTACAGCACTAATCATCTCTTATCATCCATGTTCATATATGTTGTCGTGCTCGCCTTTCTTTGTCATTAGAGAACTGTCAAATTGAACCTAAAAGTTGTACCTTCCTAGGCAGGACAAATTGGAAAATGTACTGAATCAAGTATCAAGCTCACTGAAAAATAGGTTTGCTTTTCGAAATCCCAACTACAACACTAAACATCTCTTATCCTTCCATACTGCAGGACCAAAATTTTGCTGGACATGAATATATACGGGAAATCTTGATAAAGGGAAACAAAACAATAACAGCAGCGTCCTAAAAATTAGGGTTTGGGAATCGGTAACCAGTGGAGCCCCCATCAGCTAGGGTTTCTTACCGCGTGGCTGCTGGCGTTCGCTGTGGCGAGCTTCAGCGCCGCCGCCGAAGAGGCAGCTAGGGTTTCTTACCGGTGGGAGAAGGCAGCGTTGGGGGAAGCCGCGCCGACGGCCACCGGCGTGGCTGGGTCACGGCACTCCGTGGCGACGGCCACCATCGGGGCCCATGCGCGGTGCTACGGCCGCAGGGCGGGGAGCCGTCGTCCCGGCAGCGCGCCGTGCGGCCATCCGGCGTCGTTGGGGCTAGCTGGCACGCCACCACGTTGGGAGAGAGGGAGAGGGCGGCGGGAGAGGGAGGAGGGCGGCCTCCGTTGGCCCGACGACCGGTGGCCGTGGCCGTCGCCGTCGGGGCGCCGTCGCCCTGGTCGCCGCTGCCTCGGGAGAGAACGCGAGAGAGAGGACGGGAGAGATGCCGTTTTTTTGGTTGAAAGGAGAAGCGGAAGCCGAGGTATATATTTGTTTCTCTAGATTCTGAAGAGAAGCGGGAGAAGCATAAGAGAAGCAGTAGAAGCCAACGAGAAGCATGGGAAGCTGATCCAAGAAGAATCCGTTTCAACAAATCTGGGCCACACGATCGCGGATCGAACGGTTGGAAACATTCAGGGTGACGTGGACGGTGGTTCCTTCGGGAAACCACCTCCGGCTTGTATAGGTAAAAGCAAGCAACCAGAAGCAATAAGCTCATCGTGCTCACTAGTACAGGATGGACATATTGTCCCGGTTGGCAACCCCCTTTACTCCTGGTTAACACTACTATATAAATCTTAACCACAGCAGTTTTTTTTATTTACCGTGGCGGTTAAAAACCGCCACGGTCACGGTTAATCGTGCATTAACCGTGGCGGTTTTTCTAACAATAACCGTCATGGTTAATCCATTTACCGTGGCGGTTTTTGTTAAAAAAACCGCCACGGTAAAGATTTTCCAAATTAAAAAAAAATCAAATTCTGTTTTGAATTTGAATTTGAAACTGAAATTCGTCGCATGTGAATTAGCCACTATACAAATTGTTTATTACATCATATTATACAATTCGTCTCATATAGTACAATCAAGTCATACAAGAATCAACTTCACTATGGTACATCAGTAGTAATCTTCTCCATATCTAACTAGACTAAAAAGGACAGGACAGACCCAGTGCCGGAGGCTCCCACATGAGTGGGGTCTGGGAAAGGGAAAAACCGAGGCAAGCCTTCCCCCCGCAAAATCTGCGGAGAGGCTGCTTCGAACCCACGACCTGGTGACTCGGTGAGACAGCTCTCACCACTGCACCACTGATTCGGTGAGATAGCTCTTCTCCATATCTAACTAGACTGTTCAGGAAAAAAGAAGATAGCAGAATTTGGATATTATCTATTGTGGCTGCTAAGTAAAGGTCTGTTAATGTATACTAAGATAACTTTTTTTTAAAAATAACTTCGACAAATGGCAGGTGCAAAGCTCACTGATGCCACTGATCATTGGTTCAGTCCCTCAACTCATCCCTTTGTTGCTGCTGCAGCAGTTGCAGATGTGCAGTTACATGTCCTTGCAATCGAGACCTGCACAATGGAACCTAAAACTTAGCAATCATTAGGATATAAAGTTGTAAACACGGGTCTTCAGATAACATAAAGTTTGTCACTGCTGGTAATAAAAAAGAAATAATGAGACACTTATCTATGTGCAGGTCCTTTCCATCCACCCATTTATATATTGCTGCAACAAAGAGTAAGGGTTCAATAAATTGTAGAAGTGTGGGCATCATGAAACTAAATCCATGTATCTTGGCCTTGCATACAGTAGATACTCATGAACATTAAGCCAGTGTAACAGGCTTTGAGAAATGGTGACTAAGATATTACCTCAAAAACAAAGAAACCCCAGGTTTCAGAACTGAGGATAACCCTTCACAGAGATGGAGCAGATGCTCAAGGCCATCCTTGCGACCGTCAAGCGCCAACTTTGGTTCATGCCAACCAACCTCAGGTTGCAGACCAGGTAGGTCATCGGTTGATATATATGGCGGGTTACTAATCACACCCATCAGTTTTCCTTTCAAATCTTCCAGAGGTTCAAACCATGAGCCATGCCTTATTTCAACTTTATCCTGATTCCAATACAGAAAAACTGTATTAATCGTGCCTTTCTATGTATATCAGCATGGTGTAATAAATTTAACTGTGCAGAAAAATTACAAATCCAAGTTCGTTGATACTCATCTTCTTACTTCATAGACTATTATTGACTCTAACTAGGGTGTGTAGCTCCCATAGGTCAAGATATTACTTTATGGAAGTTACTGTGCTTTGTCCATAGGTTTGAACGCTTATCAAATGTCATGACATTTCAAGGAAAGCCCATTCCAAACTGACCACAATGCCGAAGGACAATGAGCTAACAGAAATATGTTAAAATCACACGCATGTGAATACAGCGCAGCTCTGCAAATTGCCTGACTGTCCATAAGGCTAACTGGCTAAGGTAGATAGGACAATGCAAGTAAGGAAGCTTAATCAGTGTGTCACAATCAGACAGGGTGATGCAGCAGAAAGATTCCACAACAATTTTTACTTTAATGAGCAATGATTGGGGTAAAGAGACAAAAATTTCATGTTCTTAGTAATTTCTCTCATTCAGTGAACATCAGCAAAAGGTTATGTATCAAGAGTAGAGGGTCCACGAATCATTATATTATTAGCTTGCAGGGGACAACTTATCACAGTGCAGCAGGAGGTCAGTGCCATTTGTATGAGATCATGAGGCGCGCAGAGTATCACAGAATTATGGAATCACTGATTGGTCAGGCAGATTGTAATCATTCAGACACATTCTAATTTTGAAACTAAACTCAGCTTAGGATAGCAGTGCTACCAAAAAATAGATTCTTACTCAGTCACAGTAATATTAGCATTTCTCGTAGGTAACAGTCTTAGGATAGTCTTAAGGCAATAGTAGACGCATGAGACTCAGTAAACCACCTGTGTTCTTTTGGAAAAGCACTCTCTTAAGGCACTTATGGCTTTCAGGGAAAAGGGAAAGTAAATGTAAACATAACTATCTCTAGAAAATATCATTGGAGAACAATAGGCCACATGAACGTCAGGAGACATTCATACCTATTTGATGGTCTCATATGTCGTTGCTGAAGGCTTTAGGTTGTCCGCACTCAGCAGCTGCAGGAGTGGAGGAGGAAGGGCATGGCTGGATCCGACGCCGCGACCTCCCGCTACTGCTGCTCGTCGCCACTCGTCGTGTTGGAGGCCGGGAACGCCGGATCTGCAAGCTGAAGGGAGGGGAGGAGGAAGGGCACGGCTGGATCTCGCCTCCCGCCGCCGCATCACGCCTCCTACTGCCGCGTCACGCCGCACGGCTGGATCTGTCGCGAGTTCCGGTTGGGGAGGGCGCCGCCGGGAGGGCAAGGGAAGAGGCGCCACCGGGAGGGGGCGCCGCCGGGGAGGGGGCCGCCGAGAGGGAGGGGTGGGGGCGCACTGGACGGAGAGGAGCGGCGCTCCCGTGTTTTTTCTCCGGTGTTTCGTCGGAGGAAGAGAGCAGTAAAACTGGCATGTGACGTCTATCGGGCCTCGTCTGGGGCCTTAAGGCCTCTTGCGCCTCGACGATTAACCGTGGCGGTTTTATTAAAAAAAACATCATGGTTAATATATTAACCGTGACGTGCATTATATTAACCGTCACGGTTAATGGATATTAATCGTGGCGGTTATCATAAAAAACCGTTATGGTTAATCTATTTACCGTGACGGTTATCGTACCCGCAGGCCAGCCCTTGGGGGATCCTTTTACCGTGGCGGTTTTCTGAAAAACCGTCACGGTTAATAAAAATAAAACGTCTTGTAAAAGATTTTTTTGTAGTAGTGTAAATAACTGGGATTGCGCTATCGAGACTAAAAGTTTTGACCCGGGAGACTTTTAGTCCCGGTTGGTAATAACAACCGGGACTAAAGAGGTGGCCAGGCCCGCGGCCTGGCTAGCATCTTTAGTTCCGGTTGGTATGGGTCCTTTGTTTTTTTCTTTTTTGGTTTCATTTCAATTCATGATTCATTTTGTTTTCGAAATAGGTTTTCGAATACGCATTTTGCGGTGCAAATAATATATGTAAACGCGCGCGTATAGTAAAGTTTCGGTTCGAGCAATGTACGCAAATAACACAAATAAAAGTATGAACTAAAGTACAACATGTATATACATACAATTTATACATACAATTTGTCCTTAGGGGAGTTGGCGTCCTCAAATCCATCACATTCGTACAAAAGTTTGAAAAAAATCATAAAATAAATCCATTACGTTACATGTATCTCATAGGTACAATACAACAGCCATGATTCAGAAGAGTTCCTTGAGTGAAGGAGCTCCTCCGTTCACCAAAGAATCCGGATTGGTGGACTCCGTCAAAAGCCTTCCTACCCTCCAGGCTGTCACTGTTATGGATGAGAACGAACAATTAACTAATCAACAAATAAATAAACAGGAGATCGCATCGTGTTTCACCGAGAAAATCAGAAAAGGAAAAAAAAATCCAACCTTCATCATCTCCACCATGCGCCGCCACTTTTCAATCGGAGCTGAGGGAACGGGGCGCAGCTAGCAGTTCTGGAGGGTCTAGACGACAACGCCGCCGCCGGGAGGTCCACGAGCCGGATCCACATCCCTCCCACAAGTATTGACCGCATCCACCGCAGTTGGCCGACATGCGCAACAGCATAGCTGCGCCTTGTGCATGACGGCCGCCGCCAGTGGAGCGGAGGGACGGCCGCCGCGGCAAACGCGGCCGTGACCTCGCCGCCAGCCTCAGCAACAGCCGTGGAGATTGACGAAGACGAAGGTGGAGATCGGAGGAGGAAGAAGGGGTGGCGCGTTATGTAGGAGATCGCGACTCCCGGTTGGTGCTACCGGTCAGTCGGGACCAACGTACTCACCTTTAATCTCGACTGGTGTTACTAATCGGATTTTTAGTCTCGAACGGTGTTATCAGTCGGGACTAAAGTCTTTTTCGGCGGGCCACGAAAATGCAGTTTCACTTTTCGACACTTTCAAACACCATTGTCTTCTTTTATATATTTCTTTTTATTTAAATGTTAAAGTCGTATTATTTGCGTAGTAAATTACATACTAGGTATAATTTTTTTTAAAAAAATATTTGCTTTTGCTTAACTGCACACATGAAAAATATGTAACATAAAAAATTTGTTTTTTCTTTTAAATATTGAAGATAATGTAACTAATAATCACTATTTCTCGTTAATGCAAAAATATAGTCTTTAACTAAAATATTAAATCTATTGTTTTTTAACCAGAAATTTGTTTTCACGTCATTTTTACGTAAATATTTTACTCAGTTCAACGTATAATTACGGGATGAAGTCGTGCGGAAATTCAATTAAACTGAAAAAAGTACCAAACCAATTCAGAAAAATCTCAAACTTGGTAGTTGCTTCACACAGGGCACGTGCAAACCTAAGAAAAAGTTTAAAACCAATACGACATCGGGATGCACATAGACCATATAATCCCTAAGAACCTAAGTGTATAGTCATGGTTCGATGAAAGGTTCCATATACCTTTGTGAAGCATGTGAACTCCGTCCATGTCGAAATGGCTTGAAATTTTTTTGGCAGTCATTTACACCCAAAATATGATCCTACACAAGATCTTAGGTTTTTCTAATAATTATTTTTATTATTATATTTTTCTTTGTGCTACGTGAGACAAAATATGGTGAATTACAGATTGAAAACACTAGAACTTTGCATGGACCTCCACAAAGATTTGTCTCCTAGGGAACAAGAGACCATTTGGCAAAGTTTGGCACCATCCTGGATCTTTTCAGGGGTGGACTCAGTTCAATGTATAATTACTTGATGAAGTCGCGTGGAAATTCAATTAAACTGAAAAAAGTGTCAAACCAATTTAGAAAAATCTCAAACTTGATGGTTGCTTCACACAGGGCATTTGCAAGCTTGAGAAAAAGTTTGAGACCAATACAACACCGGAAAGCACATGGACCTCAGAATCCCTAAGAACCTAGGTGTATGAACACGGTTCGATGAAAGGTTTCATATACCTTTGCGAAGCACGTGGACTTTGCCTATGTCGAAATGGCTTGAGATTTTTTTGGGAGTCATTTACACCCAAAATATGGTCCCACACAAGATCTTAGTCTTTTCTGATAATTATTTTTGTTATTATATTTTTCTTTGTGCTTCGTGAGACAAAATATGGTGAATTATAGATTGAAAACACTAGAATTTTGCATCGACCTCCACAAAGATTTGTCTCTTAGGGCACAAGAGACCATTTGGCAAAGTTTGGCACCATTCCAGATCTTTTCGGGGGTGGACTCAGTTCAACCTGTAATTACTCGGTGAAGTCACGCGGAAATTCAATTAAACTGAAGAAAGTACCAAGCCAATTCAAAAAAATCTGAAACTTGGTGGTGGCTTCACACAGGACATTTGCAAGTCTGAGAAAAAGTTTGAGACCAATACAACACTGGAAGGCACATGGACCTTAGAATCCCTAAGAACCAGGTGTATGGACACAGTTCGATGAAAGGTTTCATATACCTTTGTGAAGCACGTGGACTTCGCCTATATCAAAATGGCTTGAGATTTTTTTGGCAGTCATTTACACCCAAAAAATGGTCCCACACAAGATCTTAGGTTTTCCATTATGTTCCCTTTACATATTTGTCGATGTTTTACCACCGATAGCCTGCCACGAAGGTACCTAGGACAGTTGTTCGGGCTTCAGCGAATAGTGGAACTCGGCGGTTACGCAAAGAGACTCACGATTTATACTGGTTCAGGCTCTCGACTTGGTCGAGTAATAACCTTACATCCAGTCGGCGTTAGCCTATTTGCATCGTGTTGTTTTGAGTATTCGGTGTGCGTTGTTTACAGGTGATACCCTCAGTAGCACTTTATAGTCTAGGTACTGCAGAGGGTTGTTTGAATACTACGCGGATACAAGGTTAGAGTCCTAAGCTACGCTTCGGATGTCTTTCCTTGTACAATCCGAGTTGTAGATTTGCTTCTGCACGTTCCTTTTGCTCCATGTCATCTTGATGATTGGGCTGTGAGCCTCATTATTAAGGCCCACTTTCCTATAGAATGGTCTATGGGGGGCCCATAGGGTTCCCCATCGATAAGCCCCCGAGCATTTCATGATTGAACTTCAAGAGCCGGGTTGTTGTAGACTTGATCCGGGTTCTTCTTGAAGTGAAATCTTGATATGGTCTTCTTGGTCTTCTTGCTGTCTAATGTGCACTTTTTGCGAAAAAAGTGCACTCAGTGAGTGTAGCCCCCGAGCCTCTTGCTATTTGGTACAAAAGCTGGAGGGTCTTGATGTTTTCCGTGTTCTTTTCTTGAGTGCAGCGAGTGCAATTTTGTAATTGCACTCACTGAGTGTAGCCCCCGAGCCTCTTGTTTTTTGGTACAAAAAGCTAGAGGGTCAAAGAGTTGAAAATTTTGATCTAGTGTGGTGGGTACTTAGCAGCCCTCGAGCCTTCTCCGGGTTCTTTTATGTTGAAAAGAGGCCGGTAGAAGGGTCTTAACTTGTATTCCTCTGGTCTTTGTCTTTTGTTGTTCGCGGGTGGGTTCTGTATACCCACGAGTGGATGCCTTCTTGTGATTTTGTCATTTTGCTGCCAGGAATCCTGGCAGGAATCTCACTGTTTGCCTCTTTTGTTGTTTTCCTTTTCTCTTTCTCGTGATCTTTGGCTTGGTATGCCCTTGGCTTGCTATAAATTTCTTCCTGGTGGTTTGCAGTGTAGTCTTCGAGTAGGAAAATTTCTCCAAGTGTTCTTCGCTCATGGATAGGCTGGTGTGCGAGGTTGAGCAGCCCTCGGGCCTCTGCCCACTTGATGATGGATAGGCTGGCAGTTAGAAGAGTTCTTGTGAAAGGGGTTAGAAGCAGACTAACCCCTCAAGGAGATTTTCCTGAGAAATTTGAGGGAGCAGATAGAAGAGTTCTTGTGATGTGGCTTCCATTTCTGCTCTTTCTGCCTTTCAATATTCGGGTTGTCACTGTTGCCGGTCCTGGGTTGGCAGATGTGGTGCGCTCCACTTTCTTGGTGGTCAATGTTTACACCTAACTCCTGTTGGCTGACCCTGAGTTGGAGGTGACCATATCGGTGTGCTCGTCCAGGGCGTGGCTGTCTCTCTGTCCGCAACCCAGGATTTGCTTCATCCCTTGTAATTGTAATATATCTGGGTTGTTTTTATTCTGCTAGGCATTAACCAGGGTCCTCCTGTTCTTTACCATGGTGGTTCTATCATGGTCTTGGTTTTGTCTTGTATTCTGTGACTTGTGGTCTTTTGTAGTAGCCGAATTCCACAGGTTTCCTTGTCATGATATTTAGAGATTCCTTTGATATTCTGTAAATCGTGTACTCTTGTATCCTTATGACTGAGAAGATGAATATATTCTCTTGTTCTATTTTGCCCTGATGCTTGCTTTCCCTGTGGTGACGAGTTCTCTCCTGAGTTCCAGGTTGTTTCTTTAGCTGATCATTGTTGCTGTCAAACTTGGTTGTTGAAGAATTCAATGTATGTCCTTACGGGTTGTACTGTTGTTGTGGAATATTCTCTTAGATATGCTTTATCTTGTGCTGCGGTTGTCCTGAGTATGTATTGTTCCCTCATGGTGGCCTAGTCACGTCAGACTTTTACTGTAGTCCTTGTGACTCTCAAGATTGTCCTTTTGGAATCTTTTCTCTCCATGGACTTGGTGTATGTGCACCAGAGTTGTTCTATAAATACTACCGGTCTGATGCTTCTCTGTTGAATCCCACTTGTGGTTTTTTCTCCATTCTGTTGAAACCATGTATATTGTAGTTTGTGAGCTTGACGAGCCCCCAGGCTTGTTCTTTCTCTTTTATCCTTTCTGCTAGTAAATGGTGTAGGTCTTGTGATAGAGATTAGTAGCAGGCTAATCTCGGGGTGGTATTTAGTTGTGAGGGGCATTGAGGCAAATGGTGTAGGACTTGTGATGTAGGTGATGCGTGTTGCGCTGCCTAATCTTCCAGTGCCTGCCCTCTATCCTTTTTGCTCTCCTTACAATGATGATTGGCGTCTGGTCCGGCTTGTTCTTCGATAGTCCATTGTAGATCAGCCATTGTTTTGTCTTCTGTTGTGCTATCGTGGCTCAGTCCAGTGCAGATCAGCACGTGTTGGGAGGTGGTGCTGGGTTCTTTCATATTGATGCAGTTGTTGCTGTCAATCTTGGATGACTTGCGGGTGCTGCCTCTGCCATATGCAGTTGTTGCTGTCAATCTTGGATGACTTGCGGGTGCTGCCTCTGCCATCTATAGCAATCTTGGATGTGCATCATTTCTTTGGGGAAAAGTACGTCCGGGTTATTTTATCTTGCTTGGCAATATCAAATCTTGGTGCGGAGGGTTGTAACCTCGAATTTCGCTGGGTTCTTTGCTGCCGCTCTAGAATGATTTCCTTTGCTTTCTTTGTCGAATTCATCAGATCTTGTACTCTGTTGTAATCTTGATGTACTCCTGATCAATGAGATGAAAATATTCCTTTCTGCTCTATGATCAAGTTGTTTATTGATGTGGCCGAGCTCTTTTGTATATTTATACTGTGATGCCTCTCTATGACCGACTTGTCGCTATTTTCCAGGTGGCTTCCTTGTGAACGGGTTAATCTTGATGTGTAGCCGTTGTAGTCTGAACGGACTGTTGCCTTTCTCTGGCGCGCACCGTAATTAATGACGGAATGGTAACTTTGAAGGGCCTCTTTGGGGAATCCGCGTGATTTTGGGCCGCGTGGGCTGTGTATTTTCCTTGTATAAAGATAACCGCTCTGTTACTGTTGGCTCTACTTGCCTTTATGGTAAAAAATTGAGCCTTTTCCCTGTGTACCATTAAAAAAGATAGCCTTTTCCTACAGGCCACTAAAAAGTTCGGACTTACCTAGGTGACATGACACTTTATTTCTTTGCCCCCCAAGCCATTTCGTCCATTTTCGCTAGTAACGGTGTGTAACGGCGAGGAGAAAAGACCGAAGTGCCCTCAGTCTAGGGAGGATGAGTGAAATTGCCGTTTGCCCTGTGTGCCACTCCCTGACCAAGCGTTTGAGCGCCAAGACGGCTGACGTGGGGAAGTTTTTTGGCACCAAAGGCACTGGGCTTGGCGCCAAAGAGACCCCGCTTGGTGCTATAAATAGGCCCTCAACCCTCCCTTCCTACTCATTCTTCTCCTTTTTGTCTCTCCTGCTACCTTGCTGCCAGTGCCATGTCTCAAGCGTCAAGCAGCTATGGGAGGAGGCCCAGACGGGTCATGTGCCCCAACTGTAGTGTGCTAGCTAATCGATTCATATCGATGACTATGAACAACCACAATCGTGCTTTCCACAAGTGCCCGTACTTTGCAGTTTGTTTTTCTTCCTTGCTCATTCATTCATAGGTTGTTCTTTATTCCCTGTTTGGTGCTAATCTGTTGATGCTGTTGTTTATAGGACGGAGGGTGCCAGTTTTATCAATGGGAGGACAAAATGGAGGACACTGTTGTGCACCCACCTAAAGCACCTGCTCCATTATAGGCCATTCCTCTATAGGCAGTGGCAGCACCAGCTCCTATCTCTACAGCAGCTCCTCTGGCCATCGTCCAGGAAGATTCCTAGTCGACTAGAATTGTAGGCAATGCAGTAGTGGAAGATAGGGTTCTTCAGCAGCTTAGGTGGATTGAAAAGCTGGTGTTTGTGTGCATCTTTCTTGCTTTGTATGCTATCATGAAAAAGTAAGGCCCTATGTATGCAGACTGTGTATGTGTGTGTTTGAATGAAGACTAGTGATGCATGAATGAATGGTTTTCATCAGAGTTATGATCTAATTTATGATAACATAGTAATTCTGACATCTCAAAAAAAATAACATCTCACAAAGTTTCATCTAACCAATAGAGTTCCATCTCATAGTCATTCATCTCACATCACAGTTTCATCTTACATCACAGTCATGCCAAAATAAAGTGATAGCAAAGCAGCAGTAGTTTTTGCAGCCAAATCACCAAAATAACAACTAAACATAGGTGGTTTTCATTTAAACCCTACCTTCTTCTTGCTCCTGGTATTAGAAGCTGGGCTGGCTGGGCAGGCTGGCACAATTGAAAGCTTTTTTGGTGTAAGCTTCTTCTTCAACCCTATCTTTTTCCTTGGTGAAGGCTGGGGCAAAACAACCTCCATTGGTTCTGTCTGCACAGTCTCTTCATGAAATGGGTCAAGATACACAGATTGGAGGGGAACAGGGTCATTGGAACCAGTTCCAGACCTATTATAGTCAAGTACTAGGAAAGGTCAAGCACACAGTTTCATCAAAAAGTGCAAATGTAGAATTGGATCATGCTTACCTACTAGTCTGGGAATTTGTATGACATGTTGATGTACTTGTAGCTGGGCCCTTACTTTTCTTGGTAGCTGATGTACTGGTAGCTGGACCCTTTGATGAAGAAGATGATTTCCTCTTCCTCTTCTGGTGTGTAGCATTGGCCACTGCCTCATTGTGTGGGAAAATCATGCCTGATGCAAGAGTTTTCACAACAAGGCTAGTCTCTGTATTGTAACTTGCTACTTTCTTCTGCCTTTTCTTGTGCTCATCCTTCAATCTCCTTTGTAGTTCAGTGGCACCCATAGTCCCATCTTCCTTGAGCCAATCAACCACTTGATGACAGACCTAGAACTGAGTCACTCCTACACAGACTCCTTGCCTCCTGGCGCTCTAGCACTGATGGGAAAATGGGTTCCTCTTTATCTGCAAAACAAATATACATTCCACAGTTACTGCATGCATTTGCAATAAGTAATAACAGAACCAAATTACTATCAGCATTTACAAAAAGTACATACACAGTACCTTAACAGTTACACCATCCTTCAGAGTTGATGCATGGATTCTCCACGGGTAGCCATCATTCTGGGCAGTGCAGGTTGCCCTATACCTTCCTGTGTCACTTGCCTCAATGTTATAATAGTACTCATGTTTCACAGAATGTGTAGCTAAAGCCAGCTTAAAGGAAGGAATGTCTGAATAAACAGTGCCTACAGCCATAGGAGGGTCCTTCTTGTCATAATCAGCATCAGACATTTGTTCAGGTTCTTTATCTTTAATAATATCATCTAAGTCCTCTACTTCACTATCATGATTCATCGTCAGAGTCATCACTGTCTGAACCATCGAAACTTTTAGGCTGCCTTTGCTTACTACAAACTTGACTGTGAGGTTTGGTAGGTGGGTGATGTTGGGGGCCAAGGTCAATGTACAACCCTTCCTCATCAACACCCACATGCTCATTGGATGGGTTTGGGTTAGCCAGATATTCAGGTTCAGCACATTCACTCTGGGTGGCACTCTGGGAGGCATTGCTTGCTTCTGCTCTGGTAGGACAGTGGACTGAAGGAGTGAATGGGGCTTCAACAGAGTTGGTAGGGGGACTAAAATCCCAATTAGGAATCTGAGGCTCACCAGTTGGCCTATTATAGGCAACAATCAAGAAATAGCACTTTGATTCATTACTTTTAGCAAACATTTCATGCATATCTTGGTCACTCCTTACTTCAACGTTGACCTTACTCTGATTGTAGAAATAAAACAGTCGAGCTACCTCACCAAAATCGGGTGGATACTTGTCAACAACTTCACGAACCAGATCTTCGAAGTTAGTAAGCTCAGCATCCATAACTTTGTTCAAAGAAAACCACCGAGCACGTGAATTGGGAGTAACAATCCGCATTTCTAGGTTGAAGCTATTGTCTGTGTCCATCCTACAGATGAACAACAAGGAACACACAATCAAGGAGAACGCAAACAATGGGGAACAACACCACAATCAACAAGACGGACCTTAAGCATCCACATTCACAACTACCCGACCTAATCGATCCATACTAAGGAGCATGCAATCTAGGGGGAATAACACTCACCCGGCAGCTCGCAAGTTCGGTCGCTCGCCCGCACCCTTCTTCACCGCCATACGCGGCCAATCCTCTGGATCCACGGTGAACTCCAAGCAGGACTACCCCATTCGACGCCAGAAGCACGGGGGATTGATCTTCTTCTCAACCCGCCGCCGCTGCTAGGGTTCCACGTCCGCCGCCGCCCGCCTCGCTAGGGTTTGGGGAAGAGAACGAGAGAGAAGCGAGAGTGAGAATACGATGGCAGTCAAGGTCAGTCAACATGGCCTCTCCCTCATATGCCCCTCTATCTCAAAGGGTAAGATGGACAAATTTCCTGTCCGGTCCCACCTGTTAGGGCTTTGAAACTGTCAAAACCAAACAGAACATGGACAGAATGGCTTGGGGGCAAAGAAATAAAGTGTCATGGCACCTAGGTAAGTCCAAACTTTTTAGTGGCATGTAGGAAAAGGCCATCTTTTTTAATGGTACACAGGGAAAAGGCTCTAAAAAATTCCCCAATCTTCGTTGCTGAGAAACCCTAGCATTGCATCCGCCACCTCAAATCTCTTGTTGCTGCTGCCACTGCATCTGGCCCTTGCCTTCGATTAATGGTGAAGAAGAACAAGGGTAAGGGCAAGCTTGTTGACGAGGAGGCGACCTTGAAGAAGATCAAGAACACTGAGTTCATGACGATGCAGCAGTTGCAGAAGCAGCTCCCCAAGCCATCGACGCAGCAGGCGGAGTTGGATCTATTGGTTGCTCATGGGCTCATCCAGGAGCAGTTTCTTTCAAACTTCTCGCTGCCTGGTGAGCATGTAGTTCTGTCTCCTTCTCCTGACCAAACTGTTCTCTTTGTTCCTTTTGTGCGGGCGGGGCTCTGTTTTCCCCGTCTGACTTTTTACTGGAATTTCTTGGATCTTATCAGATTCAACTTCATCATCTTACCCCTAATGGGGTTCTTTTTCTCTCTGCCTTCACGCATTTCTGCGAAGTTTTTATTGGAATTCCACCTTGTCTCCTTCTTTTCCGTTATTTCTTTTGGATGTGGCTTTCTGATTCCAAAAATCCTCCATTCTTTGGCTGCTGTCTTCTTCAATCGCGTCAGGGATGTAAGGAAACTTTTCCTTCTCTTACTCTTTCTGAATCTATTAAAGATTGGGCCGAGAAGTGGTTTTATATGCCAAAACTGGCTTCTTCTTTTTCTTCTGATCTTTCTTCTACTCTGAGTCCTCTTCCTATTTGGAAGGACAAACTCTCTTCTGCTGAGCTCAAGGCGCTTAAACCCTTGCTAGCTCGAGTTAGCCTGCTCAAGCAGGCTAGTTTGACTGGTAATGGCATAGTCGCTAGTTTCTTGCGTCGCCGGGTTCAACCTCTCATGAAGAGGGAGCACCTTGGCTTTGAATATACTAGCCCTGGAGATTGTTCTCAGCTTATCCTTGAAGCCGAGTTGCCTAAAGAAGTTGTTTTGGAGCGGTTGTCAAGAATTCTCAGTGGCGTGGCTGTGATGCCTACACGTGTTGATGAATATGATGCTGCTCACCCTCCTCCTAAGGTATGTGTATGCCTTCCTGAGTTCTTTTTTATATTGATGATTAGTACTTTGTTCTTGATTTCGTCTTCTTTGTAGGGCTATGGTTGGGCTTTTGAGCTCGTGATCTCTGCTGCTGCTGTTGAAGATGCAGCTGAGGAGCCCGCCAAAGAAAATGAGGAAGACGAGGACGTTGCTGCTGCTGGCCCTGTGATTGAGGCTGCCTCTACTAGGCTGTGTTCTTCTTTGACCAGGTTCATGCCTAGCTTGTTTAAGGGTAATTTCTCTTATGTTGAGTTTACACCTGATCCTCGCGTTGCTGTATTTCATCTGTCATTCAGGAAGCGGGGGGCTCAGACTTCTTCTAAGTCGTCCTTACCGAAGAAACGGTGCACAACTCACCAGATGGCTTCAACAGGTAATATTCTTGTAGGTGAGCCTGTGTCTGGCTTCTTCCGAGTTGTTCCATTGAATTTTCCTTATTCTTGTCTGCTTATCCGAGCTCTGTTTGTTGCTTTGATAGATGGCCATTCTGTTATTGTGAATGAGGAGGAGTCTGATGATAACATCCCCCTTAGCCTTCACCCGTAAGTCTTTTGTCTTAGATAAATCTTTGTGCTGTGCTTTATATGTTGATTCTATCAGTGATAGAGTTCTTTGATATGCAGTCGCAAGCTGTCACCTTGTGCCTCTAGTGTGACAGTTGCGTCTGCTTCTGTCCCGTTGGCCATCCCACTTTCTTCTTCTGGGATGGCTGATGATGATTTGTTTTCTATGCCACTTCCCGACTTCACTTTCTCGGAGGTGGCCGGCGACTTCAAGAAGGTCATCAAGTAAGTCCTTCTTCTGGTTACTCTGATTTATTTCCTTTGATATCTTATTCTATTTTTGATAGACCCTAGTTCTTTTTCTTTGTAGGCCTTCTGAGGGTGCCTCATCCTCTCTAGCCCTTGGGGTTGAAAAACCTTTACAAGAATCTGCTGCTGGTGAGCTCTTGTTCTGTCTTCTTTTTTTAGGGTTACGGTCCTTTTTTAGTCTGTTTTTTTTTTTAAAAAAGTCTATACTTCTTTTGTAGCTTCTTCTCCACGTGTTGTTTCACCTGAACCACGTGTTGAAGAGCAGAATGTTGGGTCCCTGGTGTCCTCTCAGGAGGAGCCCCGGGTTGTGGATAGTCCCTTGGGCATTTTTGCTGCTGCCCATCTGCCACCTGGGTTGTCTCTGTTGGACTCCCTTGAGGCTGCTGCTCGAGTTGATGAGGTAGTGGGTGGGGGTTTCGATAACCACCCACCTACTGCTTCTGTTGCTGATGTCGGCCATCCTTCCTCGTCTGGGCCGACTACTCTTCTGCTAACTCGGGCAGGAGAGGAGATGGCTCAGCTTGGCCATGTTGAACGGCTAGCCGAGTTGGTTTCTTCTTGGGAATCTTTTTCTGGTACTTATGGTGCCAAGCTCAAGGTAACAAAGCTTTTTGCTTTTTTATCTTGATTTCTTTTTTATTGTTGCTTTTTCATAAGATTTTCTTCTGCAGGCTTTATTTGATGATCAGGATCTCTTATTTGGTCCTCAAGAGATGCAATCTGCTGCTCTTATTGAGGCCAATATGAAGAATGCTAAGTCCGAGTTGGCCCGGGTCCATGCCGAGCTAGCTCAGGAGAAGGAGCGACGTGGAGTTATGGAGGCTGCCCTTAATGCAAAGGTTGTAGATGCTGAGTCGGTGCGCCAATCTACTTTACAAGCTGTAGCTGAGGCCTAGGCTGAGAGTTCTGATTTGAAGAAGAAACAAGCTGGTAATTTTTTTCTTTCCATCATTGATTGTAGTTGCTATGTTTGAGTTTTTTCTCTTTCTAACTTGTTTCTTTTCAGCTCTGGCTAAGGAAAAGGAGCTCTGGCTGAAGGAGCAGGAGGAGATGGTCAATACCCTCCGCACCTCTAAAAACAATGCTGAATCTGTAAGTGCTCTTGCTGATCAGAAGTTGAAAGAAGCCCAGGATATTTTTGCTTAAGCGAAGTTGATGAGATCTGGTGCTGATCATGATCTTATTCAGGCAATGAAGTTGGTGCAAGATTTGTAGGGGAAACTGATGGCTGCCCAAAATCAATTCCGGGCTCTTTATGCAGCTGTCACTCCTATGATTGCTTCTGTTTGTCGGCGGGAGGACAAGGAGCTGGGCCTTGGAGGCATAATACCAGTGATTTCTTCCTGGTTTTATGATTTTGTGAAGAATGGCTTCCATTGATGCGTCAACAATATTGTATCTTATGTCTAGGTTGTTGCCCCAGATGCTCCTCTTGAGCAGATATTAGAGACTTCTGTAACTGAGGATTTCGCACGGCGGTGGGAGGAGGCCAAAGTAGAGCTTAGTGGTTTGTCAAACCAAATTCTAGATTGGATGAATGTGCTCCCTCCTACTCCTCCGTCTGCTTGAACAGATGTGTAAAGTCAACTTTCTTTTGGTGTCCTTGTAATATACTTTGTCTCTGAATATTTTTAAGATTTGAGCAGGCTTTGTCCTGCCTTCTTTTTTATTGCATTTTCTTTATTGATATAAGCTTCGATAGAGCTCTTGTGCCTTGTCATAGTTTGTTCCTTTCTTGGAACAAAGTAGTCGATTGTACCATTTTTTGGGTAGACTGCCGGGTTGTAGGACTGATTGCACCGTTCTTGGGGTGCGATGGTTGATCATACTATTCTTAGGGTAGGCGACTGAGTTGTAGAAATGATTGCGCCGCTCTTGGGGCAAAGTAGTTGATTGTACCGCTCTTGGGGTAGTTGACCAAGTTGTAGAAATGATTGCGCCGCTCTTGGAGCAAGGTAGTCGATCGTACCGTTCTTGGGGTAGGCGACCGAGTTGTAGAAATGATTGTGCTGCTTCTTTGGGTGAAGTAGTCGATCGTATCGCTCTTGGGGTAGGCGACCGAGTTGTAGAAATGATTGCGCCGCTCTTGGGTCGAAGTAGTTGATTGTACCACTCTTGGGGTAGTTGACCGAGTTGTAGAAATGATTGCATCGCTCTTTGGGCGAAGTAGTTGATTGTACCGCTCTTGGGGTAGGCGACCGAGTTGTAAAAATGGTTGCGCTGCTCTTGGGGCGAGGTAGTCGATCGTACCGTTCTTGGGGTAGGCCACCGAGTTGTAGAAATGATTACGCCGCTCTTTGGGCGAAGTAGTCGATCGTACCACTCTTGGGGTAGGCGACTGAGTTTGTAGAAATGATTGCGCTGCTCTTGGGGCAAAGTAGTCGATCGTACAGCTCTTGGGGTAGGCGATCGAGTTGTTTTTGGCCGTTGGCCGTCAGTCATACCATCTCCATATGGTCGAGTGACAAAATTGCCCGTATAGCACAACCGTTTTCGGATTGGCTGTCAGCAGGGCTGCCCCTTTTATCCCCAACCTGATTACGGGTTGGTTTGTTGGTTCGACAGGGCTGTCAATCATACCATCTCCATATGGTCGAGTGACTAATATTTGTGCTTGCTTGGATCTCCATACCCAAGTAGCTTTTTGGCCGTTGGCCGTCAGTCAAACCATCTCCATTTGGTTGAGTGACAAAATTGCCCGTGTAGCGCAACCGTTTCTGGGTTGGCTGTTAGTAGGGCTGCCCCATTTATCCCCAACCTAATTATGGGTTGGTTTGTTGGTTCGACAGGGCTGTCAGTCGTACCATCTCCATATGGTCGAGTGACTAAAATTTGTGCTTGCTTGGATCTCCATACCCAAGTAGCTTTTTGGCCGTTGGCCATTAGTCAAACCATCTCCATATGGTTGAGTGACAAAATTGCCCATGTAGCGCAACCATTTCTGGGTTGGCTATTAACAGAGCGGCCCCTTTTATCCCCAACCTGATTACGGGTTGGTTTGTCGGTTCGACAGGGCTTATGATTGTTTTGAAATCTTCTTTGAAGAACTCTTCTTTATTTCTCTTGAATATTGAGTACAGTATGCTTTGCTAATTGTAGAATCTCTTGAGTTGGCTAATGTGCCATGTATTCTTTACTGGAATTTTATCTGGAGTCATCAACTCGTATGTTCCAGGTCCTGTTGCTGTCTTGACGATGAAGGGCCCTTCCCATGGACTGAGTAGTTTGTGTCATCCATCTTTTTTTTGGATCAAGCGCAATACTAAGTCCCCTGGTTTTAGTGATCGGGGTTGAGTGCTTTTGTCATAATGCCTTTGTAGTCCTTGTTGGTATCTTGCATTTTGAATTATTGCACTGTCTCTTATTTCTTCAATTGTGTCGATTTCTAGTCGCCTTGTTTCTTCTGCTTCTCCTTCTTCATATTGCTCGATTCTTGGAGATAGCCATATCAAGTCGGCTAGTAGTACTACCTCTGATCCGTAGACCAGAAAGAAAGGTGAGTAGCCGGTGGCTCTGCTGATCTGGGTTCTTAAACCCCATACTACTTTTGGTAGCTCGTCAATCCATTTTCCACCATAATCTTTTAAATCTTCATATAATCTTGGTTTTAGGCCTTGTAATATGAGTCCGTTTGCTCTTTTGACTTGCCCATTGGCCTGTGGGTGTGCTACTGATGCAAAATCAATTTCTATTCCATAATCTTTTGCCCAGTATTGGAATTCTCTTGCTATAAATGGTGAACCAAGATCTGTGATTATTCTGTTGGGCATGCCAAACCTATGCATGATGTCTTGTATGAATTCTACTACTTTTTCTGCACTATATTTGACTAAGGGTTTGTATTCAATCCACTTTGTAAATTTGTCAATTGCCACAAATATGTATTCGAAGCCTCCTTTTCCTTTCTTAAGTGGTATAACTTGATCTAGCCCCCAACATGAGAAGGGCCAAGCCGGTGGTATGCATATCAGATTATGAGCTGGTACATGTGATTGTCTTGCAAACATTTGGCAATTTTTGCATGTTCTGACAAGCTCTTCTGCATCTTTGAGTGCTGTTGGCCAATAGAACCCGGTTCTGAATGCTTTGCCGATCAGTGTTCTAGAGGCTACATGATTTCCACAACATCCTGAGTGGATTTCATCTAATATTTCTTTTCCTTCTTCTGTTGGCACACACTTGAGTAGTACTCCTAACAAAGCTGCTCTTTTGTATAATTTGTCTCCCACTAGGACATAGTTTTTACTTCTTCGCACAACCTGTGTTGCTTCTGTTTTGTCTTCAGGTAGCTTCTTTTCTTTTATATAATCAATATACACTTGTCTCCAGTCTGTTTGGATCATCATGACTTGTCTGGAGTGAATTGTTTCTTCTATTTGATCAATGTCCATTAGATCTATTGTTTCTTTCTCTATGTTCCCGGGTTGTTTGATGGATGGAGCTGTGAGTTCTTGTACAAATATGCCAGGTGGTACTTTTGCTCTATCTGATCCCAATTTGGCTAGTACATCTACTGCAACATTGGAATCTCTTAGTACATGATGGATTTCGAGTCCTTGAAAAATTTTCTCTAATTTTCTGACTTCTGCACAGTATGCATCCATATTGTCTTTTGTACAATCCCAATCTTTGTTGACTTGATTGATTACCACAGCTGAATCACCATAAACAAGTAGTCTTTTGATTCCAAGTGAGTTTGCAACTCTTAGACCATGTTTTAATGCTTCATATTTTGCCTCATTGTTAGTTGCTTGCCAAAGTATTTGTAGTACATATTTCAGTTGTCTTCCTTCTGGTGATATGAATAAAACTCCTGCTCCGGCCCCTCCTAATTTTAGAGAGCCGTCGAAGTACATTTTCCAATGATCAAGAATTGGTTTGGGTTCTTTCTGACTAATTTCTGTCCATTCAGCGATGAAGTCTGATAATGCTTGTGATTTGATTGCTGTCTTGGCTTGAAGTCTAGGTTGAGGGCACCGAGTTCTACTGCCCTTTTGGATATCCGACCTGTTGCATCCTTGTTGCGTAGAATGTCTTGTAGTGGAAAATTGGTTATCACTGTAATCTTGTGCTCGTGGAAGTAATGTCTTAACTTTCTTGATGATATCAATACGACATAGAGCAGTTTCTGTACGTGTGGGTATCTGACTTTTGATTCTGTTAGTACCTCGCTTATGTAATAGACTTGCCTTTGCACTTTATATGCGTGTCCGGGTTCTTCTCTTTCAACCACTATTGCTGTGCTGACAACATTTTTTGTCGCTGTAATATATAGCATCATGTCTTCCTTGCCTTTTGGAGGTGTCATCACTGGTGATGAGGCTAGATATTCTTTTAATTTTTGAAATGCTCCTTCTGCTTCCTCTGTCTTTTTCAATAATTTGAAGAATGGTAATCCTTTTTCTCCTAGCAGGGAGATGAATCTGTTGAGTGCTGCCATACAACCCATAAGCTTCTGTATGTCTTTGACCTTTGTTGGAGGTTTCATGTCCATGATGGCTTTGACTTGCTTTGTGCTAGCTTCAATTCCTCGGTTGCTGACTAAGAATCCGAGTAGTTGTCCTGATGGGACTCCAAAGACGCATTTTGTGGGATTCAACTTCCACTGCCATGCTTTTAGGTTCTTGAAAGTTTCCTTGAGGTCTTCTATTAATGAGCCGGGTTCTTTTTTCTTGATCACTACATCGTCAATGTATGCTTCTGTGTTTCTTCCGACTTGATCTCCCAAACAAGTTTGAATTGCTCTTTGATATGTTGCCCCTACATTTTTTAGTCCAAACGGCATTGATTTGTAGCAATATGCCCCAAAGGGTGTAATGAAGGATGTCTTGCTTTGATCTTCTTCTCTCAGTGATATTTGATGATAACCCGAATAACAATCTAGAAAAGATAGTAGAGCTGATCCTGCTGTTGAGTCTATGATTTGATCAATCCTTGGTGGGCTGTATGGATCTTTTGAGCAGTGTTTGTTGAGGTCTGTGTAGTCAATGCACATGTGCCATTCTTTTGAGTTCTTCTTCTCCACGAGGACTGGGTTGGCTAGCCAATCCGGGTTGAGTATTTCTCTGATAAATCCTGCTGCCATGAGCTTGGTAATTTCTTTTTTGATTGCTGCTTTTCTATCTGGAGCGAATCTTCTTAGCTTTTGCTTGACGGGTTTGGACCCTTTGTTTACATCAATTATGTGCTCAGCCAACTCTCTTGGGGCCCCTGGCATGTCGGCCGGCTTCCAGGCGAAGATATCTTTGTTGTCCTGAAGAAAGTTGGTGAGCGCGAGTTCCTATTTGGGATCAAGATTTGTGCTGATGATTGCCGTCTTCTCCGGGTCACCAAGCAGCAAGTCAATTGTCTTAGTAGCGGCTTCTTTTGGAGGTGCGAAATTGCTTGGTTTCTTAGCTGGTATTTGAATCTCGTTCGGGTTCATTTCGTTGGCTAGTGTTGGAATCTCCTTTCCTTCCTTTATGTCTTCAAATCTTTCTGATATTTGTACTACCTGTATATCGCAATCATGCACTTTCTTTAGATCTCCTTTTAATGACAACACGCCCCTTGTTGTTGGCATCTTGAGTAGTAGGTATGGATAGTGTGGTACTGCCATGTATTTTGTCAAAGCTGGTCTCCCAAGTATTGCGTGATAGCATGATTCAAAATCTGCAACTTCAAATTTGATGAATTCCGTCCGGTATTTCTCTGGTGTGCCAAAGGTGAATGGTAAGGTTATCTGCCCGAGGGGCATAGCTGCTCTGCCAGGTACTATCCCATAGAATGGTGTGCTTGTTGGTGTTATTAAGCCTTTACAGTCTAGGTTCATCCTTCTGAGTGTGTCGGCAAAAATAATGTTGAGTCCGGCTCCTCCATCGATGAGTACCTTAGTTACTGTAACTCCTGCAATGGTTGGACCTAGTACTAGTGGGTAGCATCCTGCGTTTGTTGCACTAGTCCATTGGTCTTCTCTTATGAAGTGGATGGGGTACTCCGACCAGTCCAGATATCTTGGGGTGGCTGGTTCAGCTGACATGATGGCTCTATGAGCTAGTTTCTCTTGTCTTTTGCTTCGTGTGTTCGGAACACCTGAAAATATCACTACTAATTGGCGTTGGGGTTCTTGATAATCCCCTTCAGCTTTCTTTTCCTCCTTCTTGGGTTCTTCTTGCTTTTGCTCTGAGTTGTTTTGATTTCTGTTTTCTCTCTTCATGAATTGTCGCTGAAAAGTGATGCATTCAACCAATTTTTGTCTGGTCCCTGGGTGTATATGACATGGCATGTTTTCTATGTTCTCCGGTGCTCTTCCTCGATAGTTGTTGCCACGATAGTTGCTATTACTGTTGTAACCATTGTTGTGGCCGCCATTGTTGTTGTTGTTGTTGTTGTAGTTATCATTATAACTTCCACCGTTGTTATCATTGCTGTTGCCATTGTATCTTCTTTTGTTGTCTATTGTTGCCACCATGTTGTCTTGCCTCGGCCTTTTGTCTTGCTGTCTATAATCAGGTCTTCTATTTTCTAGGTTGTCCCTAGTGAATCTGTGCTGGGTTCTTTCTTCTGACGAAATCAGCTTTTCAACAACCCTCTTGAAGTCTTCATTTGTTCTTGGGTTCTCATTGAAATAGTCCTTGAATTGCCAATTTGCCAAGATTCCTTCCGTGAAGGTTTCTATTACTTCTCTGTCAGTGATATCATGGATTTGAGCTCTGAACTCCCCAAATCTTCTGTAGTACTCCCTTAGGCTTTCTCATCTCCTTTGCTTTACTCCTTTCAGCTCTACTGCGGTCATTGGGTGGGTAATAATGCCTGCAAAGTTGTTGCAAAAGGCTTCTTGCAAGTCTTCCTAGTACCTGATCGATCTTGGCCTTAACTTGTCAAACCATTGTAGCGGCATTGCCTCAAGAGCCATTGGGAAGAATAGAGCCTTGATGTTGTCATCTCCTCCCGCCAGTTTGATAGATTGAGAATAAACTCTTAGCCATTATCTCGGTTCAACTTTGCCATCATACTTGGAATGATTTGCTGGCTTAAATTTGTGTGGTAGCTTCAATTTTTGTAGTCTTCCCGCGAAACAGGGAAATCTGTCGTATGGTCCAATTCTTTCGTAATCTAGTGATCTTGCTCTTCTGTAATAAGATCTGTCTTCTTTCAACTCGGATTCTCCGTAGTCATCCTCTTTGTCAAATCTTCTTGATGCTTCTGGGTATCATTGACTCAATTCTGGTTTGCCTTTTTCTTGTTGCTTCGAGTAATGCTCTTGCCTTCCATTAATGTCAGTATTCTCTACTGGCCCTAGCCTCTAAAAAATTGACTTTTTGGGTGGTTGTTCTCCTTGTGGTTCCCGTGGAATCTCTTCGTCGGGTTGTTTTTCTAATCCCCCGACTTCTTTCTTCTGGTCTTCCTTCGTCTTTCCTTTATTTGTGAGGGTGTGCAACTCTTTTGTTAACTCTTCAATTCTTTCTCTTTTTGTATTGTTTGCAGCTTCTTTTTCCGCCTTTTTTCTGTTGTATTCAGTCAATTTCGCCTTGTATTTATTCCAGATTTGTTTCCTTTGTTTGGCCCGGTTCCTCCTTCTAGCCTTCAATTTATTCTTCCTTAGTCTTACTTGTCTTTGCTCATCATTCTCGTTGCTGTCGCTTTTCTCATCTGGCGAGATGTTGCCTTCTGATTTGTCTGAAGATTTTATATCTAGAATTTGTGGTGGTTCTAGTGGTTGCTCTAATTGTTCCGCCATATATACAGTGTATCTCTTCCGAGCTCTTCTTATATGATACTTTGTCTTTCATTCGGTTGAGCTGTCCGTCGCCTCTGAGCTGAATCCGAGTTCTTTGCCTTCTTGATATGGTAGTTCTTCGATGTACTTGCTGGATTGAGCTTCGTTTGAGACAAAAGAACCCGGCCAGTGTACCACACAGTCTTGTGGGGTTATTGTCATGATCATCCCTTCTTGTGCTCCCCTTAGGAGTATTTTTCTTGTTGAATCCATCTTGTCTTGGGTAAAGTGCTGGTAGATTGATGCGGTGTTGCGCAGTCCGTACGTTCCTGAGTTCTTCTTCAAGGTGTACGGATTGTATTTCTTCACGATTGTTGTTGTGTTTTTTAGTCCAACGAGGTGTGTTCCCTATATTTTGAAATTTGTACTTGAGTTGGAGTCGTGTGTCATCTCCTTCTCGGAATTGGTTTCGTATTCATCTTCTTCTTCACTCCGAGTTGGTTTAGAAATTGCAAGCTTTGTCAACTTTTCGGCGAGTTCGGATTCAATCTTGTCTTCGAATTCTTTTTCTTCTTGGAGACAGGTACGTAGCCTGCTGTCTCTGTCAGCCTCGTAGATCCAGGATCCGAAGATGAAAGTTGTTCCCGCCAAAAAATCATTTTGAGGTCACGGTCCGCTTAGCTCTCGAGAAAAAATTCATCAAAAGCCCCTACCTGGCGCGCTAGCTGTCGATGTTTTACCACCGATAGCCTGCCACGGGGGTACCTAGGACAGTTGTTCGGGCTTCGGCAAATAGTGGACCTCGGTGGTTACTCAAAGAGACTCACGATTTATACTGGTTCAGGCCCTCGACTTGGTCGAGTAATAACCTTACGTCCAGTCGATGTTAGCCTATTTGTGTCGTGTTGCTTTGAGTATTTGGTGTGCGTTGTTTATAGGTGATACCCTTAGCAGCCCTTTATAGTCTAGGTACTGCAGAGGGATGTTTGAATACTACTCGGATACAAGGTTAGAGTCCTAAGCTACGCTTCGGGTGTCTTTCCTTGTACAATCCGAGTTGTAGATTTGCTTCTGCACGTTGCTTTTGCTCCGTGTCATCTTGATGATTGGGTCGTGAGCCTCATTATTAAGGCCCACTTTCCTGTAGAATGGTCTATGGGGGCCCATAGGGTTCTCCATCGACAATATTAACCATAGATACTACATTTTTCTTTAGTTCTTGTATTTTTATCTCATCTTGTTGTGTCATCTTCACTTTACAAAGTCTGCACTCCAACACTAGTTGCGCATAGGGAAGATTAGACAAATCAGTTGTTAGAGTGTGGTTCGCAGTTCATTCAACGTACTATTATACTAGTACTAACATACTATTATACTAGTACTAGAAGATAACATATCAGTTGTTAGTGTTGTCAAAAAAAAGGAATGGCTAGCTCGGGCTCGGGGAGGAAGGAGGGCTAAAAGTATGTATCCAGAAATATTTAATCCCGGTTAGGCTTACAAAACTAGACTAAAGGTTGACATTTAGTCCCAGGTAAAGCCACAAAACGGGAGTAAACCTTTAGTCCCGGTTGCAGCCTCCAACCGGGACTAAAGGTTGACATTTAGTCCCGGGTGGAGCCACCAGCCGGGACTAAAGGTTGCCTGCTGTCGCCGAAGCCGTTGGGCAGCGACCTTTAGTCCCGGCTGGAGCCTCCAACCGGGACTAATTGTCCCTTTACTCCAGGGAGCAAAAAGTGCCGAGAGTAACCCAAAAAATGGTGCCGAGACTAAAGGTCCGCTCTCTACTAGTGGCTCTTCTCTAAGTAATCAACCGACCCATACTATCCATTGGTGCACCGCAGGTCAAAAAATTATTTAAATGGAGAGGTTGGAGCTCCTATACACAGCAAATGGGTCGATGGATCAGTTACAGTTCGATCCAAGGTTGAACCATCCCCATCTTGAAAGATTAGCGCTCATATTCAATTTCCCATATGCTGTTCATTTACAACACGTTCTGACGCACATGAAACTCATAGTAATGTTTTTTTTTCTGAAGTTTCATCTTGACTTATTTTTTTATCAAGGGTCAGGACACAAGGAGCACACTACTTAGAGGACCCCCTTTCTTCTAAGCCACCTACAAAGCAAGCTTTTGGCATCACTAGTATCGTGCCCTGCTAGGTCGTCCTGCTACTCCGTCACTCAAAGAGTCATTAGAGTTTTTATAATCTTCCTTGTTTGCATGAGTCCAATATCTTTGCTTAGGTGACCTGCGTGGCATGATTTGGCGGTGGGTGGTCCCACTCAGCGGTGGCCGTTTCAGTGCAAGGAGGTTTTTTGACTGGTTGTTGGAGGACCCATGTGGCCCTTCTATCTTCGATGAGGCAACTAGGTTGCTGGAAGCTGTAGTGTACACACCTAGATCGTGGTGGGCGAGATCGGCTTGGTGAGCGCCAGAGGCAGCTGCTCATGCGTTGGTTCGGCAGCTTGCAGCGGACTATGAATCGTCTTGACATTTGGCGCAAACGGATCCGATTGCAGGAGGGCTATGCGGCCTGTAGCGATCTACGGCGGCTAGCCCTGCTTGGCAGCAGGCTAGCTTGGTGTGGGTCATCGTCGGTGATGACGGCATGAGCGGTGACGATGGCGTTTGTAACCCTGATGTCCTTATCTTTTGGGGCTTTGGCGGTCCACTATGGTGACCTGCTTGTGGTTTGGAGTTGGTGGTGGTTCTTTTTTTGAGTTGTGCTTTGGTTTTGTGTGGTTCGTGTCGATGTCAGTTCAATTCGACCGATCAGAGTTTTTTTTGTTGAGTTTGTTTTCGGCATGATTGTTGGTCAGTGTTGTATCGTTGTGTCTACTTTAGGCTTTCTTATTTTTAATATAACCAGTAGCTCCGCTGCCTGGTTTGTTATAAAGAAGTAAATTTCTCTATGCAGTGCTATCGAAATAGGAAAGAGCCATTAGTTTCCATATATCACAAACCCACACGTGTAAAGTCAGCCTTTGTTTTGGGTCGTCTTATTAGAGCATCTTCAAGAGTACCATATATTTTCTTTGCCAAAACATGGAGTTTTATAACTCCTAAAAAATATTGGAAAGAATAAAGAAGGCCATCTCTAAGAATTTTTAAAAATCAACTTCTAAAATATAGAAGATAATTTTAAAGAATTCTATACTATTTCTAAATTATGCTAACCACACTTTTATATATTCTTTCTCTCTTATACATTTGCATCAGGAACCCTTTCCTACTCTTTATTCTTTCATCACCCTTCCACCTTTAGATTGGCTGACAAACATGCTTGGGGAGAGAAGCAGATAGGCGCGACTCGAAAGTGCATAATTTTACATGGAACGTGGTGACTTTCCTGAGTTTAAAAAATTAGGAGTTGTTGGAGAGGGGTTTTTTCTTGTTTTGCTAAAAATCTAGGATTACAAAGGAATTTAGGGAACTCTTGGAGATACTGTTACACCTAATTTTATCGGGTGATACAAGTACTATGTTAATTGTATTAATCATTTGAACAAGATCACATGAATATATATCTTCTCAAATTCGAACCATAAGTGTTTTAGAATTTTGTGAGTTATAAACTCTTGTTGGGCATCTTTTATTGATTAGTCACACGTGGCTTGTTGCAGGGGTAAGGCCTTGTTTAGTTATGTGGGGGTATTAACCCCTATACCCTTATGGCTAGGCTTGGGCCGACCCAGACCAGAGGATCCGGCCCACTAGAAGACAACGTGCGGCCCAGCTGATCTGCTTGGAGTCTCGCGCAAGGAATCAAGGCAGACTTGGAGATCAAGCAAGATCCTGGTCGGTTAGAATAAGAATCCTTATCTGGCCACCTATGGCAATTGTAACTGGCTAGGATTAGTTTCCAGATCTATAACCCAGCCCCCAGACTATATAAGGCGGGCAGGGGACCCCTCTCAAAAAATCATCTCATAACATACAACTATACAATCAGACGTAGGACGTAGGTATTATGCCCTCACGGTGGCCGAACCTAGACAAAACCTAGTGTCTGCCTTGCGTCACCATCTCGTTCGTAGCTTGCGCACCTGTTTGCCGATAATCTACTACCTTGGGCATACCCCTAGGTAGACTGCCGACCATATTTCGTCGATAGTGGCGCGCCAGGTAGGGGGAGTGCGTACTGCTTCACAGGCGAACAAGATGGTTATCATTCCTGACTCCATGGCCACGGCGGAAGGCCTCACGTTCACCGTTGGACAGATCACCTAGACCACCGGCCCCGACAACTTCACCGCCATGACTATGGAGGAGGCACAGATCCAATCTGCGTCGACTACTACTTCGCCAACATCGGCTATGGCTCCGACCACGCTGACTTCGGCTTCGACCGCGTCGGCATCATCGCCAACCACGCGACAACCTGTCGCTCGCTTCCCCGCTACGAAGGAAGGTCGATCGACAACACCGACCTGCTCGATTCCATCGACCGGGTCGGCACCAAGCTCGCTGAAACCCTAGCTCTGGTAGACTCAATCCAAAATCAATCTACCAAGCAGGTAACCACCTGCCACAATAGATCTACCTGACCAGCTCGGGTCAGCCGTCTGACACGGTTAGATATGGATCTCATGGTCACATCTACTCCTAAGGGGCACCCTATTCGTCTCCGACCAGTTCCTGCGACTGGCCTCAGGCTCTCTGAGTATCAAGCCCCGACGGAGGAGTCTCGAGCCCTACCCTATGGCCTGAGAAATGATGTTTTTGAGTATGCACACCGCATACCTCATCTATTCATGGATCCTAAGGAGCAAGGCCATGCTTTAGATCTGTCACCTCTGCACCGACCTCAGCCACAAAAACATAATTTCATCAACATGGTGCAGATTGAGGAGTATCAAGAAGGCTCAGTCCACACACTCGAAGAAGATGGCAATTCTAGTTCTCTATTGAGCACTGCATCTAATGGCTCTATCCAAACCGAGGTTCACCGCCCCGACAGCGATGACGGCAAATACAATCTAGACCTGCCAGATCACCCTCTGGGGTTCCCTCAATTCCTGACCTTCCTGCCAAGGCTGGGAGGCATGATCAACGTCGTCAGCAACAACGAACCTGCTCCAGCAAATGGCGAAACCGACGAGCAAAGGCAACAGCGCGAACAGCGTAACGCCGATCGTGCTCAACGCAGACAAGCCAAAGCAGAAGAAGAAGAATGCCGGAGAGGACCCCAACCACAAGACCTTAATGACGCCTTTGACATGGTAGGCGACAAACAAGTCTTCAAAACTCCAAGTGCCAATGTGGCGGTCGCCATGGCTAATTTGCAACGACTGCCAGACATCCCAGAAGTCCAGGAGATCCGCGACAACATGCAAGCTTATCTGATGGCCGCCATGGCATAGACCATGCAGATCACCAATAGAGCATAGGTTCCAAGCACATCAGTCGCATCAAGTCGTAGTCGTCAGCACTCAAGCCGCCCACAATCGTCGAATCAACACGGTTCGCGCAATAACGACAACCGACGAGGTGGAAATAACGGTCGCAATGGTGGTTAGGATAATCGTGATAATCGTGGTCACGGGGTCAATCAGGGTGGCAACCGGGATCACCATGACAGCAATTTCGATCTCCGCCAATCCCTCGGTGAGCGTGATCTGCGCGGCCATATTGACCAAATGGCCAATGACCATGCATCCCATGAAAGCAATCGTAGTATGGAGTATGATACCACCCACGGCCCTCTGGGTCTAAAGCAGTTTACTGCTCATCTCTGACAAGTCATTGTGCCAAGAAACTTCAAGCTCGAGAAGCTCAAGAAGTACGATGGCAAGGAAAACCCTGAGTTATGGATCATGCTATACGAGACGGCCGTCCGATCAACTATGGGTGACGAGCATGTCATGGCTAACTACCTCCTAGTCATTCTTGACCAGGCAGGCCACCAATGGCTGGTCGGGTTGCCGATAAACCACTTCGACACATGGCAAGATCTTCACCAAGCTTTCATCGACAACTTCATTGCAAAGTGTGAGCAACCCGACAACAAGTACGACCTACAGCGGATTCGCGACCGCAGGGATGAACCATTGCGCGATTACATCCGACGTTTCTCGGATATGCGCCTCAAAATCCCCAAGATCACCGATGACGAAGCAATCTCAGCCTTCATCATAGGCCTCCTATTCCATGATGATCTTAGAGACAAGCTGCTCCTAAGCGACCTAGTTCAGTCTCGGAGCTACTCGCCACTGCCAAAAAGTACGCGGACACCGATGATGCTAAGAAGCTGATTAATGAAGAAATGAGCAGAACACCACGCCTCAACCACCCACCATGCCGTGATGGTTACCGTGACGATCGTGGTCGGAATGACAACTACGACCGCCGGGATCGGTGTAACGACAACCATGATCGTCGCGATAATCGTGATCAGCGGTGTAATTGCCATGATGACTACAAGGGCAAGCGCCCCCGAGAAGACGACGGTGAAGTCAACACCGTCAAGAAGGGCGGTGGTCGCTGTAATTACAAGGACGATTACGCCAAGGCATTAAAAGGACCTTGCTAGATTTATCCCAAATCGAACCACACTATGGAGAACTGCCGCGTCCTCAAGGCCATCTACACGTGCAAACAGGTCCCAGACAACACCAACAAGTCCAACGACGCTGAACAGCGTAATGGTGGGGACGACGATGAAGACCAGGACAGGGATCCTCGTCACTGTTATGTCGCTCCAACCGACCACGTCCACTCTATCTTTGGAGGGAAGGTATCTATTGAATCCAAACGCGAGCGCAAGCTGCTCGCCCGCGCTTGCTTGAACGTCACCAACGCTGACGACCTCATCGCTGATCCTAGGCTCCCCGCCTAGTCCCACCTAGAAATTTCCTTCAACAGGCGAGACCGATGGGCCGCGATTCCTGAGCTTGGCCGTTTCCCTCTCGTTCTTGATCCCTGTATCAATAGTGTTCGGTTCGACAGGGTGCTCATCGACGGTGGCAGCTCCATCGACATCCTTTTTTGTAATAGTTTGCTGGCCTTGAAGCTAACTTAGGCGGATCTCAGACCCTACGAGGCATAGTTCTGGGGCGTTCTCCTTGGATAGAGCTCTACGCCTCTCGGGCAGATCACGCTCCCCATGCAATTTGGCACACCAGAGCACTTCCGCACTGACTTCATCAACTTCGTGGTCGCCGACTTCGAGGGCACTTACCACGCCATCCTTGGTCGACCATCGCTCACCAAATTCATGGTTGTGCCCCACTATAGATACTTGGTGCTCAAGATGGCGACCGAGAAAGGAGTCCTCACTCTCAGAGGCAACGTGTTTGTGGCCTACACCTGTGAAGAAGAGAGCTTCAGAGTTGGCGAGGCCACTGACCTCTCGATCCGCATGGAGGAAACCAAGCTGGATGCCAAGACAACCCCTGCCAACCACCTAGAGATCCCAGTGCTCGAAGCCCCATGCAAGGCTATCAAGTCCAAGGACCACAAAGAGATCCAGCTGATCGAGGGTGATCCTAGCAAGACGGCCCTAATCGGGGTTAACCTTGGTCCAAAATAGGAAGACGCGCTCGTCAGGTTTCTGAGGGAGAACGTAAGCACGTTCGCATGGAAACCTAAGGACATGCCCGGTGTACCTCGAGACTTGATCGAGCACTCCTTAAACATCTCGAAGACCGTTAAACCCATCAAGCAGAAGCTACGATGGTTTGCTCGCGACAAAAAGGAGGCTATTAGGGTAGAAGTCACCCGGCTTTTAGCAGCCAGTCTTGTACGCAAAAAGAATAAAGAATGGAGAATGTGCGTTGATTATACCGATCTCAACAAACACTGCCCTAACGACCCCTTCGGCTTACCTCACATAGACATGGTCGTAGACTCAATAGCCGGCTATGAGCTGCTATCCTTTCTCGATTGCTACTCTGGTTATCACCAGATTGCTCTCAACAAGGATGACTAGATCAAGACATCCTTCATCTCGCCCTTCGGCGCTTACTGCTACATGACCATGTCATTTGGGCTCAAAAATGCTAGGGCCACCTACCAATGTGCCATCCAGGCATGCCTCAAAGATGAGATCAAAGATCACCTTGTCGAGGCCTACATTGATGACGTAGTCGTAAAGACTAGGGAAGCTTATACCCTGATCAACGACATACAACGTACCTTCACCGCTCTTAACAAGTTTCAGTGGAAGTTAAACCCAAAAAAGTGTATCTTTGGAGTCCCATCTGGTATTTTATTAGGCAACATTGTCAGTCATGATGGCATACGCCCCAATCCAGAGAAGTTAAAAGCCATCCTTGATATGCAACCTCCAAAGAAATTTAAGGATGTTCAGAAGCTTACAGGCTGTATGGCTGCCCTCAGCCGTTTCATATCATGATTGGGCAAAAAGGGCCTGCCATTTTTCAAGCTCCTCAAAGCATCTGAAAAATTTGTGTGGTCGGAGGAGGTTGACGCTGCCTTCACACAGCTAAAAAAGTTTCTCACTTCTCCTCTGGTTCTCACTGCTCCTAAAGATGATGGAACTCTTCTACTCTATATCGCGGCGACAGACCGAGTGGTCTCTATGGCCGTCGTGGTCGAGCGCGATGAGCCTGGCCACGTTTACAAGGTCCAGCGCCCAATATATTTCATCAGCGAGGTGCTCAATGAGTCCAAGACCAGGTACCCCCAGATTCAGAAGCTGATCTATGCCATATTGATCACATCCCTAAAGTTGAAACATTACTTCGACGGATATCGTGTGGTGGTCATGACTGAGTACCCACTTGGTGACATTAGTTGCAACAAGGATGCGAACGGGCACATCGTCAAATGGGGAATGGCGCTATGCCCTTTTTCATTAGAATTTACAAGCCGTACGACCATCAAGTCATAAGCACTGGTCGATTTTATCGTTGAGTGGATAGATTTAAGCACACCTGTCTCCCAGGGCCCCGCTGAGTACTAGCATATGTACTTTGATGGCTCCCTTAACATCGATGGTGCGGGAGCAGGAGTCCTCTTCATCTCACCGACCAAAGAAAAGCTTCGTTACGCCTCAGAATCTACTTCCCTGCATCCAATAACGCTGCCGAGTACGAGGCATGCCTTCACGGCCTACGCATGGTGGTTGAGCTCGGCGTCAAACACCTCTACATCTATGGTGACTCGGCTCTAGTCATAAACCAGCTCAACAAGGACTGGGATACGACTAGCAAAAAGATGGACGCATATTGTAAGGAGATTAGGAAGTTGGAATGCAAGTTCTATGGCCTTGAGTACATGCACGTGGTCCGGGATAAAAATCAAGCAGCTGATGCGCTGTCAAAGTTAGGATCATCCCGAGCAAAAATCCCACATGGCGTATTCGTTCAGGACCTGCTGAAGCCCTCCATCAAAGAAGAAGAAGACCCTGTGGTCGAGAAGCCTCCAGACCAGCAGCTGGTGGCTACGGTTCCAACTCCGACCACCACAGAACCCTCTCCGACCATCACTATTCCGGACTAGAGAGTACCCTTCATCAAGTACTTGACAGACGGTAATGGTCCCTCTGACAGGACAGAGGTCGAGCGCCTCATGCGCCGCAGCAAGCAGTACCTGCTCGTCGATGGCAAACTGTGGCGCAAGAATGCGAAGGAGGAAATTTTATTGAAGTGCATAACCTAGGAAGATGGCGTCGAACTCCTAGGCAAAATCCATTCTGGCTCCTGTGGCAATCATGCAGCCTCTAGAACACTGGTCGGTAAGGCTTTCCGTGCAGGTTTCTATTGGCTATCAGCTGTGGCCGACGCAGAAAAGTTGGTCCGCCATTGTGAGGGGTGTCAGTTCTTCACCAAGAGAATCCATGTGCCAGCACACGAGATCTAGACCATACCAGCCTCCTAGCCCTTTTCATGCTAGGGACTGGATATGATTGGACCCTTCAAGCCGGCTCCTGGAAATTTTAGGTGCGTCTTCGTGTTGATCGACAAATTCTCTAAATGGATCGAGTACATGCCTTTAGTCAAAGCATCTTCAGAGAAGACTGTCGAGTTCCTCGATCAGGTCATCCACCGCTCTGGCGTACCCAACAGCATCATCACGGATCTAGGTTCTCAGTTCACCAGAAATGCATTTTGGGACTTCTGTGATGAAAGGAGCATAGTAGTAAAGTACGTATCGGTGGCGCACCCCAGGGCTAATGGACAGGTCGAACGGGCTAATGGGGTGATCTTGGACGCACTGAAAAAAGGATGTACAGGGAAAACGACAAAGCTCCAGGAAGATGGATCAAGGAATTGTCGGCCGTGGTCTAGGGTCTCAGAACCTAGCCTAGTCGCAATACTGGCGTGTCCCCATACTTCATGGTTTATGGTGCCGAGGTAGTGCTTCCAGCAGACATCGCCTTCCGATCACCAAGGGTTGAAAACTATGATGAGAACAGGGCCAACGAATCATGAGAACTCAAAGTAAATTGCATCGAGGAGCGGCGGCTCGATTCCTACGTTCGGACAGCCAAATACCTTGATGTCTTACGCAGGTACTACAACAGGAATGTCAAGGAGCGTTTCTTCGTGGTCAGCGACTTGGTCCTAAAATGGAAGACGAACCAAGATGGCGTGCACAAGCTTGCAACCCCGTGGGAAGGACCCTTCATGATCAAGGAGGTTACACGGGCTACGTCATATAGGCTGGCACGCCTAGATGGCACGGACATACCGAATTCCTGGCACATCGACAAGCTTAGGCATTTTTATCCGTAGGCATCGCAATAAAAAGATATGTACCTCTTTTGTACTTTAAATTATTTTAATAAAGCAATTATGATTTCCCGACCACTCTAATGTGTCACTTTGAAGTCTATTGTTACTCTAACTTTACTAGTTAAACCTGACCACCATCCCTTCTCGGGTTCTCGGAGCAAGCCCTGTCTTCAGTTTCTCCCAATGCGTGCATGGGATCTGCTCTCTACGCTACGGGTGGTCGGCAGGTGCTCTTTGTTTCGATTTGTGTGTTCCTACGTGTGCACAGGCTACACACCTCACACTCCGACCACAAGTCAAACCAAGGCTGTACAAACCTTTCAGGATGATGTGTCGACTAAACTGGTACAACTAAACAGAACACTAATACGTTCTAACTTAGTTACACCAACATGACATCCAATCTTAAACATGTTTTTTACAAAGCAAACAAGCTTATACTGTTGCACAAATACTTTATTACAAATTTGCCTTACAACGTCCAAGTTTACAAAAAACTAAATCCATCTTCTATAGCTATCAACTACTGGATGGTCGGGGCTCGCGGCGTCTGCTGCTCGCTGGTCCTAACATCGTGCTTGGCCCTCGGGGATTTTGGGGCTGATCGGGCTAAAGAGGATGGCCCCATCGGTGCCTGGCTGGTCGAGACCGCAGGTATTGCCGGTCGGCTTGACGTTGAAGGCCCTACCAGCTGACTTATTGACGGCATTCCTTGTACGGGCATTGTCGCACTCCCACACAAGTTTATATCACCAATTATTTTCGCCGACAAGTCCAGTTGAGTAGTCCGCAGCTCCTCGGCTTTATCTGGATCCACCTCTTTTGGGTATCTAGCCTCCAGGCGCTTGAGGTCAATCAAGGGGTAGTGAGCACGTACCATACTTAGCACATGTGTGCCTGCGTACTCTCCAGCCTCCTTCACAAACTCCTAGAACCATCCCCACGCCCGTTGACATTTTTCGATCAATCCCAGCTGCGGTGTTCTCGGCACATTTTCCGCCAGCTCTGGGTTGATGAGATCAAGAACCAGAAGAATGCCCTTTGCCACCTCCTGGCACTGGCCTTTCCAGGTGTCATAGTCCTTGGTGACCTCCTGGCATTGCGTCCTCCAGCCGTCCCAGTCTTTCATCATGGCCTCAAGATGCTTATTTGTGTTGATTTTTACAACTGCAAACCGCACACGCAGTTAAGACGTAGAACACACCAAACTATGGTGGCAACAAAAATGAACAAAGGTGGTTGGATAACTTACTCTTCAGCTCCTCTGTCATCTTGGTCGTGTGGTCCCGGAGTTGCGAGTGGTCTTGCGCCAGTTTTTTGTTGTCCTCGTTTAGGCGACCACACTCCCCGACCACACGACTGTTCTCCTCTCGGAGACGGGCCACTTCAGCTTCTAAGACTGCAGTACAGCTATTACTACCAACAACGCAATAGCACTTTTCAGTGCTCGGTATGATAAAATGACTACTTACTTGCTCTTTCCCGCTCTTTCTGACTGAGCTGGATGACCATGTTCTGGTTCTGGGAATCTTGCACCGTCTTTTCACGTTCGACGGTTTCAAGTCGCTGACGTAAGCGGTACACCTCCATCGTCAGCTCCTTGTTGCTTGCAATGATCCCCTTGACCTGGTCGAAGCATTTCTTGCGGTACCTCGTGGTCTTCATCAAGTCCTGTGTGTAGATAAGTAAGTAAGAAAACTACAACAAGACCGCAAGACCAGGGGGTGAAGCGAAGCTTACCTACACTTCAGTAACAAGCCGCTTCGCCGCCCGTTCAACTTTCTTGGTTTCTTCAACCTCTGGGATTTCCTCAAGGATAACCCATTGGTCGTTGTGCCAGCGCGACACATAAACATGTTGTCGGCTGTCTTGCGGATGGCCTAGGACCTCCTCCACCTCGTCCTCTTCGGGCTCTTCTTCGGGTCCTGGTGCTGGCCCGGCGTCAGCAGCGTCTGTGATTACCATAGCCTTCCCATGAGCTGCAGCGTCGGTGAACGTGGCCTGTGCTCTCACCTCCGACTACTGCTGGCTCGGTCTGCTCTGGTACCACTTGTAACACTCAGTTTTAAGGACAAAACCTGATGCACACCATATGTGAGTCTTTAGAATCAATTCTCACATATAGCAACAAAAGAGAGGTGATATCAAATAACAATGCTTATTATATAACGTACTTAGTAAAAGAGATAACCTTAGAAAGCAATCAACGAATGGACAACTCCGATCTCTGGGTGTAAACTCCACTCCACTGGATCCAACTGACTGGTTGATCACAAGCCTAAAACTTCTCCTGAAGTGTGGGGGTTATAGCAAGAGTGAGTCCATGTCGAACTCCGTAAATATAGCAACAAGGTATTGTAATCCATAACCACATGATCAAGTGTAATTGAATAATGAATTGCACATAAACAATTTAAATGAACATACAACAATTCCCTCAATTTTTTGGGCCGCCCGTATCCGTAGGCACGGCTAGTATACCCATTTATTAAACTCTGCACAGAGGTGTACACTTTCACTGTGAGTCATGATTTACCCTTTTGCCCGAGGTAGCTAGTCTCTTAACCCTTTTCCAAGGAAGGTCGGCAGGGTTCACTATGAAGCCTTTCAAAGATTTCGTCTAACAAGCTAGGGCCGCTAGGTTTCAATAGTCAGTCTGTGTGATACAACCAGTCCAGGGATCCACAGTCTGCTTTTCCCCATTTGCGCCACAAGGGTAACCTCTAACAAGCTAGAAAAAGGTTATCATACTGAGCTAAAGCCAGAGCCATGTAGCCCTCATAGTTGTACTATAAGTCCCAGCTTTTGCCAAAGGATAACATTCATCATATATGTGTATATCACATTTCATTAAACAAGCCCAAGATCATGGTCACAGAAAGAAAACCCAAGCTATACTTGCCTTTAACTTGCTTTACACCCAAAGCATCTTGCTTCAAGAAGCATGAACTTCATCTTCCATTCTACAGCTTCGGGCGCTCAGCTTCTGATCTTCAACGCTCTCAAACGGTTCTTGTCTACTCGAAACAAGCACCACACATAGGCAAACATACAAGAAACAAAGTAGACTAAGACACCACACCACACAAGAGAAAACATCGTACTAAACGAGAACTTGTTACTAGGATCGAGAGAACGCAAGAAACACCGATAAACCAACTATCGTTAAAAAGAAACGACTATCGAGAGCTTTATATTATTAAAAGAAAAGAAAAACCTACATGCTTGTTTTATTTTAGTTCAACAAAACCATAAGAAGAATGTTTACACAAATTCATATTTTATTTTAAAAACCATGTTAAACTAGTCATATTTTATTTTATAAACATATCTTCAATTATTATTTAAGCCATTTAAACATTTATAGATTAGATAACATGAAACATGTGAGACACTAAACGAACAACTAAATGTTTCAAGGTTGATCTAAACAAATTATAATCGAGAAGACATTATTGTTGATATTAATCATATTAACATTTATTTATGAAAGCACGATGTATAAACCTAAATTACTTTTAATTATAAAACTAATTACAAGCATGTTAATCAATTTAATATTTAGCTATATATGGAAAATAATGAGACATGAAAACATCAACACTACTGCATAGAGCTCGACGTTAAGAAACCAACGCAACCGGAACGACTCGAATCGGACTTAAAACGAAGAAACAGCGGGGATTAAAAGACCAATGGCAGAACTGTAATTAACTCACGGCGAACTTGTAACTCACCTCATCTTTTTCCTGGATCCGAAGACGAGGACGAAAATGGCCGGAAAAAGCTCGCCGGAGTTGGCCGATGATGGCATGACAAGGAGAGTTGAAATATCAATTTACTACACGAAGGATTTTCCAAACTATGTGCTCCTCATACGGTAGTTTTGGTGTGCTTAGCCCAAGGGGTTAGTACATATATATATATAGGGCGGAGAACTCCCCATATCTACATCGACTAGCAATATGGTACTAATTGATGTTGCACCCTCCACCTTTACTAATAGGTCTAATTAATTATTAAAGCCCATTAGTAAATAAAGACATGGACCTTTGGGCATGAGGAAATCTGAAATATTTTATTATTTTCGGAATTAATTAATTTCATGGATAAAATAATTCTAGAAAAGTCCAGAATTGAATTTTAAGCCACGAAAAATACTCCGAAGGCTCCGAAAATTTAGGGAAAATTCTCAGAGATATTTTAGAACAAGACGAACCCAAATAAAGTATTTGGATCTCATGAAAAAGATATTTTGGAGCATTTAAAAATTAGATTATGCTCACAAACAAGTGGGAACAAGTTCCGGAAAAAACCGAAGAAATTCTCGAGGTATCCATGGAGATAGGTTGATGAATAGTGAGCAGGAAGGAGTGATTTGGATTTTATGAAAAAGATTTTAGGATACTTCTCAAGCAAATATTAAGTTAGAAAACAAGGAATTTGATCGGTGAGAAAGACTAAGAATTGTTGGAGAAAGAAGATCGACTTACTAAACGCATTTTTAAAATCTTTTCTCACAACATGAAATAAATCAACTACCAAGCATCACATCAAGCAATAGCCCGTCAAATTAATTTGGAAAAGCTTGAAAATTCACATTTTTTATAACTAAATTTACGCTAGTTCAAACTAAGATTGGTAAATTTTATCCAAATATCAAAACATTTATTTTATTTAGTGTTTTCTATGCACAACCCAAAATTAGAAATTTTGGGATGTGACACGTGGCAAGACTCGTTACCTTTGGGGGCGGTCGGGCAAGCTTGAAAGCATGCTCGATGTCGTTCAATCTGGCATAATTTGGATCGGCTAAGTTCATTAGCTCCCCAATTCTAGCCTTGACTTCAATTTTGTCAAGAGCCCTCTGCCTCATCCTCGTCGGGTCTGCACTCCCTTGATACTCATAGCCAGGATGTACCCTCCTTTGGTAGGGCTGGACCCGTCGGCTGATGAAACTCCTGACTATGCTCGGATCGTCTAGTTTCTTCCACGGGAGCATTCCAAATATTTCTAGGATCTACCCTAGGTGCTCGGGCCTCTCCGACCAGCTCGTCTTCTTCTCTGGAATGTAGCCCGCGTCGCACAGCGTGATCATGTTCGGCTCCTCACGGATGTAGAACCATCTCTTGTACCAGTCGTCGAGCGACGTGTTCCATGGGCAGTGCAGGTACTGGGCTTTCATGCTATCACGAAGGTTGAGGTATACACCGCCGGCAATCTTCGAACCACCGCTTCCTTTCTTTCGTAGATAGAAAAGATGGCGAAAAAATCGAAATAGGGCTAGAAGCCGCCATACGCTTCGCACAGATGAATGAAAGTGGTGACAAGGAGGATCGAGTTGGGATGCAGATTGCAAACCCCAATCTCATAGTACAGACAGAGCCCCTGAAGAAATGGATGCACTGGAACCCCAAATCCCCGTTTGAAGAAATCCTCGAACACCACGATCTCACCTGGTTGAGGATCGGGGTAGCTCTCGCTCTCCGGCGCACGCCATCCTGCGAGCTCCTTGCTGTGGAGTAGCCCCATGGCGACGAGATCTTCAATGGTCTGCTCATTGCTCTTCGACTTCCACCATTCCTTCGCCATAATCCCTGCTTTCTTCTGTGCATCACTTTTTGCCATTTCCTTTCCTCTTCCGCCTCTGGCTCTGGCCTTACTGGTGAACGGGGAGTGTGCCGCTCTTCTATAGCGGCGGGGGTTTAGCAGTGGCGGCAGCGGCGGCGGCGGCGGTGGATTGATTGGTGGTGGTGATTGCGTTTGGCGCAAATGGATCTATTAGGGTTGGTTGGCGAGAGGAAGACTATAGCTGAGGTTGTGAAAGGCAATGGGGTTCAGTAAATGGTAACTATCCTCTCACACACCGCATTTAACCTAGGGGTTACACCGTTTCATCTACCCGGGATTCTTGGGGGACGTGCGCGCGCGCCGCAGACGGTTGCGTTCACATCTATAGTATCACTTAGCTCCAAGATCTACGCCAATAACTACGCCTCTTCGTTGCCTATGTGGGAGGGCCCACGCTGACGCACCTGTTGACAGGTGCCACGCAACTGTTTGCTTGACAGGACAAAAAGAAGTCTGACGTGCCGCACCCGTCAACTTTTTTGACTAGACGTGTTAGACCGGACTTGTCAGAGTAAAAAACGACGAGAAAAAGGGGAGCAGAAAAAAATAATAGTGGCATATGGTTTTTGCCACACTTTTTGTGCTCGGGGACTGTCCCGACCACCCTCGTGCTCGGGGACTGTCCCGACCATCATCGTGCTCGGGGATTGTCCCGACCACTCTCATGCTCGGGGACTGTCCCGACCACGGTCATTCTCGAGGACTCATCATTTTCCCCATGCTGCGCTCGGGGACTGTCCCGACCACTCTCCGATCATAGCTCGGGGATTGCTACAGTTGAGATGAATTTATTTTTTCTCCTTTAGACCTTGCTACAAGGCTCATACCTCGCCTTCCAGCAAGCTCGGGGACTACATCGGTACGATGCATCTGCCGGTTTTTAGACACTGGCACCACGTGCCTACGTCACCTACTACCAGGCTCGGGGACTAAGTGGGCACACTTCACCTTACGGTGATTGTGCTTATTTGATTGACCCCTACGCCCTGAATGTTGGCCATAACTACTCCTGTACAAGGGTCATTTAATATTTCTTTTCAGAAATACAAGTAGGCACACTTGATCAGGAAAGAAATCTTTTTCTTTTTTCTCTAGAGCACCATGCATTCTTCGGACAACCAAAATTTTCGGCTATAATCGTGGTCTACTATTCTCTGTGCTGGCCAGAATACTGGCACATTTGCTTGGTCAACGTTTCAACCAGTTGGAAATGACATAAAGACAGACCGCATTAGTCGGAGAAGATCAAACGGCGTGTCGCAACATAATACATGGTGCTCGGGGACTAGCTGCGGGGGTATTAACCCCTATACCCTTACGGCTAGGCTTGGGCCGACCCAGATCAGAGGATCCGGCCCACCAGAAGACGACGTGCGGCCCAGCTGATCTGCTCGAAGTCCCGCGCAAGGAATCAAGGCAGACTTGGAGATCAAGCAAGATCCTGGTCGGTTAGAATAGAAATCCTTATCCGGCCACTTATGGCAATTGTAACCGGCTAGGATTAGTTTTCAGATCTGTAACCCAGCCCCCCAGACTATATAAGGCGGGCAAGGGACCCCTCTCAAAAAATTATCTCATAACATACAACTATACAATCAGACGCAGGACGTAGGTATTACGCCCTCACGGCGGCCGAACCTGGACAAAACCTCATGTCTGCCTTGCGTCACCATCTCGTTCGTAGCTTGCGCACCTGTTTACCGATAATCTACTACCTTGGGCATACCCCTAGGTAGACTGCCGACCATATTTCGTCGACAAGTTACCACCCAAAATTTTACACCCTATCATATTGGATGTTTGGACACATGAATGCAGTATTAAATATAGACAAAAAAATAACTAATTACATATATTGCGTGTAATTTATGAGACAAATCTTTTAAGCCTAATTAGTCCATGACTTGACAATAAAGTGCTACAGTAACACATGTGCTAATGACATATTAATTAGGCTTAATAAATTCGTCTCGCGGTTTACCGACGGATTCTGTAATTTGTTTTTTTTATTAGTATCCGAACACTCCATGCAACACCTCCATATAACATCTGATGTGACATCCAAAACTTTACACCCTCCATCTAAATAAGGCCTATAGTAGCCCGTGTTAACTAGAATGCTGTTCAGAATGTGAATAATGCAACAGGTTACTTAATGTGCTATTAGTATTCGATATTATGTGGATCTGCAATGCAGATACTAATGCTATCGTTGAATTTGCAGCATGAGATCTGAATTCGCAGCCTCACTGCAGATACAAAAGCAGAGCAGGATTTTAGTTACCATAGGTGTCGTGATTAACCGTCATGGCTCGAGATCAACTTAGATAAACGACTTTTCTTTTTTCTTTGCACATAGTATAATCGAACCTAGGCAGCAGGAATTGAACAAGTGTTTAGTTTATCGTCTCCGTGCTTTTTTTTGCGATGAAAAAAAGAATTATATTATATGGTAGCTGAGTACATCAACATATTACAAGCTTTGCAGTGTAGATGACCGCATAGGCAAACACTTGGCAACTGGCCTGAGAACAAATACCCAACGAACGACGGCCAATATTCTGTAGGCGGAATTGAGGAACTTCTTCTTTTTGGTGTCTTCCTTTCTCTTCTTTCTGCCACCGAAGAATGAGGAAGACTAATCTAAAAAATATTCTCCCTAGTCTTTTATCGTGGCCAGATCTAACCACAACAAAACAGAGAAGAGTCCGGAGAATATTATTCCATGGCGGCGACATCATCTCCGCCTTGATGCCGCCGTCTGGAAATAAAAGTCTTCGTATCGTCATGTCGATGAAGATGCTGACGCCAAAGTTGTCGCCCTCATCTTGAGCGGAGCCGCCATGGAGAAAACGATTCCATCCTACCTCCTCGCCGTCACCGGATAGGAGGAGGAGGAGAAGATAAATCTCCAATAAAAAAAACATGGCATGGATAAATCCTAACCCTAATGACTCGATGAAGAGATAAAACTTATTAAAAACGATGGATCTCCCCTCCAACCGGCCTCCGGCGATGTACCGAGGAGGAGGGAGGGGGACCAACGGTAGTGGAGCGAGGGAGCAGCGGCGGCGGCGCTTCCCGTCACGGATGGACGAGGGCAAGTCGCTTGCCTTGGCAGACCAATACTTGACACGGGCCGTCTCCGTGCTTTTGTTTGCGCCATTTATTTGTTCCTGCAATTTTTTGTTCTCGACAGAAGTTGTGAATGACTGTTGTCATTAACTCAGAGCTGTTTCAGTAAGTGGGTGATAATTTGGTAAAGGAAACAAGACTGTTTTTTTATTTCTAGTGAGTTTTGTGGAGCAATACCCAGACGGCTGTGAAAACTTATAACGGATCATTTTTTACCATCTTTGTACTCCGGTAATAAAGGACACAAAGCAAAAGCACAAAGCGAATATAATGACAGTAGTGGGCTTATATGAGTTGAGCCATCCTAGATTTGGGCTGCAAATAAATGGCCCACGGATAGTCCTGGGCCAAGAAGAAGAGTCCACGGTCCAACTATCAAGTTGGGCCCAACTACTAACATACAACGCTATTCCTTCTTCTGTTGTAGTGCATTAATTTCGTTGTAATTAGGCCACAAATTTCTCGCTTTGCACGGTCGCACCACCCGGCTGACCTTGATGACAAGCAAATTTGCCACTCGTGCTGAGTCAGTGAGCGAGTGGAAGGAGCAACTAACCTCGGTTCTCTCTATCAAAGTCCACAGGACCAAAACAGCAGCAGAAGGGGCCAGCAGCTCAACTCCTTGCTTCCTCTAAGAGATCTGGACCAACCACGAAGTTCAACTCTCACATGGTCTTCATGACAACTTGATATAGAAAATCCAATGGTTCATGACAACTTGGTATAGAAAATACAGTGGTGGTTCTTCCATCCTTTTCCCAAGAAATAAAATTCTTTTGCTTCCCTCCACGACTAACCTCGCAAGGCCCCCACCCACGCCGAGCATACGGATATAAAAAGAGCAGCATTATTAAGGATGGCAACGGGGCGATTTCAGGTCGGATATCCGCTGGTTTTGAGTCTAGCGGGTTTAGGTTCGGAGAGGATTTCTCATCCACGGTTTTCGGGTTCGGGGCCCAGAAACCTATCGGGTTCGGTTTCGGGTTAGGTTTTCCACCCGTAGATACCCAATGGATACCCAAAATAAATCATTTGAAATTAAAACTCATGTTTTATAATATGCTAATAATAACTTGTTTACTTAGACTATTAAATTAATTCAAAGTTGACTCATGAAATTATTTAATATTTGTTGCCTTTTGTTTATACATGTGAATATGTATGTATATATATATATATATATATATATATATATATATATATATATATATATATATATATATATATATATATATATATATATATATATATCATGCATATTATTTATAGAAAAGGCTTTATTGCTCTTACTATGTTGCCATACGAAGTGGGTTTCGGGTATCCACGGGTGGTTTGGTTATGGTGATGAATTATCACCTGAATCGGTGTTCGGTGCAATTTTGGGTTTTGAGTTCGGGTTTCGGTTTTGGGTGTCCAGAGACTCCACCCGATCCGAATCCGCCCCGTTGCCATCCCTAATTATCCTCAACTAGACTAGGGTATCCCACGTACCTGAACCAGTATAAATCTTGTATCTCATGCATGTGCTACCATCTGATTTATCTTACGTAATTAGTTGCTAGGTATTGCTGGAGCTAACCATTCTGACACGCGTGATGCCCCGAGGTCGTGCGTTTGAGCACCAGTGGCCGCTATGCGTGCGTTTTTCATACGAAAAATCATGTGGCTACCCAGTGAGGTATCTTTGTATTAGTAAATTGCTCTTTTTTCAAATTTGTTTTTCTGAAAAACCACTATTGGTTTTAGAACCGGAAGTGATGACCGGCAGTAATATGGGTTTTTGAACTTGGTGTGTTCACGAGGCTATCTCTCATTGTAGTTGTAGGTAGTGTTGTACTCCGTATGTTGTTGTGAATAAGTAGTGATTGTATGGTTTTCGGGCCTGGTTTTCATAATAAACTAGGTCAATTCTCTTTTTCTTAGTAATATACCCCCTCCGTCCCAGTATATAAGGCGTAACCACCTCTGGTTCAAAGACCAAGGAACCTATTTAATTCTCTCTCTCAACACTAGTATCACTGTATCGATTTACGTATGTCTAGAGAGAGCACGTCTTATATAATGGGACTTGACAAAAAGTGGTTACGCCTTACATATTAGGATGGAGGGAATATGGCGGAACAATATGTTCTTGATTTTTTTTTAAAAAAATGAGCATTTCAAAGTGGTTTGCACATTTTCCCATGGGTAGCTGGACCCCGCATATTAGCCAGATTATTTCTATGGAAACTAAATAGGAAGATTTCGAAAGGGCACCCAAATAAAACATACAAAAAATAAAAAATAGAAAAAATAGATAATTGTTCTACTAATTTTGACTATTTTTATTTATGAACAATCAAGTTACACTAATTGAGCACAGAATTAACATCTAAATAAGGATAGTAAAATATAGTCTAATAAAATATATTATGTAACTACTGATTAAAGAATGATCAATCAATTGGATCTAGGTGGGCTGTCGGAGCATCAACCACGCAACGCACGCACACACGCACGCATGGAAGCCACAAACACACGCCACCCGACAGCGACCACCTGGCGCCCTACGACCGCTTGCTGCGCTAGACAGCGCAGCATCCGAGGACCAGCAGATCGAGCGCTCCGAGCCGCAAGGGCGATAGAGATTTTCCATTTCTTTCTTTGGTGCAAGTATAATAACAGACCGTAAGCCGACTAAATGCTGACGTTGAGGAGAAAAAAAAGAGAGTAACTTTGTAGCACAAAATGTTTTGAATTAAAACTGTTTAGGGTCCCAAAATATTATTGCATGTACACAGATTTTAAAATTTGAAATTTAAAAGTATCAAACGATCTCGGACATTAACATGGTCTATACAAAAGTTATAGTTCTCAGTAAAATCTACAACTTTGTAGTTGAAGGTTTTTAATTTGAAGATGTTTAGAGTCCCAAATATGCGTTCGAAGGTTATAGATTTTAAAATTTAAAATTAGAATTGCTAAATGATCTCAAATGCTCACATAGTTAATACCAAAGTTCTAGTGGCCGACCTAATCTACATATTTGATATTGACAAGTTTTCGATATAAATTCATCTAGAGTCACAAATATGTGTTTGAAATTCAAATGTTTTAAGACTCAAATTTTTGATTTTTTCAAACTACCTCTGATGGAGATACATCTTATACCAAAGTTGTACTGCCACTACTACAATAATCTTTTCCATGGCGGGCAAAAAAGCTTTTCCGTGACGGTTTTCCCAACCGCCACGGAGCTAAGACCACGGTCAATGTGACTATTAACCGAGGCGGTTCCATACCCGCCACAGATAATCTGAAAAAAAACAAAAAAAACGAAGAAGCCCAGATCCAGACTTTGTCGGGCCTGGATCTGGGCCTGGCTGCAAGCCGGACCCGGCCGCCGCCACCGCCGTTGGGGCCGTGCTCGTCGCCGTGGGGGTCGACGAAGACCCGCCACCGCCGTTGGGGCCGTGCTCGCCGCCGTGGGGGTCGACAAAGACCTCCTCCCGCCTGGATATGTCGCCAAAGGGGGCCCGCCAGCGAGCACGAGACCAAATCCGCTGGATCCGGACGCTGCCGCCACAGTTGGGGACGTGCTCGCCACCGTGGGGGTCGACGGAGAACTCCTCCTGCCTGGCCCGCCTGGATCCGTCGCCAATGGGGCCCGTCGGTGAGCTCAAGGCCGGATTCGCGCGCACCGTCGCTCCGCGCGCTCCATCCTACAGCGCCGCCGCTTCTCTCCATGACCGCTGGGCACGCGCGAGGGCGAGCCTCCGCATCTCGCCGCCACCGCCGCCGCCGCCGCCGCCGGGGGCGCGCGCGAGGGCGAGGTTCCGCATCTCGCCGCTGTCGGGGACGCGCGTGGGGACAGCCCCGCCTCCGCATCTCGCCGCCACGGCCGGACGCGCGCGCTCGCGCGGACCGCGCCACCGTACCTCACCGCCGCCGCCGCGCGATAGAGAGAGAGAGAGAGTGGGAGAGTGGCGCTGCTGGTGGGAGAGGGATAGTGGTGCCGCCGCCGCGTGATGTCGAGAGAGAGAGGGAGAGAATGAGAGATGACAGAGTAAACCCTAAGTCACGCTATATATATTCATAGCGAGATATCGAGCTGATTTGGGCTTTCTTTCCTGGTACTGGGCTCGGCCATATTTAACCAAGACGGGCCTGTATAAGTGGCCCGCCTCCGAAAATGGGGGCATTAACCGTGGCGGTTATCTAAGTGAAAACGCCACGGTTAATTGATTATTTAACCGTGGCGGTTTCTATAACCAAACCGCCACGGTTAATCAATTAACCGTGGCGGTTGCCATGGCCAGAGCTGGGCCTCGGCTGTCATCCTTTAACCGTGGCGGTTTACATGGCCGACCGCCACGGTAAAAAAAAATCAAAACGCCGCGGTTAAGATTTTCTGTAGTAGTGTGCTTGAGAAGATTGAAAACTTTGTAGTTAAATGTTTTTTCATTTGAGTTCATTTACTACCAAAATATCCAATATAAGATTACGAAATATTGATATAAAAATATAGCATATTATGTATAGAAATGAATCACTGTGTGGGGTAGTCGTACGACAAACAAATAAAGGAAAATTTTCTCATTCTTTCCCACGTTTGAATTTCTTGACTCCTCCTTGTGTACATATCTATATCTATAAAAGACTATAAATTTGAGGGGTGGCCCATCGTGAATACTGTTCATCAGAGGCGCGCAAAGGTTCACATCACTGTATATGAACAGTAACAGATATTGGATATACCCCGTAGTGACGTATATCGCGAACCGAGACTCGCATCACTGTATATCGCGAATACTGTTTATCAGGCCCGCAAGGTAACAGTGCCACTTTTTTTTTTGCTGAGCAGTAACGTATCACGATGACAGTACCCGACCCGCTATGTAACAGTACCAACGCTTCTTTTTTTCCCCTTTTTCTTTTTTTAAAGCCTTCACTGTTGCCCGCGCGAAGCGCGGGGTTACGAGCTTTAAATTTGCCTGCGATTACTGTTCATCCGGGGCTCCCAAGACTTGGGTACTGTACTGTAGATAAGCAGTGCCGGGTACCGGGTCCGCGATAAACAGTGTTCAGGTCCGCTATGAACAGTACCAGACCCAACATAGACAGTGCTAACTCCGATAAGAAACAGTTCAAACCCGATACGGCACAGCAAATACCCGTTACAGAACGGTACACACCCGTTCCATCTTTTTTTTCCCTTTTTTTTTCCGCACTCCTTCCCACGCGAAACGTGGGCACCCACGCTGGTATATATATAAACGTAGGATTCTGCTTATTCTGAGCGGAGTCCAATTAATTCCGGTGTGTCACAATAAGATGGATAAGATTATGGGAGGTGTGCATCGTCACTTCTCAGTTGGAAATACCACCCGTGCGGTCATGGCATGGGGAGCTAGCCCGGTGGGCCTCCTCGTCCGCGTGGAGGTGCTGGTGACGGTCACTTGCGGCCTTCTGGCCACCCTCGTCTTCCTCGGCTCCGGTCGCCGCAACAGCCGCAGCCCCGCCTTCCGGTTCGTGGTCTGGCTGGCGCTGATGATGAGCTACCCGGCGGTCTCCTACACGATCGGCCTGATGCAGTCGGGCTCCTTCCGCAACGACCTCGTGGTCGTGTGGGCCTGCTTCCTGCTCGGCTGCGCCGACGGCATCTCCGCGTGCAGCGTGGACGGCTCCGACCAGCAGGCCCGCACCTTCCTCAACCAGGCCGCTCAGGTCGTCTACGTCCTCCTCCTCCTGCTCTCCTACATGAGCTCCCTGCAGCTGCAGTTGAAGATCCTGCTGCTGCTGCTCTGGCTGCTCAACGTCGCCAAGCTCGGGATGCGCCTGCAGAGCCTCGTGTCGGCTGGTCGGGACCGCACCCTCTTCGCCGACAACTGGCTCATCTCCAAGTACATGGCCCAGCGAGAGCACGTGAGGGAGAGCACCTGGGACTTCGACCCGGGCACCATGAAGGGCTACAAGTACGTTGTCACCGGCGAGAAGAATGCGCAGGACGGCATGGGGGCGTACAACCTCGAGGTCACCGATGACCTTGTCACGGTCGAGAGAGTGTGGCAGTGCGAGGGGAGGCTAATGAGCAATGGCAGGCTTAAGGACCTGTGCCTCTCGTTCGCCCTGTTCAAGCTGCTCCGGCGACGCCTCAGCGGGAGCCCGATCGACGAGCGCGACGACATCCGTACCCTCGTGTTTGTCCGGAGGGGCCTCGCCGGCGGAGATCTATGCGACGACCATGAGAGGATGTACCGGGTGATCGAGGTGGAGTTGGGATTCCTCTTCGACTTCTTCTACGCAAGGTACCCCTCGCCGAAGCAGACTCTAGTGCCGGAGACAGCCACGTTCGCGGCGGCCGTGGCGCTGAGCCTGTCCACTCTCCTCTCCTTGCCGTTTCGGCGCTATCACCATCATGACCACCGCCGGAGCAACACTACTGCCGGCGGCTTCATCGCAACAGGCCTTGACATCTGGTTGGCTAGGCTGGTGATAGTCCTGTTCCTCATCCTGGAGCTGTTCCAGTACCTGTCGCTGGTGCTGTCGGACTGGCACAAGGTCAAGATGACATGCCGGTATGTACGCAAGCTGCCGTGGCATGGGCACCCCGTCGTGGAGATGGTTCTGTGGCTCATGTCCCGCGCTACTCTGACATCAAGGTACTGGAGCAACTCGGTGGGGCAGTACTCCCTCCTCCACGCCTGCTTCCAGAACCAGATTAGGTCCAGCAGCCTTGTGCGCATGCCACTCCACAGATGGCTACCAAAGGTCGTCGTCGAAGCAAGGAGGGTGACACGGCGGAGCCTGCCTGTGTCAGTGAAGCGGGCAATCCACGCATTGCTCCGGTCGGAATGGCTGTCAAACATAAAGTACGGAGACCGGACGCTGCAAAGGAACGACTTGCTACAGGACCTGGACTGGGCCACCTCGAGGTATGCGCACGGTGGTGCCATTGGCAGCATCCTCATCTGGCACATCGCAACCACAGTTTGCGCCGCCCAGCGGCTGTCGTCTAAACGGGCGGCGGCTGGTGGTACCTACAGAGCACGGCCGGTTGCTGGCGGCGGCGGCAGTCTCGGCGCCGACAGTGGACACGAGGTGGCCACCACGCTGTCCAGCTACTGTGCCTACCTGCTCTTCCAAGCGCCCGAGCTGGTGACCGACGAGATCTTCGACGAACGCTTGCTGATGGAAGCCCTGCACCGTCGAATACAGCAATGCATCCAAGGCTGCCGCACCATGGATGAGATGTTCCAGAAGCTGTCAGGGTTCAAACAACCTGATGACAGTGAGGAGAGCGCGTACGAACAAGTCATCCTAGCCGATGGCATAAGGCTGAGCCAACAAATCCAAGAGAAGATGCAAGACGAGCTCCTGCTGTGGACTGTGCTTGCCGAGATGTGGGTGGAACTGCTGCTGACGGTTACACCGTCGGATGACGTGACAGGCCACGTCAAGAGGCTTGCCACCGGCGGGGAGCTCATCACACACCTCTGGGCTTTGCTGACGCACGGAGGAGTGATCGACAAGCCAAAAAAACCTTACTATGGTAAAGGTTCGTGAAACTTGTGCTGCAAGTCAGCGATGGAACTCTCGCGCTATGGGAACAAGTCCTTACGCCATCTTTCTTTGTTTTCATCAATTCCTTTCTTTGTTTTCAATTTGTCTTAGATATATACATTCATAAAAAATCATTTTGCGCACATATTTGTTGCAATAGATGGTAATCCAGAGTAGCCTACGACGGGCTATCTCAACCCGTTCACAACGTCTCCAAATACATCTTCGACCATGACTATTCGAGCGAACGTCGTCCGGCTCTGCTCAAATTCTCCTTCTCTAGGCTCCTAGCACGGCGACCCAGGCGGGTCATGAGTGCAATAATATGGGTGGAGAGAGCAATGCGGTTCGGACTCCCTGCCCCACTGATCCTTTCTTCTGGATGCCATTGCCTTGGTTCCAAGGAGTTCAACGGTGTGGCCGCTGTCATGCTTGACTTGAATCCATGGCGGATCTAAGGATCTCAACTGCATTGATAGATTAAATATGGAGAGTGAGAAACATATATAGAGAAAGAGATGGACGATAGCGGCAAATGTGGCTCACCTCCATTGTGGAGATACGCTCCTCGAGCCCGCTCGTCCTTGCCTTTAATTAGCTCCGGCATTGCCTAGCAACTCATTCGCGTCAGAGGACACAATACACAAGATAAATCTGGTTCGAGATCACGTGAGGTGCCCTACTCCAGTTGGGTGGTGCTGCTCTTCTTATATTCGTATGCTAGGTTACAGGGGTTGTTGCTCCTATCTACGCCTAGCAACTCATTCGCGCCAGAGGACACAATACACAAGATAAATCTGGTTCGAGATCACGTGAGGTGCCCTACTCCAGTTGGGTGGTGCTGCTCTTCTTATATTCGTATGCTAGGTTACAGGGGTTGTTGCTCCTATCTACGTAGTAGATGGGATGAAAGGGAATGAGATGGATCTGGATGCCGATCGGGGGCTCCCTACCCCTCTTTATATATATAGTCTAGGGGGTAGGGTTATAGATAGAATCCTGATCGGCTTACATATGTAGGTTTCCTAGTTTGTTACAAGGAGATCTACTAGATAGGATCGGTTTCTAGATATATCTTCCTACGCCTTATCCTCCAAGCCGGTGGATTCGCCTGGCCTTCGTGGGCTTCTCCCGTCTTGGTCTCTAGCCCGATGGATGGACATGGTCGAATATTCGTGTGTGTGTGTGTGTGTATGTATATATATATATATATCCGACGGTAGTCCCCGTAGGACTTAATGACAAGCTAGTCAAATAGCTCCGTCCTTGGGTGCTGGAAAGCCCTATAACTCTCGTTATTGTGAGTGTCGATGAGCTCTTCTCAGGGCTCTGCTCAAATTCTCCTTCTCTAGGCTCCTAGCACGGCGACCCAGGCGGGTCATGAGTGCAATAATATGGGTGGAGAGAGCAATGCGGTTCGGACTCCCTGCCCCGCTGATCCTTTCTTCTGGATGCCATTGCCTTGGTTCCAAGGAGTTCAACGGTGTGGCCGCTGTCATGCTTGACTTGAATCCATGGCGGATCTAAGGATCTCAACTGCATTGATAGATTAAATATGGAGAGTGAGAAACATATATAGAGAAAGAGATGGACGATAGCGGCAAATGTGGCTCACCTCCATTGTGGAGATACGCTCCTCGAGCCCGCTCGTCCTTGCCTTTAATTAGCTCCGGCATTGCCTAGCAACTCATTCGCGTCAGAGGACACAATACACAAGATAAATCTGGTTCGAGATCACATGAGGTGCCCTACTCCAGTTGGGTGGTGCTGCTCTTCTTATATTCGTATGCTAGGTTACAGGGGTTGTTGCTCCTATCTACGCCTAGCAACTCATTCGCGTCAGAGGACACAATACACAAGATAAATCTGGTTCGAGATCACGTGAGGTGCCCTACTCCAGTTGGGTGGTGCTGCTCTTCTTATATTCGTATGCTAGGTTACAGGGGTTGTTGCTCCTATCTACGTAGTAGATGGGATGAAAGGGAATGAGATGGATCTGGATGCCGATCGGGGGCTCCCTACCCCTCTTTATATATATAGTCTAGGGGGTAGGGTTATAGATAGAATCCTGATCGGCTTACATATGTAGGTTTCCTAGTTTGTTACAAGGAGATCTACCAGATAGGATCGGTTTCTAGATATATCTTCCTAGATATATCTTCCTACGCCTTATCCTCCAAGCCGGTGGATTCGCCTGGCCTTCGTGGGCTTCTCCCGTCGTGGTCTCTAGCCCGATGGATGGACATGGTCGAATATTCGTGTGTGTGTGTGTGTGTGTGTGTGTGTGTGTGTGTGTGTATATATATATATATATATATATATATATATATATATATATATATATATATATATATATATATATATATATATATATATATATATATATAGTAGTCCCCGTAGGACTTAATGACAAGCTAGTCAAATAGCTCCGTCCTTGGGTGCTGGAAAGCCCTATAACTCTCGTTATTGTGAGTGTCGATGAGCTCTTCTCAGGTGCCGTGGTCTTGGGCAGTGGTTTTCCTATCCTTGAGTGTCGAAGACTCTTTAGCACTCTGCTTGGATACAGAGGCCCTTTTCAGGCACCGAGCATTTTGTTCGGGTGGTAGCCTCGCGTACATAGGAACTTGGTTCCTCGAGTGTTTGAATGCATGTACAAGCTTTAGTTGATGCGCGTCATTGAGTCATGTTTTTTTAGAAAGGATCAGCGGGGTAGGGAGTCTGAACCGCATCGCTCTCTCCACCCATATTATTGCACTAGTGACCTACCTGGGTCGCTGTGCTAGTAGCCTAGAGAAGAAGCAATTCGGGCAGAGCCTGACGACGTTCACTCAAATAGTCATCGTCGAAGATGTGGTCGAAGATGTATTTGGAGACGGTGTGAACAGGTTGAGATAGCATGTCGTAGGCTACTTTGGATGTAGAGGTTAACAACAAAGTTAATAATGACTTCACCGGTTCAAGATGACCCGATGAAGGTGTATTCGAGAGATCATTGCCATATATCCAACACTTGCCTTCTACGTCTTCGTCCAAATCAAGCCTGAGTCGAGCCCGGTTATCATCTAAGCACATCGGGCTACTCACTGCTACAGAAATCTTTTCTGAGGTTGGCAAAAACCATTTTCCGAGGCGAGCATCCCGTCCGCCTCGGAACAAAGGTCACGGTAAATTGATCTTTACCGAGACGGTCTGATGCCCGCCTCGGTTAATCAAATAAAAAAAAGAAGAAGAAAAACCGTGGACAAGCCCAGCAAGCCCAACCATGGGCCCGCTGAGCCCGTCCACACGCCGCCGCCGGGATTTGCTGCCATGATTTGCTGACACTACCTGCATGCTCCCTGCTGCCAGATCCAGCCGCTCCATGACTAGATCCACACCGTCGGAGGAGCTCCTCGCCCAGATCCACGTCGCTGGAGGTGCTTGAGGGAGAGGGAGGAGCTCCTCACCTGGATCCATGGCCGGGGGCGGTGCCCGTGGCTCGCGCGCCGGCGAAGCTTGAGGGGGACATGAGGAGCCGCCGCCACAGTACGAGGGAGTGGTAGGAGCCACGACTGCCGCAATTTATGGGAAAGGGAGGAGCCACCTCCGCCGCCACAGCTTGAGGGAGGGAGAGGAGGGGCGCGCGCGATGTGGGAGGAGCATGCGGATGGCACAAGCGGCGGCGGTGGAGGGGAGCATGCGGTGGAGGGGAGAGATGAGGGAAAGAGAGGGACCGGTGCGAGACAGAGTGAGGGAGGCGAACATGTGTGGGAGATGGGCTAGGCTTTCCTTCTCAAATATATACTATGACCTTGGTGTCGGGCCAAGATGGGCCTAAATGGACTCAGAGTGGGCTCGGCCATGATTAATCGAGGCGGGCCTTATAACTGGCCCGCCTCCGAAAATGGGGGTATTTTCGGAGGCAGGCCATTTATAAGGCCCGCCTCGGTTAATTGATTTTAGGAGGCGGTTACTTTTTAACCACCTCCACAAATCAATTTTGTGAGATGATTTTGTTGACCACATCAGTTAATAAAAAATAACACCGCCTCAATTAATTCGAGGCATTAACCGAGGCGGTTGAAATTGCTGCCCGCCTCCAAGGCCCATTTCAAAAGGTCGCGGTTAAGTTCTTTTTGTAGTAGTGACTGCCTCCTCGAGCTCGTAGTGAGCCACACTAGTTGCTGGCCTGATCCTCTACACCCGAGATCTGACACTAGTCCATCGCTTTCTCGCACCATCAAATCCTCCATGTCGCCTCCTCATGCCGCCAAATCCTCCTTCATGCCACCTCCTTTGGGTACCGAGGTGAAATGGGGAGCATGGTCTAGGAGGGGTAGCTTGGAGTAGGCAGCCACCAACAAGGTTGTGTTTGGGTGGCAACATGGTGTTACATGTTGGCGGTAGCGTGGTGAGAGATGTGTAAGGGGGAGAGTGAGGAGGCAATGTTGTGTTGTGTTGGGGGGACATATATATAGGCGATTACTAGTTGATAATGTTTCTTATTGGGCTATTTCATTCTTATGGCTGCCCATAGAAGAAGGTGGACTCTGAAAATTGATTTCCGAAGGCGGACCTTTTAAGTGGCTTTTGCCTCAGTAAATATCTAGTATGTTCCAGAGGTGACCCACTCAATATGTCCGCCTCTAGAAATCAATTGTTAGATGCATATTGCTTTTTAAGCGCCTCCTAAAATCCTGTCTCCTAAAATCATTTATAGAGACGGACATGTAAAGTAGCAACTATGAAATAAAAAGACCATGTCTCCTAAAATTAATTTTGTGCTAGTGACACTCTCCCTCAAGATGGGGGCAAACCTCTCATATACACTCATCTTGTCACAAACTGCAGAACATATCTTTTAGGCAGTACTCTAGTCAAAACATCAGCAACTTGACTAGTTAAATTGATGGGACTCAGCTAACCATGAAACAAAATAAAAAAATTGGCTAATCTAACATAATTTGTGGACACGCACGGCTTGGACGAACTATAGTGGATGGAACTAGATTTGGATGCACTCAAAAGCAGATGCAGTGGAATTAAGAAAAATATGGCCTCAATATAGTAGGAGCAGCAAGCAGCATTAGTGATAGCAACAGCCAACGGACTTGGATCAGAGCAGCAGCACGGAGCTGATGCAGAGAGGCAGAGCCATAGAGAACTCACTCAAGATCCACGAGCCATCCCATGATGACTCCACGACTAGAGAAAAGAAAAAAAATGAAGATCGAAGATCAACGAGGCTGCCCCTGGGAGCAGAGATCCTCCCGGGGGAAGCGCAGCGAGCACGAAGGGTGGTGGCCGGATCTAAACCTGGAGCTTTGGTACCATGTTACAAATGAATGTAGACACAACTGGATAATGTTGTTGAGGCCTAAATGAGGGCAATATATAGAGTACATAGGAGACACAGGAGGGAAATCCTAGACTAGCTAGGAGAATACACTAATACCCATTTTTCAAGCTTCTAAAAGGCACTTGGCGCTTGGCAGGCTAAGTCACCTCCTATTGCCTAGAGCTAAACATAGATTAAATGTCATATTAGTAGATGTAGTTGCATAAATTTGCAAGAATAAACAAGAAAGAAAGAGGATAAATAAGAAAGAAAGAGGAATATCTTGACAGCGCACTCAGGTCTGGGAGAATACAAGAAGTTGACCAGCCCATCTACGTACACACCATAAACTCATTTTTGTGGACCAAGTGTATAGGATAAATTGTAGTTTGTTAATTACGATATGTGCTAGCACACACCACATATTTGTTACAAGTTAAATGTAAGTTGAGTTGTAGAGTGCATCAAATTCAGAATGGATATATAGATATATATTACTGCACAGTGCTATACTTCAATGTATTGCTGTTCAAATAGGTCTGGTTGTGTCCCAGATTGTGAATCATGGCTGTCTTTGTGAAATGTCGCCAAAACTGCTGGTTGAAGTGATAGCCCCACTGTTAGCAATCATTAAATTATTGTCTTTGTTTGTTCATTAGCACTAGTTAACTTTATTCTTAGCATGCTTCACCTTGCATGATCTAGATTTTTTAATTATATACATATACAATATAATTGCATTAACAACAAGTATTAGTTGAACTATTTCCAATATGTAATTTTCATATTTGTGTTTTGTAATTTTTAAAAAATAGGAATATAGAAATGCATAACAAATTTCTTTGAATAATTACAAGAACAAGGTTACAGAAGATTACCGAAACAAAGAGCTGAAGGCCAGACATGAGCAGGAACTCCAGATAAGTACCTTTTTTCTTGGACGGATCAATCTAATTCTTCCATTTTCTTAATCTTCTTTTACCTTTTGTTCGTCACTTTCTGTTGTTATGTGCTTCTCTTGATCTAGTTCATCTGGATCTGTTATCTTTCTTGCGGCAGGATGCAGTGACATTCGTTATTTTAATGCAGTGCCAGCCGTTGGATTTGAATCTAAAGGTGCTAGAATTCGTGTGCTACAGTTACCTAAAACAACCGAGTTTGTCTATGCTGAAAATCGTGTGTTTTAGATGGATCCAACACCCGAGTGCTACTTTGCTGTAAATAGAGATGAAAACGGATCGGGTACGGACGGATATCACCGATATTATATTTGTTTTCATATTTCTGTCCAGATTCGGATTCGAATACGGATAGTGTCAACTATGTCGGATATGATACGATTGGATATCGACATCATAAATATGCGATTTGAATATTCGGATACGGATACGGTATCGGATGTTGGATATCCGGACTCGGATACGAACAGATCTCAACCCATCTAAACAGATTCGGTTTCGAATACGGTCGGAAAATATCCATACCGTTTTCATCCGTAGCTGTAAACCACACAGATATAGTATAGACAGATTCAAGAAGAAACAAGCGATACATCAAAGTAGTGATCCTATTATGATCCTTAATAATCGGAATGGGTGGGCATGGGCCGGATTCGATGGATAGGTTTGGGCCCTACAAGACCGTGGGTTAATCAATTAACAAGGATTTGATTAATATTAAGTTACTTTAAGATGCGTGCATTTTTTTTGGATGTCCACTGGAGCAAAACTGATAATGTTAATGCTCTTGCATCATGATGCCGACATCCTGTTGATTTAGTTTAAGAGCAATTCAATGTCGACGCGGAGCTGCTTTTTCTCTCCTTTATCTATCAAAAACCAGTCTCCAATACTCTATGTGTCTCTAAATAACTATCGTTTTCATTTCTTAAGAAATAATTTTAACTAATTTTATATATAAAAAATTTAATATTTATGTTATACAATTAATATCATTAGATAGATCGTTGAATCTATTTTCACAATAAATTTATTTGAAAATACAAATGCTGCATATATTTTCTATAAATATAGCCAAACTTACGGCACGAGAAAAAGACAGTTATTTAGAGACGGAGGAAGTATATTCTATTCAGAAGAGTACAAAGACTTTCCTCGTCTCCGTCAGTGTCTTTACGTGTCTTGTAGGCATTAGTGATGATGTGGCATTGCACCTTAATCTTCCCGTAGATTGTTTCTAGAGGTTCCTAAAATGATATATGCTACTATCATGGATGACAACTGACAAGTGATTTCTGATGGACACAGCTAGCAGATATGACATATATAATCAATAGATTAGTAACAACAGACGCTTCCTAGTGACAGGTTAGGCTACTCTCATTGTTGAAATAACCTGTCCACTAATTTGATAGGCCCGACCTAATCAATGAAGAAAGCGATGGTTTGTCAAGCTCGTTTCAATCATATCATACATATATAAAGGCATCCAGAAAATATATAAAAGACCATTAACCCATGCTCAAGATCTTGACAGCGTCTTCTGAATCTCTAGCTAGCCGAGAGCCGCCACCGCCGCCTTAGGGTAGAACCGCCGCCGCCTGCCTGCTCCTCGCTTCACCGCCGCCACCGTCTCGTCTAGGGCCACTCTCTTTCTTCTTCTCCGGTGCGTCTGCTGGAGACAAGAACGGGAGGAGTCCCATCCTTTTCCGTTGTTTTCCTTTTCCCATAGTTTTCTAGTGTCTTAAGGTTAAGTCCAAAATTTATCTAAGGGCCTCCCCAAAGGTTTTATCTAGTTTCGTGTGTAATAACAACACCACCATGCATGGAGGGAGAAAAACAATGCAAACTGAAACCTAATTAAATAAGCAAAAGTCGAGCACTAGGCAAGAAATAGAACTTGGATTAGCACACTCATACCTCATATGGAGCCACCTTTTTAAGGAAATCTCCGCCTTTAGATTTGCAATTATGGGGATGCAATGGAGAGCTCCTCTCTCGCCTCTTCGGGGGCACAGGTCTTTCGTGAGAAGGACGAAGGGGGGAGTTTCTATATGTTTGAGCTATTTCCATGGACCCTCGAAGTACCTATTTACAGTGGTGGTTGGAAACGATAACCATATATCCTTGAAAGTTGGATTTCTTGGGGCGGTTGGAAAAATCAGCCTCCCCATAAAAATTGATCCTATTTACACAGAGGTTGATGTAACGCCTCTAAAAATCAATTTTTAGTACTGTTATTCAGTGATACCATCCTCATGCGATCGTGATACGTACATTCTCGTACATCATTTATAAATACATATGTCCTGCTGTCCGGAGAAATACATATATATGCTAGATATATAAATTCATATGGCCGCCGGCAGTCGAGAGAATTACAGACAGTAGATATATACATTGGCCAGTAGTATATTTACAGCGCCCACAGAAATATATTCAGCCGAATCGAAGCAAGAACTTGTGCTGGTGTATCGATGGATTACTGGTCCGGGATGGGCTCAAACTTCCAGATGGCATTAGGATCAGATGGAAATGATTGAAATATCCCTATGAGTGTCCCGTCTTTGACATTGCCGCCTAAGGCATTGATTGTCAGATATACGTCTTTGAGCGTTCTTACCTCGGCAAAGCCGGAGCTGAGTTCCATGCCCATGGACCACAACATAGAGACCTTCACGCCCACATCGCGGCTATAGGGGGCCAGGCGCACCGCGTTATATGAGGCTTGCCTGTCATATCTGTTCACCATGGCTTGCCCCGTGGTTCTATTCACCAGAGCGAATGGCCTCCGGCCCTGGTCGTCTGTGAGTTTCCCGACTGCATCATAGTCCTGGAACCAGTGCTGTATCCGCGTGCAGCAATGGCGCAAGCGTGCGCGCACGCACACAAAAGGAGGCACAGTTAATTATCACGGGCAGCTTATAATAATAATAATCTTTTATAAATCATTAATACAAATGATATATAATTGTAGTGTAGGCTGTCATGTGGTCCCCATCAGTCAGTGACCCATCTCAATCACACATAACCTATACAACCAAACACAGAAACAGGTTCAAACCAACCTCTTAACCAAACATAGAACTGAGTTCGTCCTATCCAAAAATCTGGGTTGGGTTCAACCCATCTCCAGTGAACCCACAACCAAACACACGCTTAAGGAACCAGTGCACGCAGTGAGAACTATTTCAGCTATCAGAATACCTCATCGTGAAGAACAGGCAATCTATTTGTTCGCATATGAAAGGAGAAAAAAGACCAACAAGCTAATCCGCCCACGCCGCTAGCAGCAACCGGGGCAGAGCTCGTCCTTGCGCAACTTGTGGCCGCCGGTGGGGAGCTCCACGGCATGCCGTCCTCGGTGGCCGGTGATGAGCCCAGCAGTCGAAGATTATGCAAGATCCGGCCGCGCCTCCGTCGTTGGGATTTTTGTGCCATACGACAGCAGTCCGTGCGCGCCACAACTAGATCCTGGCCTGTGTCGACGGAGCCTACAATGCTCGGTTCCTCCATCGAGCTCGCCTGGGAGCACAAGCCGCTTCCGTCGTCTCCAGGTAACCACGAGACGACGACATGGCAGCGTCTCCAGGTCCAGGCCTCATCACCAGAGTCCTTTTTGTAAGAAAACCAACATGGAGACGACAGCAACAGCAAACAGCGAGGGAGTTGGTGATAACTGAGCACACCAGTCATTCACCTACCTTCTGAATCCAAATTAAACAAGAAAAATCAGGCAACCGTACATAACAAGGGAGATATGCACTGCCCGCTTGGTTCGAGCATCTTGCTTTCGGATTTTTGTACAAATAATATATATGCATGCGAAAATTAAAATCCATGCCAGATTAACATAACAGGATCATCAAGGAATCCGTATGCTTGCTAGGCATAAACGAAGTTTGGTTACCTGGGATTTGTCATTGGGGTCGGCAGGTACGAGAATCACGTCGTCGCCGCGGACAGCTATGTTCAACTCTGGATCCTCCTTGCAAAATATCCTCAGCGGCCGCTGCTCAGCTCGCTGCATGGTGGGCAGTCTGGCCTACGGGGCTTCGGTGTCCTCTTCTCGGTGGCTACCTTTTAAGGGCTCTTCTGGTGATTTCAAGCGCTGGTGGTGGGTTCAGATCTGCATGAGCCAACTGCTGATGTTTATCCTTCGTACAGTACTACTGTAAGATGGCCAGCAGCGTGTTAGCTTTTTCATAGCGCTACCAGCCCCCATCTGTGTAGTATGTATGCAGATAACATATGAGTATAATTATATATAGACCATGGTATTGGTCAAGCAAACAATATGAATTAGCTGTTACTCTATGCTTTTGAAAAGTTTTCTGGTCTAAAAAAAACTTCAATTAAAGTGAAATGTTTTGAAAATAATATGCGAGGATCATTACTCAAATAATATTGTGGCCAAATATTTATTTAGGCCAAATAATATTTTTGTGAATTTAGTATGATTTAGGCGAGCAAACAAAATATTTATTTAGGCCAAATAATATTTTTGTGAATTTAAAATCAAATATAAGGGGCTAGAAAAACTTTTGTTGCAACCATGCTAGTGCATGATATTTTGACTGAGTGGGCTAGAGTTGTGTGGCTCGAATTCAAACCAAGTTTGAATTTGAGCAAGTTTGCAAAACCAAGAAAAAAAAAAGGTTATCTTTTCCTCCTTTTCAGCCCAAGCCAACAAGCAGCCCAGCCCCTGCACCCTCTCCTTGCTCAGCCCAACTTGCAGCTGCCCACGCAGCAGGCCCACTCCAGCTAGGCCATCGCTGGCCCAATCGCTAGGCCACGCACTACGTCGGACGATGATGCACTGCAATCGCTGACCGTCCCACCTATCAGCGGCCTGTACGTGGCCCTTCTCCTTCCTCTGTCTACAACTGCCGCCTCTACCACTTCTACTTCTTTTTTCTCGGTTTCAAATTATAAAACATTTTAATTTTCTATTTAGATATATAAATGTTATGACTTTTCTAGATATATTATGTTTCTAAAAAACAAAACATCTTATAATTTGAAACGAATGAAATATATGTCATGGGTACAGCGGCTAGGGAAGCCACTATGGACCACCGTATTCAACATGGTACTACTCGGACAGGATAATTAAAGCAAGCACGCAAATAGGAAGTGTTTATAAGACCAACAGTAGCGATTTAATTGGAAAAAAAAATGAATCGTTTGCAGCTAAACATGCCATATGGGCCCTGTTTTGTAACAAGACTAACTATTGTGAATTGCAAATGTGCCTTCTTGGGCCTCTTTTCATGACTGGCTAATGAAAAGAGACCCAAAGAAGGCGCATCTAGTACATAATCTTTCTTGTTTGTTGGTGATCACAAGATCGATCAGAATATTCATACATGCATAGGTGCTTACTACAATGCTGTAGTATATGTTTTACATGGAGCGAATGATTCTGAGTTTCTGACTTCGTTTCACAAGGATTGTGAATTCCAGATTTTTGGGAACACAGCAATTTTAGTCCATGTAGAATTGTAGATGCGCTCTGCTGTTCGCTCATCAAAGCAGAGCTTCAGAGAACCGACAGAATGCTTCAATAAAATGGGACTTGGGCTTCCATTGCAAGGAAGATGCACTTGTCCGTACAGTGGCCCTTGGGTCTATTTTTATCACCCACGTTTCCTTACTTGGGCCGGTCTGTCACCTGCTGTTCCTTCCACTTGTCCCGGTCGATGCATGCTGCGCGATGTAGGTCGCCGTCCCCGCCGCCGCCGCCGCCGCCGCCGATGACGACGACGAAGAGATGAGGAGACACCACGTCCCTTTCTTTCCTGAGATATGCGCTACTTATAGCTTGATTAGTGTCTCGTTTGTTTCTCCTGCAGTAGGAGTGAATTAATCTTCTATTCACCCTCAAAAGAAAAAAAAAATTCTATTGTGTTTCATTGAACAATACTTCCAAACCATATATAATGCTGTTACAGTGTTATTACTTCATCGTGAGAATAACCACAGATTCATGACAAGTACATCTTGCACGCTAACTGAGCAGTCTGACACACACTATTTTGCGCACAGCGTAGTTGCATAGATTGTTTTTTCGAGGAATCAACAGGGTGCTAGGAACTTCAATTAACTGACGACGGGGGTATGAAGACTAGTTCATTCACGATTCACCACAACCAAATTGTGGAGCCAACATTCTTATTTCTTCAGCATCCATGTTCCAGAACACGTCAGGGCATTGGTCATCCTCCCACAAGGCAGCAGTACGTTGTTGCCGGAGCGCAGAAGGGGACACTGCTGCATGGTTTCTCGTCTGCTTGATGAATGCCCTGCGGCAAGGAAGCAGGTGCCTGCAGTGGTGTCTCCATCTCCCTCCAAATCTGATCCATGGGGAATCCATCGGTGCTCTCAAGGGCACAACTACCTGTGATGCAGCTACTGACATTGACACTGTGAGTGTCACCACAGCTCATTCCATCGACAGGAGCAGTGTCAAGGAGCCAGCTGGATTGGTACGTCACTACGTCAGTGAGAAGGATGAGGACGAAGGTGACGTGTTCATCTCCCTCTCCTGTGCTTTCGTTCTCATGCGTGTCTTCCAGTAGTTCTTGATGTCGTTGTCGGTGCGGCCCGGCAGCCTCCGGGCTATCCTAGACCAACTTCACGTCGATCGAAAATCTCAGTGTGATTTCCAGCCAGCTTCACCTAAATTAAGTGACTGAGGAACGAAACTGATGTCTATGTCACTGGGACGATCAAAACGAAGTAACGAACCTGTTACCCCAGTGAGCACGGAGCTCAATGACAAGGCGCTCCTCCTGCGTCGACAAGCGTCCCTGCTTCAGGCCCGGGTGGAGGTAGTTCACCCACCGCATGCGGTAGCTCTTGCCTGTCCGGTTGAGGCCTGTATGAGCATGAGCATACACAGAGAGCGTGAAGCAACTACTGTGAAGTGAAGAGGTTTGTGCTTGTTCAGAGATGGTATACGTGTTGCTGTTGAATTGATTGCTGGCTTAATCTGCTTGAAGGATTATTGGAAATTTCTAAAATAGAGTGGTTACCTAATTTGCAGTAGTAGTTTCACAACCCCTCAAACCTGAGACCTGGGCAATGGAGTCCCAGCGGCGGCCACCAAGAAGGCGGACAGTACATACCAGTTGCATGTCCTCCTGCTCTGTCCATGGCCCCTTGCGCATCTCCTCCCTCACTGTCACCATGCTAACTTTGCTTGTTTCCACCTTGGATTCCAGGTTCAGCGACGGTCACCGAGAAGGGGATCGGAACCCGTCTGGCTGCTCTTCTTTCCCTTTCCGGTTGCGGACTAACATTCCAGTTTCAGCTGGTTTACATCCTTGATGGACTCGATCCAGCCTGATATGAAAGGAACAAGCAGCCTGTTCGGTTGGCTGGTTCGTGAAGAAGTACTACTGGCTGGTTTGTGTGAAAGAAAAATACTGTTCCGGGAAATTTACGATCGTTTACGACAAGCCACAGCTAAGGTAGCTACTAGTTGTATTAGGGAGAAGGAAGCCACCACTTTGCCTCAGCCTTACCTGTGTATATGGGGATGCTGGTGGCTTTGCCACTACTCATTTATAGTAACACACTCTCAATTTAATAATAAATAAAATAAAAGAGGAAACACTTACAATGGCTGTCATTTAGAGAATCTCAGGTATCCTCATCTTATCATCATTGTGGGCTCAGAGTTGGTAAAAAGTTGGCTTCCCTTGGTCTCAAGTCTTTAGTTGATACCGGTGCTGGATTTATGTAATATTTGTACATATTATTACACTTCAAATAGCATCATTATTTTACCTTTGTTGTAACATGGCTTTGGCGGGTGGCGAAGGCCCCCGACAGCGGGGTGTCGCCAAGGCGTCTTCGAGCGTCTTAGAGCGGAGACCCGGCGCTGACTAAAGGAACTTTCCCGGCTATGCTCGAAGGGTGCTGAATCTCCTTTTTATCGCGGACTCCGCCAAGACCAGGCACGTATCCCGCCGACCGCTCAGGCGGGCGTCTCCGGTATTACGGGCGGAGGCCGCCTTATCTCTAAACTAATCAAACAAACGATCTTGCCTAAGTGTGCGCAGGTACTCAAGAGCAGGCGCTCGCGGTCCGCGCAAGCGCGCCAGCATGGCCCCTGCGCGGCCGGGCGGAGACCTACGGATGATGTCTCCGCCCGGACTGGCGGAGACTCTCCAAGGCGACGGCGCGCCCCTGAAGGCGGAGGCCAGCGGCCGGGCGGAGACCTGCGGATGATGCCTCCACCCGGACCGGCGAAGATTCTCCAAGGCAACGACGCGCCCCTGAAGGCGGAGGCCAGCGGCGAGAACCATGGCCCCCGCGCGGCCGGGCGGAGACCCGCAGGTAATGTCTCCGACTGTCCGGCGGAGACTCGCCAAGGCAGCGACGCGCCCCGGGAGATGAAGGCCAGCGCCGGGGACCCAGGCCTTTGGGCCAAAGACCGAGCTACAGTGGGCCGGCTGCTCATGTAAGCCCATCACTTGAAGACGGTATGGCAGGATTGCCCCGTGAACAAGAGGCTAGCGGCGGAATATTCCAGGAATGTACTGTAGCAGTTGAGGGGCATTGTAATAAATTCTGTTATGTAGTAGTTGAGTCCTATAAATAGGGGACACTTGTAACCGTGGAGGTCGGTTGGTGGACGAATTAATGAAACCATAGCTTTCCGTGTCATTCCCTTGCTCACCACTCTCCCCCTTATCGTTCTTATCCCAAGCCTCCGCCTGAGGCCGATCGTCCAACGGGCGGAGGCCTCGGTCTCTCCCACGTTGTTTGAAACCGCTAGTTTCAACATTGGCGCCCACCGTGGTTGGGCCAAGGCAAACCAACGATGGCAGGGAAAAGAAAGACCACCACTAGAGCAGCAGTGACCACGGGTCAGCGGGGAAGGCCTAGGCGCAACATTCGTGGCGCCTACGCAACCTCGCCAGCGGAGGATGACACCAGAGCAGATGCCCAGGGTCAACCACCAGAACCCCAAGACCGAGAGATTCAAGATCCGGAGGCCCAACCAAACTCAGCCACAGCACCCGAGCAAGAACTGCAACAGCTGCAAGCACAGTTGCAAAGAGCGCAACAAGAGAGGGACAGAATGGCAGCAGCATTCGCAGCTAATCAGCAAGCTATTCAAGCGTCAGCACAAGCAGTAGAAATAAGGCAGCAGTTGGCAGTCCTACATGCTGAGATGCTAAGTATGCAGCATGCAGTACTAGCGACAACCTCCGCAATCCCAGCCTCCACAGCAACACCAACTGCAACCATGCTTCAAGGTTCTACGCCAGTGATCAGCCAGCCGACGATGCCATCTCAGGTGATGTGGAGGCCTATCGATCCCAAGTCCCCACTATCTAAAGGCATACAACAGTCGCCATGGCCAACAGCGTACAAGCCAATCACACTACCCAAGTTCAATGGAAAGACTAACCCCCATCAGTTCATTATGAGTTACGAGGCAGCAGTAGCCTCCGCCGGCGGAGACGATGCCGTCTTGGCAAAGTCATTTGTCATTGCAGCCGAAGGCGACGCGCTGGCTTGGTATTCTATGCTCAAACCAAGTACAGTCTATTCTTGGGAGAACCTCCGGGACAAGATATTGGCAAACTTCAAAGGGCTAACAGCACAATCGCTGACTTCCACAGATCTGTTTTAGTGCAAGCAAATGCAGGGAGAGACACTACATGACTACTTCCGGAAATTCGTGCAACTAAAGGCGAAGGCACCAGATGTCCCAGATGAGATCGCCATTGAAGCAGCGATCAAAGGCCTCCGAATCGGGCCGTTCGTAGCACACTTAGCAAGAGAGAAACCAACCTCCATTCAGCAGTTGTATGACGAGTTTGAGAAGTACTGTAGATCAGACAATGACCTATGCAAGAGGCTGGAGGAGCAAGGTCAAAACAGACAACAAAACAGCAGCAAAAATCCCCAGAAAACCTATACGAACCAGAATGTATCAAATCAGAAGCCAGGCCAGGGGCAAGTGCTCAGTATCGAGGGTCAACCCCACCCCGAGCAAGGGCAACAGGCAGCGCCAACACGGCCGGAGACCCAGACAAGGAACCAAGGTCGGCAAGGTTACCAAGGCAAAAACTAGAACAGAAACCAAAGCCAGAAACAACGCAGGCCATATTGCGTTTTTCATGGCGAAAACGCAGGGCACAGCACCAAAGATTGTCCGGAGACAAAAGAAACACAAGAAAGGATGAAGAACAAACAGACTGCCCAACCTCCGACACAGCAGAGCGCAAGAGAGGTCAACACCACATACACAACTGGCCACCAGCAGTACTGCCCAATGTACCCAGCGCTAAACGCAACCCAAATACATCCCTCCACATTGGCCTCTGCCTATTACCCAAACTTCCTACCAGCATGGCGGTCATCACCTTCGCAGCAGCCTCCGGCGGGCAACTACAGGTCGGAGGCAAGCCTGACCTACATAAACCCAAAATCTCCCCATATAACCTACCTCGAAACAAACCCACCGGAGCAAAACCGAATAAGGTTCGAGCCTCCGCAGCCACAGCACCACATGCAGCAACTGCCTCCGCCACCACCACACAACCAACCCCCAACACCAAAAAATGAGCTAAACCCAGAAAACCAAGTCAACCCTCATGGAGCACTGCCAACAATAGGCATGATATTGCCAATCGCTGGAGGATCATCAATGGAGTTTCAAACGAAAAAGCAGAAAAAGGATCACCTCCACATGGTAAACAATGTAGCAGTCCAAGGCCTGGCGAAACACACAGATTGGTCCAGAGTCCCAATCACCTTCACAGAAGAAGATCTCCAGCTAGAGAGCTACCCTCATGCAGACGCAATGGTGATCAAGACAAACATAGCAGCATGGGAGATAAGCAGAATACTGATCGACACTGACAGTTCAGCAGATATAATCTTCGCAAATACCTTCGACCAAATGAAGCTCAGCAGAAATCAACTACAGCCCTCCGAATCCCCTTTAATAGGATTCGGAGGCAAGCAGATACAAGCATTAGGAAAAATCTCACTCCCAGTGTCGTTCGGAACCCAAGCGAATGCCAGAACCGAGTACATAACTTTCGATGTCGTCGATCTGTATTACCCATACAATGCCATCTTGGGCAGAGGATTCACAACCAAATTCAACGCAGCCCTGCATACGGCCTACCTGTGCATGAAAATACCAGCACTCCATGGTATTATCATAGTACGAGGCAGCCAGAAAGAAGCAAGAAACATAGAGAAAGCTATCTACAGAGCCCAAATAAACATCAATGCAGTCGAGTCGGCGAACAAAGAACTAGAGCCTCCGGACATGCCCAAAGGAGAAACAGATATGGCAGGTCAAGAAGAGACAAAGCTGATCCCTCTAGAAAAAGAGTTACCAGACAGAAAAGTAACAATCAGCTCAAAATTGTGCAAGGCAGAAGAGGAAGAGCTCATGGCAACCCTAGTCAAAAACAAGGACATCTTCGCCTGGTCAGCCTCCGACCTCCAGGGAGTCAGCAGGGACATCATACAACACAAACTGGATATCAACGAAAACATGAGACCAAGAAAGCAGAAACAGAGAAAAATGTCGGAGGACAGAATCCTGGCAGCAAAGGCAGAGGTGCAAAGACTGCTAGATGCAAAAGTGATCAGGGAAGTCAAGTATTCAGAATGGCTCACAAACGTAGTCTTGGTACCAAAGAAAAATGGCAAAATGAGAATGTGCATAGATTTCACAGATCTGAATAAAGCTTGCAAGAAAGACCCTTTCCCATTGCCAAGAATAGATGCCTCCATCGACAAGGCAGCTAGATGCCAGAGGTTCTCTCTCCTCGACTGTTTCTCTGGGTATCACCAAATCTAGATGAAAAAGAAGATGAAGACAAGACAAGTTTCACCACCCCATTCGGGACATACTGCTACACCAGAATGCTGGAGGGACTCAAGAATGCCGGAGCAACCTTTGCCAGAATGACAAAGGAGGTTTTGGGATCACAGCTAGATAGAAACATCATAGCCTATGTCGACGACATAGTGGTCATGAGCAAGAACAACGATGATCATGTCTCCGACTTACAGGAGACCTTCGCCAACCTCAGGACAGCTGGCCTCCGCCTCAACCCAGAGAAATGTATATTCGGAGTCACAAAAGGGAAGATGCTCGGTTATATCATAAGCAGCGAAGGCATCAAAGCGAACCCGGACAAAACCAGAGCAATAATGGCAATGGCAGAGCCCAAAAACAAGAAGGAAGTACAAAAGCTAACGGGAAGAATAGCAGCGCTCAACAGATTCATCTCAAAATCAGCAAAACGCAGCCTACCCTTCTTCCAAGCCCTGAGGGGCGGAGACAACTTCGAATGGGGGTCCAAGTAGTCGGAGGCATTTCATAACTTGAAAGAGTATCTGGCAAACTCATTGATGGTCTCCGTCCTAGAATTGGACATCCACCTATTGCTGTATGTGGCGGCCTCCGACCATGCAGTCAGCGCAGTCTTAGTCCATGAGCTGGAAAAAGAATCAGGCAAAACTCAAAAACTAGTTTATTTCATCTCAGAAGCACTGTCTGGAGCCAAACTAAACTATACAGAGGTAGAGAAAGTTGCCTACGCAGTGCTGATGGCATCAAGAAAACTAAAGCATTACTTCCAAGCCCACGAAATCTCAGTTCCAACATCGCTGCCACTACAAGACTTGCTCAGAAATAAAGAAGCCTCCGGTAGAATAGGCAAATGGGCTACAGAGCTATCATAGTTTGGAATCTCATATGTCCCCAGAACAGCAATCAAATCACAAGTATTAGCTGATTTTGTAGCAGATTGGACACCTCCAACAGAGCCCAAGGTACAACCAACAACTCAAGGCTGGATAGCATTCACGGATGGAGCCTGGGGCCAAGCCAGAGCAGGAGCCTCCGCCGTCCTAACGGCACCCAACGGCGTTAGACTGAAATACGCAGCAAGGCTAGAGTTCAAATCAACAAACAACATAGCAGAATATGAAGGCCTGATCTTAGCGCTGAGCAAAGTAAAGGCCCTAGGGGCAAAAACATTGATAGTCAAAACAGATTCTCAAGTGGTCACTGGCCAAGTAGAGAAAGAATACACAGCAAGAGAGCCAGAACTCATCAAATACCTATCCGTTGTCAGAAATTTGGAGCGGAGATTCGAGGGTTTCACCCTGAAGCACATCCCAAGATCAAAAATGCAGATGCAGATGAATTGGCAAAGGCTACGACAAACAACCTGCCACTGCCTCCAAACACTTTTTACCAGATCTTGAAGTCTCCAGCAACTACGGAGAAATCTAAGGCACTAAAACCCATACTACACCTGCAAAATGAAGATTGGAGAAAGGTGATAACAGAATTCCTAGAAGGCAAAACCACCGAAGAAGATGAAGCAAAAGCAGCAAGAATACAGGCCAGGGCAAGAAATTACACAATCGTAAATGGCGTACTATACAAGAAAGGAGTAGTCCAGCCTCTCCTCAAATGCATATCGCAGAGCGAAGGCATAGAGTTGCTTCAAGAAATACACTCAGGAATTTGCGGGTCGCACATTGGCTCCAGAGCTTTATCAGCAAAGGCAATAAGGCAAGGCTTTTATTGGCCAACACACATACAAGATGAAGAGCAGACAGTCAGAACATGCAAAGCATGCCAAACATTCTCTCCAGGACAGTCAAAACCATCGTCGGAGACCCAGCTTATACCTCCGATATGGCCGCTGCAAAGATGGGGGATGGACCTGGTCGGCTCATTACCTCCATCCCAAGGAGGAAACAGATTCGCAGTAGTGGTAGTGGAATATTTCACAAGATGGATAGAGGCAAAGCCACTGGCGAAGATAACCTTAGAAACTATCAGAAAATTCTTCTGGCAGAACATCGTTTGCAGATTCGGTGTACCAAGGATCTTGACAGTAGACAATGGAAAACAATTCGATTCAGAGAACTTCAAAGAATTCTGCAAAAGCATAGGGACAAAATTAGCCTTCGCCTCGGTATACCACCCAGAGTCCAATGGAGCAGTGGAAAGAGCAAACAGAATAGTCTTTTCAGCAATATCAAAAACACTGCTGGGCCTACGCAAAGGAAAATGGATAGATGAATTACCTAGAGTTATTTGGTCACACAATACATCCGTCTCAAGAACAACAGGATTCACACCATTCAAACTGCTTTATGGAGAAGAGGCCATGATGCCAGAAGAAATAAAGCACAAAAGCCTCCGCACAACAAGTCAGCTGATGTTGCAAGATGAAGAATATGCAAAAGAAACAATAGAAGCCACCAGACTGTAAGCAGTCGACAACATTGCAAAATATCAGTCCCAAACCAAGAAATGGAGAGACTCTTAGGTGGTAAGGAAAGACATAAAACACGGAGACCTCGTACTCAGGAGAAAACCCAACGCACAATTTGTCGGTAAGTTGCAACCGAAATGGGAAGGCCCATACACAGCAACGGCAGCAGGCCGACCTGGTTCTTTCCACTTGACCGATAGCGAAGGTGTCACGACAACCCACACATGGAATATTGACAGCCTTCGCAGATACTACATCTAGGCAATGTACCAAAGGGCAACCTCCGTAAAATATAAGCGGAGGCCCCTACATGCATTTACCTTAGTTTTTTTACTTCATTCAAAACAAAATTTAAAAGAGCCTGCACTCTTTTCCTCACAGGGGAACTCCAAGCGGAGGTGAGGTTTTTAACGAGGCAGGCTCAATGTAAAAATCCTCTACAAGTATAAAGAGGTAATTCCCCAAAAGAACGCCACAAAGAACCCAAAATCGAAAGCGGCCAGCTCTGGCGCCGCAATATTCGGTAAACAAAAACTACAGGTCCTTTCAAAGCGCCAGCCATAGGCAAGGGCAATTTGAAATGACCTCTATAGCCAAACAGGCCTTTGCCCTTGACAAAGTCCTGACCAAAGTCAGGCATCAAAGGCAAAAATCTTTAGCCAAACAGGCCTTCGCCCTTGACAAAGTCCTAACCAAAGTCAGGCATCAAAGGCAAAAATCTTTGGCCAAAAAGGCCTCTGACCCTTGACAAAGACCTGACCAAAGTCAGGCATCAAGGCAAAAATCTTTGGCCAAAAAGGCTTCCGACCCTTGACAAAGACCTGACCAAAGTCAGGCATCAAAGGCAAAAATCTTTGGCCAAAAAGGCCTCCGAACCTTGACAAAGACCTGACCAAAGTCAGGCATCAAGGCCAAAATCTTTGGCCAAAAAGGCCTCCGACCCTTGACAAAGACCTGACCAAAGTCAGGCATCAAGGCAACAACCTCGGTGGAACAGGCCTCCGACCTTAGCAAAAAAAAACCTAGCATCAGGGGCAACAAATTTGTGGCGCTAGAACCAGGAAAAAGGTCTCCGCCATTCGAAACAGGAAAAACAGAAAGTGCCTGACAAAACACTGCCACCACTGCGGCGCCAGACCTCTTTACTTCAAAGATCTCAAGGAGAACGAATAATTCAGGCAACATACAGGCCATTAAAGCCAAGATACGTTCCACCTAACAACGTACAAAAATGTTAACACCCGAAAGCCACCACCCCACTATAAAAACAGATCCCCCCGTGCCCTTAAGAAACTCAGTCAGCATAAGGCACAAGGGCGCAAGGGGGGAGCAAGGCATAGTGCAGGCAAAAGCCATAGCGATAGCCATGGAGGCAGGGGTCTCCTTAGATATCCAAATTGGCCGTAGATATTGTACGAAAACTCGTAAAATCGGAGGCAACGGTAGACATTCGGAGACAGTGGGAAAAGAGAGAGGGCCTACGGCACGGTGATGAACAGCAAAGGCCTGCGGGAGCAGGGGGATATCGCACAAAAACTCGTAACATCCCCCTGACGCCGGAGACCTAACCTGCCATCTCTAAAGATCAACCATGTCCCATGGGTGTGCAGCGTCGGAGACCCATGCCTCCAGACAGCTAAAACACCCAGTTAAAGAAATATCTAGAGTCTCCGCCGTCTGCACAAGCTGCGCCAAACCCCTAGCCAGATCAAACGACGAATCGGCAAACCTCGCCAGGCGGACTTCAAGTACGCCTCCGCCGGTCGAAAAACGGCGGAGACTTCTACCCCGGCCATCAAGCAAACACAGAGAATAAGAAAAAATGGGACGAAGGTCCTGGCCACCACCTCTGTATCGCGCTCGATCGCCCAAGCGAAGGACAACGGTGCGCGAGCTCAGGACTAGACGAGATATGTAAACTACCACGATGGGCTCAAGTCACCGCACAAACAATCAAGAAAGTGAACCTGTCTTGTATTCCATAAAGCATCGAGAAACATTCTTACAGGACACCAACTTGAAATAAAATCCTAACTACTATGGCGGAGGTCCGCGCCAAGCGAGCGCGCGAGTAAACCCAGCGCGCTCATCGTCTATGTCAAACCTAACCGACTCAAATACGTCGTGCGCAACGCTGCGGGGAAAGGCCGAACGCCAATACTCCCAAAGCTCTCCGCTCACGTAAATACCGTCGTTGTAGAGAGTCAAAGGAGCAACGTCTTACGCAGGCTCCCGATTCGGAACCTACGCAAGGTTAAAATTTTCCACAAAACCATTCAGAACAAAATAAACTTTATTCACAAAAGCCCAGTTGGACTGCGAGATACACGCTAGAACAACTAAATGCTACAAAGAGCCTAGACCTCCGGCGTACCAGCCACAGCGGAAGTCCCTGGAGCGGAGCTCGCATCAGCTGTGGGCGAGCACGGCGCCTGCGGCCTCCGACCACTGCCTCTGCCGATCGTAGATCCCCCCGGAGCGCCGCCAGCGGCGGAGGCACCAACCGCAGTCGCCGAGCGCGGAACCGACGGAGGCCTGCCCGCAAGACCCTTCTGCGCATCCTGCAACATAGGCTAGAATGTCAGGGGCAAAAGCAACGAAAGCCTCCGCAGCATAAAAAAAGGGCGACTACAAAGACTATAAGTACCTTTGCCCTCTTGTCCTCCACCAGTTTCCAGGCAGCAGATCTCCCAAATGGAGCCCAAAAGTGCCCGATGAAATTTCTCAAGGTTTTTCGCAAACCAAGAAAGGTCTCACCGAGCTCCTCCGGACCAGGTAGTGCCCCCTCCAGAATACTTTCGGTATGCGTACACCCGCCGCGTGCCAAAAGTTTGGCATAGTTCGCCACTCCTGCTAGCGCCCCGTAGTCCGTGCAACCGTTGATCAGACCAGGGAGCTTCGCAAGATGACGTTTTAGCCAGGAGGCGAGGGCGTACACGCTGTCTTCCTCCAGAGGAGCGGAGGTCTTGCCTCCAAGCTCGGCGACCGTGGCCCGGTAGTGACCAATCGGTCATAGCAAGGACTCCTTTGACTGAGTCCAAACGCCTCGTCGTCAGAGAAAGCTGCTCCCTCACCGCTGCTGCGGATTCCTTCTCGGAGGCAAGCTCTCGCCGGAGACCCTTGGCCAGCTCATTCGCCCTACGGGCCTGCTCGACGGACAAAACCTCCGCCTCCCAGGCCTTGGCGAGATCGACCCTCAAGCCATCCTTTTCTCGCTCCTTCTCCGTCAGAGACAGGCGGAGAGCCGTAAGAGAGTCCGACAGACTCCCTTTTTCACCTTCCAGGCGCTCGATTTCCAACTTGAGCACTTCGATCGCGGCGTCATGGTCGGAGACCTTGCGGGTACAGTGCTCTTCCATAACAACACCCATGTGATACCCCTACGACCAGAAAAAAAACCCAAAGCGATCAGCAACGGAATCAAGAACAAGTCTAGAAGCGAGCGTACACAAAAAATAATAAAACAAGGAAAGGGGCAAAACCGCCGGAGATGCACCAGGCTCTGGTGTTCCAAGTGAACGCGAAGAAGCTAGAAGAAATCCATATCCCTCAGACGCTGTTTGAAGCGATCTGTTGAAAGAAGAACAAACAAACACGAAACGATGAGGTGAGAAAAGCAAATCTCACGTTAAACGCACCAACAACCAAAGACCACCTCCGACGTCTCCAAGAACAGCAAGATAACACTCCTCCAAACCTGAGATAGAAGTGTCGGAGGAGCCTACGTAAAAAAAAAACAACAACAACAGCTTAGGTCAGAGGGCAGATCACAAACAGGCCAGATGATGACCAAAATAAAAACATTTTTACTTACTCGGACCCGGCACCGTCAGCCCCGGTTGCCCCGGACCGAACCTAGCGCCAGCGGCGGTCGCTCGCTCCTCCGGGGTGAGAAGTCCAGCCATGACATCACCTGCAAAGCAGCAGATGCATGGTATCGGCACTTAGCACAATACGCAAAGGAATGAACTGGGCGAAGACAATAAACACAAGGATGTGCACCAAACAAACTTACTCATAAAAAGCCCAGGCAGGGCAGCTTGCCGCACCCTCTGAGCAGAAGTCTCCGCTGTATCATGTGGCAAAGGCCCAAAGGGCCAGACTTCCTCAGCCAGCGGCCCGGTGGGTCAAGGACTCGAAGAAGGCCGAGCCGCCGGAGCCTCCTCAGTAAGAGCGGCCTCCAGCCGCCCGACGTCGGCCGCAGGCACGGGCGAAGGTGCGATAGTGGCAGGGGATGAAGGAACATGCCACGGGATGGCCTCCGTGTTCTCTTCAGAGCTTGAGCACAGCCTGCCAAGAACGTCGGGCATAGGCTCGACGACGCTATCTTCCGGCTATTCGCCGACGCTCGTAGCACCATGCGAAGAGCGCGCTGGGACAACGCCGGTCTCCGGACGCCCGGCACCGCTCATAGCCCCGCTCGTCGGGCACACCAAAGCTACGGGAGAGCCGCGATCCCCTCCGCTCGCAACTCGAGCGTTCGCTGACGGGGCGGAGGAGCTCTCAACGTCTTCGCTGCCAGCGGAGGCAGCGCCCGCACTGCCAGCAGAAGACAAGGCCGGCGCGATCAACGGGGCTCCGCTTTTCTTCTTCTTTTTCACAGGCGCCCGAGAGCCGATGGCGCCCTTCCTCTTTTTAGACTCGGCCTCCGCTGTAACATTCTTTGCGTAGACCTTCTTCTTCTTCTTCTCAATCGAGGCCAGGACCTTAGTAGGAACCTCGCGCTCCCGGTAGATGATTCCGACCTCCTCAAAAACTCAATTGAGCCACGGCATGGTGCCTGCCATGGCCATCCGAGACATGTACTCACGCTTGGAAATCTTGCCAACCAACTCTATGGCGGCCTCCTCAACTTTGGAGACGAAACCGTCCTCCGTCACACCCTCCCCCAAAGACCGACCGAAGTGGGGGAATGGAATCCCGGCCTCCGGCCCAAAAACGGGAACCTTAACCTGTTCCAGCTGAAAAGCTGGGTTGTTTTTGCCCAAGGGCCAGTAGTTGGAGGCCATGATCTCCTCCACCAGATCACGGCCACCAGAGTAGCGGCACGCTATCGCAAAAGCCTGATCACAGGCCTCCCGCATCGGAGACACCTCCTCCGGCGGATCCACGCGCATGTGTGGTGCCATCTCCTCCATCCGAGAAGTCAATGGATACTCCGAGAGCTCCTCGCCATCCTCAGTTGTGCTGCGGACCCCGTAAGTCTTCACGTAGAACCATTGCTCGAGCCAGCCGCGGTCCCACTTGCCCTTCTGGCAAAAAGAGATCTCCAGGCGGTCCACGCCTTGGTTCCTCTTAGACATGAAAGTGCAACTACCGTACTGGTAGGTCACCTCCACCTCCTTGCCATCTCGCACCTCCTTCTTCTTTTTTGACTGCTTCTACAGTTCGTAGTACGTGCAAAAGGTGTCCACATCCGGCTCGGCACCGTAAGAGACGCACGCCCAGCAGAATTTGCTAAGTGTTAGGAAAGCAGTGGGAGTCAGATGATGGAGCTGGACATTGAAGGTCTCCAACACCCGGCGAAGGAAGGGAATGTAAGGAAACTGGAGGCCGCAGGTGAAGAAGTCCCGAAAGACCACCGCATATCCTTCCTCTGGCTCCAGAATAGTCTGACTCGGCGGAGGGATTTTTACCCTGGAAGAAGGAAAACATGACTCCTTCAGCATCTCCACAATTGCCTCCTCAGTAATAGAGGATGGGCCGAAGTCCCAAGACTTTATCGCCATGTCTCCGGAGTCCACCTTCTCCGATAGACGCAGAGACACTCCCCAAATCCTCCTCCACTAGTTTTTCCAACTCCAACGCGGAGGCAGAGGCAAGCATGCACTCCTCAAAGCGCGCACCCCAACCGACGGCCCTAATGCCGAGAAGGTGGCGGTAGGGTCCGGAGAAGGCGGGCCGGCGAGTTTGGGCGGAGGCGGAAAGGAAAGCCACCGCGACAGCAACCTAAGCGCGAGACGCGAACAGAAAGACGGAACGCGCGAGGGCAGCAAGAGGCGAAAGCGAAGAGGGCAGAGAGCGATTTCTCGAATGCAATGAAAGCGAATGAGCGGTGTGGGGGGGGGACCCCGCCGCCAAAAGCACCCTTATATAGGCAGCGGACAGGCGGTCTGACTCCCGCCACACAACGGTCACCTCCGGAAGATTCGCCCGCTGCACAACGGTCACCTCCGAAAAAATCGCAGGGAATGCAACGGACACTGACACGACGGAAACGGCCGCAACGTAGGGCAACGGCTAGATTTGCCGCCCAACGGCTACTCTCAACGAGACCAACGGCTACGCCAGAGCAGGCTAGGGGGGAAGTAGCGGGGCCTCGCTCGAAGACACCGAAGGCGGCCTCCGCCCCCGCGGACGCCTTCGGCCAAGGCATTTTGAGCTCACTGCATGCTCCGGCGAACCATGGTCTCAAAAGGGGGGAACTGTTGTAACATGGCTTTGGCGGGTGGCGAAGGCCCCCGACAGCGGGGTGTCGCCAAGGCGTCTTCGAGTGTCTTAGGGCGGAGACCCGGCGCTGACTAAAGGAACTTTCCCGGCTATGCTTGAAGGGTGCTGAATCTCCTTTTTATCGCGGACTCCGCCAAGGCCAGGCACGCATCCCGCCGACCGCTCAGGCGGGCGTCTCCGGTATTACGGGCGGAGGCCGCCTTATCTCTAAACTAATCAAACAAACGATCTTGCCTAAGTGTGCGCAGGTACTCAAGCGCAGGCGCTCGCGGTCCGCGCAAGCGCGCCAGCATGGCCCCTGCGTGGCCGGGCGGAGACCTACGGATGATGTCTCCGCCCGGACCGGCGGAGACTCTCCAAGGCGACGGCGCGCCCCTGAAGGCGGAGGCCAGCGGCCGGGTGGAGACCTGCGGATGATGCCTCCACCCGGACCGGCGAAGATTCTCCAAGGCAACGGCGCGCCCCTGAAGGCGGAGGCCAGCGGCGAGAACCATGGCCCCCACGCGGCTGGGCGGAGACCCGCGGGTAATGTCTTCGACTGTCTGGCGGAGACCCGCCAAGGCAGCGACGCGCCCTGGGAGATGAAGGCCAGCGCCGGGGACCTAGGCCTTTGGGCCAAAGACCGAGCTACAGTGGGCCGGCTGCTCATGGAAGCCCATCACTTGAAGACGGTATGGTAGGATTGCCCCGCGAACAAGAGGCTAGCGGCGGAATATTCCAGGAATGTACTGTAGCAGTTGAGGGACATTGTAATAAATTCTGTTATGTAGTAGTTGAGTCCTATAAATAGGGGACACTTGTAACCGTGGAGGTTGGTTGGTGGATGAATTAATGAAACCATAGCTTTCCGTGTCATTCCCTTGCTCACCACTCTCCCCCTTATCGTTCTTATCCCAAGCCTCCGCCCGAGGCCGACCGTCCGACGGGCGGAGGCCTCGGTCTCTCCCACGTAGTTTGAAACCGCTAGTTTCAACAGCCTTCTTGCAGATGCTTCTTCATGGACACTATATATAAGTGCACTGCTGCAGGGAGTGCAGGTTTCTCCACAAATCAGGAAAAAATATTGTCCCTACTTTTTACCACAGGTGAGTTATAATAACTAAACCATTTAGAAATTCTTGATGCTAATCTGTATCATAAAATTGTTTCCTATTTCTTACCACTGGTGACATGTCTGCAGTGTGTTTAACTGCTAGCTAGCACGTATCAAAAGTTCAGTGGTGAAGGTTTTTAGTAGAAGGCTAGCTTGAGATAGCAACATATATAGCTGGCAGAATGTATACCAACTAATTCATATATCTGTTGAATTTTTTTATTGGTAGTCGTATCAGAGATATGATTGAATTTATTCATTGTGACAAATATGTAAAGCTAACCAGACATGACCGGCCAAGCATGGTAAGTTTGGATAATTATGTTAGTGTAGATTATTCATGTAGGATCTTTGGCTTCTACACAGCTCTGACTGAACATAGTTTGAACCTACACATTGTAAACCCACGGCAGGGGTTGCTCGTGCTCACTGTATTAACACAAAACCTCAGCCCCTAATTAAGGGGCTAATGATGCTTCCCATGGTAAAAGTGATGTTGTAAAAATGTTTTTTGGTAGCAGTGCCAGGAGAGAGAAAGACAATGTACATGATACAAGATATATCCTTGTAGTAGGCTAGACCAAAATCCATGAGAAACCAATGATGGGAAACCAACGGAATGCTTCACCTTTTTTAATTATCTTCTTGTCAACACAAAGTGAGATTAACATTATTGACCCATGGGAAAGCACTAGCATATCTGCCCCCTAAGCATTGGGAAATGGCTTCCTTGACAAGAGACTAGCTACTAGTTAGGAAGTGGAGATACGGTAGTGCTATCTAGAATCTGTAATCCTGATTTTTATAATCAACCGTCACTATTCAGATACTTAAATTAAATATAATTCTAATGAAATCAAACACATGACCATATGGCCACCTTTCTTTTCTATATATCATATTGACGGTGCCATACTCCTCGGCATCCCGAAGACCGGATACCCGATGGTCGGGATCTAGACCACGAGATATGCTGGCTACAGAATCCTAACCGAAGACGTCCTGAAGGATCACAACGCGCCCGTTAAGGAAGGATATTTACGGATCACGCCAAGACTCCAACTAGGGTGCAACTATGTAACTTGTAGGGCAAGTAGGCCAAGGATATAAATAGCTAGCTCTTCCTCCCGTTGTAATCATCGAATTTTCGATCGGTAACGCTCCCTGCAGGACGTCCGTCCGTCCGGACGCCACGTTAATGGGCCACGCGCCAGCCCAAGACCCGTCGGTTCCTGCTAATTAAATAATATATATACTACTCCATATAGCGCCTGGCATCCGCGCCTCCGTACCACGAGAATGCTTTGACTACTGTTCAAATAATGTTCTCCATTCTAACTCAGCCACGTGGCTCGTGCGTGTCCATCCATGGCTTTGGCCTCTCCCCATTATTACTACTCCATGTAGCGCCTGGCATCCGTGCCACGAAAATGCTTTGACTGTTCTCCATTCTAACTCAGCCACGTGGCTCGTGCGTGTCCATCCATGGCTTTGGCCTCTCCCCATTAACCGGCCTGTTGGGCTTTCCGCTAAAAAAAACTCCAATCTCCCTGAACTCATCCCGTCAAATCAAAGAAAAGAATATAGCGCCCGGCCTCCTCGCCGTCGTCGCCTCCGACTTTGTCCTATTCCTCACCATCGGCCGCAACTTGCGCAAATGCCGCGCCCGGCCCTACCGGAAGCTACGCGCGCGAGGCGCTTTGTCGCCGCTTCTTCTTGCCCGGCGGTGGCGCACGCGGATTCAGTGGACGGCCTTGCCGGTGGATCCTGACGGAGAGGCAGTGATGGCGAAAGAGCTTGGGGCGTCGGCAAGCCCGGGGACGGAAGCACCCATTACAGGTCGCGCTCATCCTCATCTCCGCCGGTAAGCATGGGCTCCCCCAACTCTACGTTGAGTAGCTCGCCGGACCTCGCGGCCATCCTCGAATACCTCACCACCGTCTTGGAGTACGTCACCACCGTCCTCACACTGAGAGGTTCGTGTGCCGTCCTTCTCGACCTCGATCTGTGTCCGATCTCCACCTTCTTCTCGATCTCGATCTGATTGTTGCGTCTTTTCTGGATCTGATTTGGTTATGCCTTGTGATTACTTACGTGATTTCCATGCCAAAGAATCACTCTAGACGTCGGCAACAGCCCCTCCTCTACCAGGTTTTCTAGGCGGACCGGCGGTGGCAGACATCCAAACGACCAAACCGATTCCGTTTTTTTTTCAGAAAACACCGGCCAGTGATGGTTCAGTTTGCTGCATGCCAAATTGACTTGGACCGTCTCATACTGTTGCTCCATACTTATTTATGTATATGTACATGCCATCTTTATATGCACAAATATGCTATTATAGCATTTCCTTATTGTTCATTCGTGCTAAAAAAATCGCTTTGTCTTCACAGTTATATGCCAATGGAGATATGGAGGATCTTGATTCACAATGGAACCTCATGCTGATTATAGTCTCCACTTTTCTTCTTTCAATAATTAGAATATGAGATTAGGAGTGTTTCTAGATTTATGGTAGTCCTTCTGCCATTTCTGTTTGGACTAAAGTTTCTTTATGCTTGATGCTAATAGTACTTAATAAAATCACCAATACTTTTGTAATTACGTTTGGTTTGATCTGTAGTTTTCTCCATGTGTGCGGAATATAATTTCACTAGCATCATCCCTTCCATGATGGCGTGCTTATCCTAAGTGTTGCCTCAGCAATGTATACATCAATCGTCTATTTAATTTGGATCCCTCTCTACAGGAGAATCGTGAAAAGGGAAATAATTTCTTATCCAACTAGCCAATCATGCTATCAGTTTTTCATTGCCTATTCCATCTATAATTCAAGATACTTGGTTACCTAGCAAGTGAATGAGATATTGCATTGTTCGTTTTGACTGCAGCAATATTGTCCATTTATATCCTATGATATTATCTTGACAACAGTTCACTTTGGAAAAGGAAATTTTGTTCATCTATAGAGTCCCACCGTTTCACCAAATTAAGATTCCATGTTAATATATTGTGATGCAAGAACTATTCAGCTCAGAATGCAAAAGTTCGCCTAATCAACATTGCTTTTTACAGGTCAGGGATGGGACGAGACACAGCTAAAATATATTGTGTCCAAATCAATGTGCAATTGAAGCAACTGACAGCAAATCAATCTTTCAAGGTTTGGTCTCAAGGTATTTCATATTACATCTTCAGTTTGTTGCTTGATATTTTCTATCCCCTATTGTTCATAGAAATATCTAGTTTCTGATATAGCGAGCCATGCATTTTAATAGATATACTTATTGTGGGCTATCATGCTGCAAAACATGAATCGTGTCAGATCATGTATCCTTGCATAATGGTAGATCCTGAACGTGATCTAGCCTAGCCAGATTGATCAAACAGTTGAACTGGCTCTGATCATGTCGTCTGTTTGATCTATTGTTGCCTCTGGAATGCATCTAGCACAGGTAGGTTGACCGGTCATTATTGCTACTATAGCTCTCTTTCAAAAAGACATTATTCATATAGTTGTTTATCTTTATCCTCTCATCCTTAGTTGGGCTGGCAAGGAGATGCCTCTGGCTTCAACTCTGATTTCTTTGTGCTGATGCATCAATCCTTCACCTGTACAGCTCCAGTTTACTTTGATGCATTTCACAATAGTGCCTTATAGATTGCTACATTCTAGATGGGCATGCCTTGGTAGGGTTCTCCTGCCAAATGATAAAATTGAAACATCCATATAGGGTTAGTATTTCTTACATGAAACCTGCCAACTTGTTCTCCATCCAACTTGGGATAGCCTACTGCTCTAATTTCTCCTTGCTAGTTTTTTAGATGCCCATGCTATAGTTTCTATATATGCAGGTTTCTAATTTCTCTTTACCATCATACATGCACATATACACTTTCTGAACCTTCCCCTGTTCTAATTTTCCTGATCAATTCTTTAGATATGCTCATTATTTGTTATTTTACAATGTCAGATCTTTAGATGCCCTTGCTGCTCCTGCAACCTTTTCTTTATATATGTATTCATGATACCCATATAGCAGTGTTATGGATAGAGTCCTATCAACAATACATACTTTGGATTATGCTCATTCTGCAGGCCTAACAATGGCCGCGTTGATCAGTGGTTAATAATCCTATTTGAAGAGCTGACATGCTTCCTATTCTGCTGACCTTGTGATCGATACTCATGTTAAGCTGCCAAATAGTGCAGGTTTTTGCATAGAGCATATTATGAATCCTAACATGATTCTGAAATAGTTGTGAATTAAATGAACTGCAACTAATTTCATTTGCAGTAAAGGCTGTCACACTACAATTTTACAGAGGATGGTGTTTATTGATTATATGCTGTGGTACTTTGGTTATCCTGCTGCAGAAGATTCATGCCATGCAGTTTTGTCAAACTCTGGTGCTACCTCTTACAGAGAGGCCTAATAAGGTATTTTGGAATGGTAACGATCCCTGATGTTCTAATTAATGTAATACTGACCTCCTTCCATCTTGTGCTTTTCAATTTACTAATCACGGTTATGATACATAATGTTCATACCCCCACCTTTTTGTCTCATACAAATCTGTCTTCTGTCTACATAATGCACACCGTGTATTAAAAGTAACTTTTAACTTTGCAATTACAGGATACTAAATGTTAACCTGACCTCAAATAAAAATTCCTTTTGCTTACTCTCCACAGCGGCGCAGCCTAAATTTATATTTGACAATTGTATTTGTATGTGCCCAACCTTCAATAATACTAATGTGTTCCTCAATGCTGCCTCCAGTTCAGATTCAGGCTTCAGTCTGATGACAGGCTTAAGCTCACTGCTTCCTTTGAACAAAACTAGATACATTGTTTTACACAATGTTTGTTCCATAACTGACTACAACTCAGGCATTGTCACCTCTTTATGATTTCCTTAGTTTGCCATTTTCTCTACCTACATGTTCTTGATGCAACTTATCTATATGCAAATCAAATAGTCCTGTTTTTTTTAATATACTGATTCTCACTTTTTTGTTATACATGGATCTTTGGGGCCCTGTACAGATCACTCTCTCTATCATCTATACTCATTTCCATGGCCAGAACAAACTAGAAATTCAGTTATGAGGCTTCTCCCCGACTTAGTTATAGGGCTTCTCCCAACATTAGCTATATACTCCCTCTGTCCCGCTTTATGTGACGTTTTACCTCTGTATCAAGTACATCAAAGATTCTTTGAATCTGTACATGGGTTCTGTCCACATGCATGTAGCTTTGAATGAATCTGGACCTCCAAATGAGCTGCAGAACCTCAAATAAAGCGGGACAGAGGGAGTACGTCGAACTAAGTATGTCAAATGAGATTCAGGTTTCTTCTTCAATATTGTTATTCATAGCTATATATTATGCTTACTTCAGTTTATTTGATGCAGTTCGCTTCGCTGAAAAAAACAAGCCGAAACATGGTTCCGGCTGATTTGTTGTGAGAGAGAAAAAATTGTTCCGGCTGAAAAAACAAGCTGAAAAAGACGGATTATAAGAGAAGCGAACAGGGCAAAGATGGCAGCAACTCCTGGCAGTGTTATGGCCTTAGGCAGTGTTATCGCCTTATTGCTAGGTCAGCTTAACTTGCAGGGTTCCACCCAGTACAATGATGCTATTTCTTGCATCTTTAGCTCAGAACACTTTGTCAGAGTATTATGTCATTCTACCTGCTGCCTCGCTGAACCTGCCACTGCTGTAGTATAGATGTCAATTATGTCATGCATGTGTGTTTTGCAGTTTGTATACCGCCTTCTACTTACATGCCGAATTGATTAGTTAGCATACCTTATGCTGACATGTTTACATTATTGTGTGCCTGCTAATTTCTGATTGTTACTTCTATATATACACACACACACACACACACACACAATCTTAAGCCTGTATATACAAGGGAATATATTATAATAATACAAAACAAACCACGACAGCCAATGCAGCCCTATATCGACTACTTACTCAACGCCAAAGGTTACACAACAAAGACGCGCAAGCGCAAACATGCGGGCGTAGATCATGCGGGCGCGGCCGAGCCAATGCAGCCCTATATCGACTACTTAAAGAGCACCGATCTATCGATCCAATCGAACACTCAGACCGAACCGTTACTCATAGCAGCGCGTAGATCATGCGGGCGCGGCGGAGCATGCCGAACTACCTAGTAACAAATAAAGCTCATCCATACTCTTTCTTATCCTTGTGGCCGGCCGTCTCTAATGTTCTCTCCTTTATCCACTTGCCTACCGCCGGAGCAATAGCCGCGTGCGGCACCGCGCGACCGCGTCGGAGGCGCAGTGCTCGGTTGCCGGCCTTGCTAGGACACTCCGCCGCCGTCGTCCCCGGGCCTCCGAGGCATAGCACTTGAGCAACGGCCCTGCCAGGCCACTCCGCAGTGCCGCCGCAATCCCAGCGCCTCCGAGATGCAGCGCTTGGACATTGGCCCTGCCAGGCCACTCCGACGCGCCACCGACGCCATCCCCTCACCTCCGAGGCGCAGCGCTTGGGCACCGGCCCTACTAGGCCACTCCAGCGCGTCTCCGTCCTCCTTCGCGCCGGCCTAGGCCGCCGAGCAGCCCTATCGGTGCCTCTGCCGCCTCCTCTGCGCGAGGCGAGGTGTGGGCAGCGAGGACGGGGTCCGGAAGGTCTAGGGTGAGGAGGTGGAGCCCCTCGAGGCGGAGCGCCCAGGGGTCGCACGCGGCGTCCACGGTGTCCGAGATGGAGGCGAGGCGAGGTAGAAACAGATGTTTGACGGGCTCCTTCTCACGCTCGAGTGGTGGTCGGCGGCCATGCCCATCCATGGCACTCCCCGCGCAGCTCTCTCTCCCCTTCCTCCCCTCCCGCGCCCATGTTGCAATAATACATTTTCAGTTGTTTCAGTAAAATCATATGGTTGTTGCAAACATAGATCGGAGGACCTGTCGGTATTTTTTATCTATTTCATCTGGTTTTTTCGTCTGTTTCATCTGTTATTTTTCATCTATTTCATCTGGGTATTTTTCATCTGTTTCATCTGGTATTTTCATCTCGTTTCATCTGGTATTTTTCATCTGTTTCATCTGGTATTTTTCATCTGGGTATTTTCATCTGTTTCATCTGGTATTTTTATCTCGTTTCATCTGGTATTTACATATGTTTTATCTGGTATTTTTCATCTGTTTCATTTCATATGCTATTTTCATCTCCTTTTTAGCAATATCTCTCCTTCTATCCTTTGTTCCATTTGGTTTCCTAGAGCCGACAGGGACGGGGGAGGTGGAGAGTACGTCGGGCAGGGGGCGGGGCCCTGCGTGGCTGCATGCTTGCGGTAGCATGGGAGCAGCACAGGCGTACGAGGGAAGTTACGGAGCGGCGGGGAGAGGAGGGACGCAGGAAGCACGAGCAGCGGCGCAAAATGGTCCCCTGCTGCGTGTGGCGGACGCTGCAGTATAGCAGACAGGGGCATCCGGACGCACGTGTCCGTCCGGGCGCTAGCGCTCCCGATTTTTGATAGACATAGCCATCTTGTAATCGCTATCTCACCATCCCGACGAGATCGTAATAAAGAAAAGTAGAACCGCTGGACGTAGGGCGTTGTTTGATGTAGACATGGCCCGATCTTCCAATAGATATAATAACTTCGATTGGTGGAGAACTCGACGTGCACGATCTAGGCTTCAAACCAAGACTGATTCGGACCCCCGCAACCGTTACACCACTGCTCTATTGGTTATCAACCACGCACAACGCGATTGACCTCGCTGAGAAGGCTTTCCTGCAAGCGAATCGAGAACACCAGCAAGAACGGATAAACACAATATGAAATTGCAAATAAATATGAGGTTTCTGAATATAAAGAGGAGTTCAAGTCTTTATTCGAAAGGACTAATCGTCACAGGCGAACAAGATCAAGAACGAGACCTTGGTTCAACAACAAGCGACCTTGGCGGTACAGTTACAGCAAACAATGTCTGTTTCACAACGAAAATAAGAACGCAACAAAATTCAAACCTAATGACGGCGGCGGCGACTAAATATAGAGTCTTGGACATCACCCCCTCCTGGACGCGCCCCTAATGGTCCCAAAGACAATACACGGTCCAATGGACCAAAAGACAGTACTCTGACTTGTTTCGATGATTCTCGTTGATTCAGAAACGATATTGACGTGAAACCAAAGCCATTGGATAGCTTATCAAGTTAGCTTTCTAAGCATATCTAGATCATCGAAAAAGGAGTCAGTATACGTTTGGGGCGTTGATTTTACCTAGGACTACTCCTAGAGCCTGAGATGGACTCCAACTTCAGTCGGACTGGGCCTCCACCAAGAAGAAGACGGGTTGGACGCCCTTGCTGGCGCTCCTCCTCTCTTTGGCTTCTACGTCCGGAGTGATATCCTCATCACTGTTACTCGCTTCCTGAGGGCCCCAAACCAAGATAAATCTCTATGTTTCTACCATGTTACTCTTTGCACCGAGCGAATTCTGCCAAGGACCAAGTATCTGCCGATAAAAATCACCGACAGAGGCACGCCAGGTAGGGGGATTTCGTGCAAAAAGTGATTATACCAATCATCAAAAGAGTCTTCCTAGACTCGACGACCACATCGATGCGTACATCAATGCCTAAAGATCCTAATCATGGCAATCACCGACCTAAAGATCCTGATGTGTTTCAACCTCATGCGGGTGACAGGACCGCCACGAGCCGGAATCCACCAGGAAGACTCATCTATCACCACATGCATGGCTAAGCGGCGCCCGACCATCAGCCACGCGTGCATACATGCTTATACACTTACGGAGTAATTTCGCAGCGGCTGATTTATTGACAGCCTGCTCGACATCTATAGATGGCCATCGGGCCATGCCGGCCTGGCACGACACGGCACGCCTTCGGGGCGCCTCTGGCCGTCGTGCCTGTCGGGCCATGCCTCGCCGTGCTTCGTGCCTGGCCTTCGGCCCAGGCACGGCCCTGTGGGCCGAATTTCGTGCCGTGCCAGCCCGCTCAGCCCGACAAATTTGACGGGCCGTGCCGGCCCACAGCCCGACTTGCATTAAAAACCTCAAAAAACTCATCTCATTTTCCTCAAACTATGTAAATTTGAATCAAAATCAACATCCTCAACACTCATCTCATCTCATTCACAGACAGATCATAGTTTCACAGAATAAATCATCATCAAATCATCATCATCATCATATCATTCACACTTAAATCATCATTTCATTCACACAAAGATTTAGGCATTTAGCCACTTAAATCATCATCACATCATTCACAGAATCACAGCACAGACCACAGCACAGATAGATAGATATAGATAACAAAATGAGCTGTTTTGTGCAATGCTGCCTCATTAAAAACCTTTCTAGGTAAAACTCATCCTTGTGGAAAACCCTAGAAAGGAAAAAAGAGTGCAGCCAGCTCAGAATTAAGTCTTAGTGTATTACAATTACAATCCATAGTGGCATGGTTCAAATTGCCACCCAAAATGACAGTGAGTCCACATCTCAGTATCTCACTCACTCATCTCACAGTCACTGGCAAAAGAGCACTCACTCACTCATCTGTCATCTCACTAAGTACCAGTAGCAGAAGAACCAGCAGCAGTCCTGCCGCTCCCGCTGCCACCTCCATCATCATCAAGGAACATGTTCTTGAATGCCTCCTCAATCTCTGGGTCTTCAGGTTCATGCTGCTCCCTTCTTGCTCCTAGTTCCCAATCCTTGATGCAGGTCAGCATCTCCACATTTTCTGGCAACAAGCGCCGCCGCCGCTCCTCAAGGATCCTCCCTGTCAAACTGAAACAGGACTCGGAAGAGACAGTAGATATAGGAACCGACATGATATCTCTAGCCAAAATAGAAAGGACTGGATAGGTCAGCTTGTGGTCACGCCACCAGAGAAGTATGTCGAACTCATCCTCATAAGATGTGACACAACCACTGTCCAAGTAAGCTGAGAGCTCACTAATAGATGGAGATGGAGATGAAGATGAGGGGGAACAAGCAGAGGAAGGACCAGGACCAACAACACCAGCACCACGGTCTCCAATGCCTGCTTTCTCTTACCAGAATGAGCTGATGGCTGTGCAACGCTTTGTGACCTAGCCGTGCCAAACTTAGTCTCAAACTTGCTATATAATTTATACAATTCATCTTTGACATCAGCATAGTATCTATTATAAGTGGCTCCAGTATATTCAGCAAGTAATTCCAGCACATTAAAGAACCCTTTTATCTTAGCTCTAGGATCAAGAATGAATGCATAGGAATAAATTAGTGGAATGTTCTCCCAATATTTAAGGAATTTAAGCTTCATAGGATAAGCAATCATTCTAAAATTGTGATCTCTTTCAGCTTTATGTAAATGTTCAGCAATGTAAAGCATATGGTGCAAAACTAGTGGAGTAGTGGGATAATAAACTCCAGAAAGAACAACAGTAGAATCATAGAAGATTGACAGGAAGACCAGTATTTGTTCAGCAACATACCAATGCTGTGGAGTTAACAATTCATGCCCATAATGTGTGTTAATGAACACAGAGAAGACATCTTTGTATGGCAGCAAGTGTTTAAGCATTAAATAAGTAGAATTCCATCTAACATCCATATCCAAGCCAAACTTTCTAGGTCTAACACCTTTAGCTTTACAGTAATTTGAGAACATTGCAATTCTTTGATTAGAGGAATTTAAAAAGTTAATTGCAGTTCTGAAATCTTCTGTATAATGTTTCAACCTCTTCAAGCCAGATTTGACAATAAGATTAATAATATGGCATGCACAGCGCTGATGCACAAGCAAATACTTAACCTTGTTAGGATCATCACGTGTAGGTGCAGGATAAGAACCCAAGTAACCAAAGAACATAGGTGTCAAAGTTTCCATAGCCTTAGAATTAGAAGAAGCATTGTCTAGAGTCACAGCAAATACTTTATCAATCAAACCAAACTCCTCAACCACATTAGCTATCCTATCAGCAATATTTTCACCAGAATGTTTGACCTCAATTAGCCTAAAACCAACCACTTTTTTCTGTAACTCCCAATTAGCACTAACATAGTGAGCAACAATAGAAATATAGTCCTCCTTAGCATTACTAGACCAAATACCAGAAGTCAAAGAAACAGAAGATGCAGCAGGCAACACAGAGTTCATAAGCATACCACGTTGTTCAGCAAACAATTTACCCATATCTCTAGTGGTGGTCTGTCTAGAAACCTTTTCAAACAAAGGGTTATGAGCACGCTTAATGTAATCCTCCCAAGCCTGTGTCTCACCTATCCCTAATGGAAGGTCCAGCCTAGCAATCAAACGGCATAACTCATTGCGAGCAACAGCAGGATCATACACCCAATTTTTCAAACCATCAGGATCCAGAGCAAGCCTAGACTGGACCATACGATCATTATCACGTTTTTTAAGACATGATCTCATGTGCCGTTTCAAATAACCAGTGCCAGCAACAGATCTAGCAGTGTACCTTTTACCACAAACTTTACAGATGGCAGAAGTTCTAATATTATTCTCCTTAATCTCAGTGAAATGGTCCCAAACTTCAGAAACCTTCTTACCAGAGGTTGAGTTGCCATTACCATTAGTGTCAGCGGACGCATCCACTCCACCGTCGTCGCCATCGAGATCGATGGGCTGGTTGCCGTAACCGAGGTCGATGCCGAACAAACCGGCTGCATCATCACGTAGGTCGTCGTCGTCCTCGACTTCCAGCTCGTCGTCTGGGTGCGGCGCCAGGTCCTTGCCATCGCCGAGGGGATGCTGATCCGCCCCTCGCGTTGCGAGGCCCGAACCGCCCGCGGACGAGCCGGACAACCGACCACGACCTCGACCTCCAGCAGCTCCAGCACCGTCCCTCAACGGGTGCTTTGGCGGCCTGGCCATGTCTACTCCAGAGGAGGAAGACGCGGCGTCAGGCACCAACCTGCACGCAAAGAAGAAGAAGAGTGAGTTAGAGACAGCAGAGAAGAGCAGATCTAGGGTTAGGGTTAGGGAAAGGGACGAACCTGTGAACCCGGAGCCCGGTGGCGGAGATGAAGAGGCCAGCCAACGAGAGGATGAGACAGACACCGGTTAGAATCGGCGGCGAGGTGGGGGAGGAGGGACTGACATGAACATGAACTCACATGGTTCACCGTCACCGAGAGCGAGAGGAGAGGAAAGGAGGGAGGAGACGGGTTTAGCGAACACAGTGCGAGCTGGAGGAGCGCCGGCGAGGTCACCGGTGCCGGGGAGGAGACGATGGTCGATGGAGAGCGGCGGCGGCGGTGGATCGAGAATGCGATGCGAGACTGCGAGAGCGAGAGCGAGAGGCCGAGAGCCGATGCGCAGCGGCGGCCGACGGGGAGGAATGGGGATTAGGGTTAGGTTTGGGGGGTGAGAGAGAGGCAACGGCTTATATATGCGGCGGGGTGGGGAGACTTCATGGGCTGGCGGCCTGTCTGGCGCATGGCTGGGCCAAATGCAGCACCGGGCCGCCTCTTTGCACCGGGCCGTGCCCGTGCCGTGCCACGGGCCTAGGTGGCGGCCCAGGCACGGCCTGGTGCCTCGGGCCGGGCCGTGCTCGGGCCGGGCCGCGGGGCCTCGGGCTCGACATCTGACAAAGCTAAGTCAACCTTTAATTTTCAATCTAATATCCTATGATGTAGTATGTATTCGGATATCTGCATATACGCATGATTATTTTGGCAGGAATCTAACTACACTAATCATCGTTCCACGTCATCTCACATTGGCGGCATGGATCTCTTGTCGGCTGCACGCAGCGGCCGGCGAGGCTCGACATCACGGCGACACCTTTCCAGCGCAGGCTGCATGCGTCAACGTTGGAATCCTGCCAACTACGGATTCATGCGTCAACGTAATAATGCGTCAACATGTACGGAGGAAGCCAACTACGGATGAGATCGATTTGCATGCGTCCATGCATTGTGCATGCATGGAGCCAAATACAACAACTTCGATAACATACGAGCGAGCCGTCCAACTGCTTCGAGCCACAAACGAACCATCCGAGCCACAAGCGAGCCGTTGAGTCTCAAGCGAGCTGCAAGTGAGCCATCCTGAGCACAAGCGAGCCATCCTGAACTCAAGCGAGCCATCGAGCGGGCCGCAAGCAAGACATCTCGCACTTAAGTGGACCATCGAGCGAGTCAAAAGCAACACGCAAGCGAGCCGTGTGAGCCACAAAAATCTAATCGGACGTCGTAACACGCTGACTACTCCACCCGGCGTCGACCGAGCTAAGTCATGTTTTTTATGTTAATTAAATATTTTTATATATATGCATATCCTTGGATATCTTGACTTGTCTCTTCTAGACAGTGGTGATGGTCTTCGTCGTCGTCCGCAACAGCACTTGGCATCGACATCATCAAACCTGTCGTACGATGGCAACGCCAACAACAAATTCGGCACGTTGTCGATAAGCTCCCTCGAGTCGATCAACGCTCAACCTCTCGACCTCCTGCCGTCTCTCATCGCGGCGCTCACAGTAGCATTTGACATCGTCACCATTGCCTCCTCGATGACAATGACACCAACCTCCAGTTGGATCAGCTAAGTCGCTTCTATAATTATTTTAATTATATTATTTTAGCTCTTACTTTCTACTAAGATTGGCTCCCAACTTAGTGGAGAGTCAGGGGCTACTACACATAATAATCGTACTCCGATGCATGCATGTCTTTTTCTCGATGATTTAAGTACCTGTATAATATGTCTATGTGTAAGGCTTTGTTAGCAACAATGACTTATGCCACAACCCAATATTGTACGGGTCACACCATCGTATGGCTGGTGTCCTATGCACGGGGGCTACGGTCAAGTGAACAAAATGCATAACACAAATTGAAACAATATCAAGGAGAAAAAGCAACGACCTTTAGAAACTGCTTTACGCACGTTCGTGACACATGTCATATCCCTTATAGTGCTTGATCGTAAGAGAGTCCATTGTGCTTAACAAAGCACTCGATCTCGAGCGAGTCCAAAGTACACTGAAGTGCTCGTCACGCGAGGGTCCTGCAGGTTTTGGAAACCTCCCCGTACAGGGGAGGTTCTGCCGAAATTTTTAACTTATAGTATTATAATTCTTCTTTTGCAGAGCAGGACCCGTCGGAGGGGACCCGGAGTACGTAGGCGACACCGATTGTCTTCGTTGGCGCTGTGGTCCTGCCTGCACAGCGTCGCCTCGCCACTGCCCCGCTAGGCTGACTCCACCGCCACCCTAGGTATAAATAACCTCTCTTCCTTATCGTTGTCGTAGATCGGTGTAACCCAGTTAGGCGTCTCCCGTTCGAAACAGATACGGTTGGAGGTATGCGGATCTTCGCATATCTAAGACCGTATCTGTTTCAGATTGTCCACTTTTTTGGACAGCCCGCGGATGCGTAGATGGGGTAGTTTCCATGTTCTGCTTCGATCCGAGACAGAGTTTCGGCACCACCTCCCTGTTGTTCTCCGGATACACACTCTCCCTTCCAGGACGTGTATCGGGAGAACAACGGAGAGGTGCTGCCGAAATTCTGTCTCGGATCGAAGTAGAGCATGTAAACTAACCTCATCTACGCATCCGCGGGTGGGATTAGGACCTATCCTCACCCATTAGACAGTAGGCACGCCGTTCAGATGCAATTGGTGGTTATATTACTCGCTCATGTATATGCTAGAGGATGGATAACCGTGAGTGGATGTACACGGCCGCCCAAGTCAGGCTGAAATCACCCCTGAATGGATGGACAAGACTGAGGGTTTCTTGAACCAAGCATTTGGCAAGGCAGCTAATGGAGCGAGAGACACATTCTATCCCTGTAGCGAATGCGGAAACAGGAAAAGAAAAACAAGGAAGATCATGGGGGAACATCTTTGTAAGTATGGATTTACGCCAAACTATACCCGGTGGGTGTTCCATGGTGAAGCCCATCGTACTAGAGAGGAGGTGGTGAGACCACGCTTAGAGGCATTTGATGCTGATGGCGAAGTAGCAGGATGGTTAGGTGACTTTCACGAAGCAACGTTCGCTGAAAGACCTACGGAGGAGGAGGAGAAGGAGGATGAGGAGGAGGAGCCAGAGCCAACTGGAAAGGCGTTCTACCAAATGTTGTCTTTGGCACAGAAGCTCCTACATGAGAAGGCAACAGTTTCTCAACTGGATGCCATTGGACGCCTAATGGGGTTGAAGTCCCAGTACAACATGAGTCAAGCCTGCTTCGATGGTATGTTGGTAGTTATTGGTGGGCTGCTTCCGGAGGGTCATATTCTGCCGAGCAGCTTCTACGAGTCACAGAGACTCCTTCGTGCACTTAAGATGCCGTATGAGCAGATACATTATTGTCCGAAGGGGTGCGTCCTATTTAGGAAAGATCACAAGGATACAAAGTACTGTCCAAAGTGTAAATCCTCTAGGTATGTGGAGGTAGACAAAGGTGATGGCCAGAAGGAGCAGCTTGAGATCCCCATGAAAGTCCTACGGCACCTTCCGATCATACCGAGGCTCCAACGGCTATTCATGACCGAGGAGTCCGCGAAACAGATGACATGGCACAAGAATGGCATTCGATACAATCCTGACAAGATAGTACATCCAGCTGATGGTGAAGCATGGAAAAGCTTTAATCGCAAGCATCGTGACAAAGATCTTGAGGCCCGTAATGTACGTGTTGCACTGGCAACAGATGGGTTCAATCCTTATAGAATGATGTCGGCCCCATACACTTGTTGGCCCGTGTTCGCTATCCCCTTCAATCTCCCCCAGGGTCCTCCTTCAATGGCAAAACATATTCTTGACGTTGATAATTCCTGGACACCCGGGAAACAAAATGGGTGTGTACATGGAGCCTGTTTATGATGAATTGATCATCGCTTGGAATGAAGGGGTATGGACTTACGACCGAGCTACAAAGAAAAACTTCAAAATGTATGTTTGGTACTAGTACTCCATGCATGACTTCCTGGCGTATGGGATATTCAGCGCCTGGTGTGTCCACGGGAAGTTCCTATGCCCGGTATGCAAGACAACTCTGGAGTTCATTTGGTTGAAGAAGGGTGGCAAGTTTTCGTCGTTCGACAAGCATCGATAGTTCCTCCCTCTTAACCATGCATTCAGACAAGACACCAAGAACTTCACGAAAGGTGTCAAGGTGACCGACCCTGAACCTCAGAAGATGACTGGTGCCTAGGTTCATGCTCAGATAGATGCTCTCGTGGTCAATCCACAGAAAGATAGTCGAAAGAAAGATAATCCAAAGAAAGATTGCTTTGTGGGATATGGTGTCAAACATATGTGGACTCATAAGTCGGTCTTGGAGAGGCTTCCCTATTTTGATGACCTTCTCCTTCCACATAATATAGATGTAATGCACACTGAGAAGAATGTCTCCGAAGCACTTTGGGCAACACTCATGGACATTCCTAACAAGACAAATGACAACCCTACGGCCAGAGTGGACCTGGCAACGCTATGCGATAGACCAAAGCTAGAGATGCTGCCTCCAAGAGACGACAAGCCATGGAAAAGGCCTAAGGTCGATTACATCTTAGAAAAGAAGCACATGACGGAAGTGATATAATGGATGCAGACGTTAAAGTTCTCGGATGGGTATGCAGCGAATCTGAGGAGGGGAGCGAACCTAGAGACTGGCCGAGTCTTAGGGATGAAGAGTCATGACTACCACATATGGATTGAGCGACTTCTTCCATCGATGGTTCGAGGCTACATCCCTGAGAATGTCTGGAAGGTGCTGGCAGAGTTGAGCTTTTTCTTCCGCCAGTTTTGTGCTAAGGAGGTATCTGTGAAAGTGGTTGAGGAGTTGGAAAAAGCGGCACCTCTGTTGCTCTATAAGTTGGAGAAGATCTTTCCACCTGGCTTTTTCTTATCAATGCAGCATTTGATTTTGCACCTCCCGTCCGAGGCACGAATGGGGGGCCCGTGCAGAACCGTTGGTGCTATCCAATCGAGAGATGTCTAAAGACTATTCGCAAGAAATGTGGAAACAAAGGCAGGATTGAGGCTTCCATTGCTGAGGCATTCATTCATGACGAGGTGTCAAACTTCACAACAACATACTATAATGAGAACCTTCCTAGCGTGCATAATCCACCCGCTCGGTACAACAAGGACAAAAATGAATCGACCCTTAGCCTTTTCAAAGGGCCACGCGGGAGAGCAAGTGGAGCGACCACAAAGACCTTGAGCTATGAAGAGTGGCGCAAGATCATGCTCTACGTGTTGACCAACCTTGACGAAGTGGAAATGTATCTGGGGTAAGTTCTCAACGAACTTGTTACATACTCTGTAACTTTTGTACATCCAACAATATTGTTCCTTGTCGGTGCAGGGAATTTTTTGATGAATCCTGGCATCATTCAAGGCCACCTTCTGACCATGAAAGAGAGGCCCTTCTTCAACATGGTTCGCCTAATTTCATTACATGGTTCCAAAAAAAGGTACCGGCCAACTTAGCTCTTACTAAGTTTGACGTTCCAAGTTGCCTGATTTCATTTCTCTCCTGCTTGGACTTGCAGTGCCAAAGGGATGTGTCTATAAGTGCTGAATTACGACAGGTGGCCAATGGCTTTGACTATAAGGTCTTGTCATTTAACGCTTATGACGTGAATGGATATTGCTTCTACACAACAAGGTACGAGCAGAGTCGTCCCAATCCAAGGACCATGAATATCAGAGTATTTATGCCCAGCACTGATCAGGAGGAGTATTATGGGATAGTTGAAGAAATATATGAGCTCGACTACTGTGGTTCCAAAGCACTTAATCCTGTCATATTCAAATGCCAGTGGTTTGATCCTGCAGTATCGAGAAAGTCCCATCAACTTGGGATAGTCGAAACTCGATAGGATTCCTTCTATCCAGGAGAAGATGTCTATATTATGGCTCAACAAGCCACACAAGTTTATTATTGTCCATATGCTTGCAAAACCGACCCACGTCTTTAGGGTTGGTATATTGTGCACAAGGTATCACCACACGGTAGATTACCTCGCCCAAACCCTAATGATTACAACTTGAACCCAAACACGCATGACGGAGAGTTCTATCAACAAGAAGAGGGGCTACCAGGGATGCTTGAGATAGACTTAACCGGAGAGATCGAAATGGAAGCAGACGAGGAATGGGTTGTTGATGAGGACGCTACAAATGAGGTGCATGATCCGAAGGACTTGGAAATGCTTGATGGACTATGACTAGGCAATGACAACGATGAGGATGAGGCTATTGAGGATTTGGACAATCTTGATAGTGATGACGATACCTATCGTCTAGATAATCCCGATCATGAAGAATATTAGAAATACATGTAGTACTATGTTAATTTTGTAATTACATTTTCTTTATTTTGCATCTCTTACTAAGTACGTCTCGTTTATCTGTACTTACTGGTTTACTCTTTTTAATTGCAGGTGATGGGGCCCACTAGGAGGAGCTGCCCCTCGGTTTACACCAACCGGAGGGACATGGAGGCGTCAGAGAGGCCGAGGAGGCCGAGAGGCAAGCCCAGGTGGGAGCCGTTGACTGACCACGGGCGTAGCTCCTCACGCGACTCTGTGCACGACGATGACCTTTAGCACACGGTGGACGGGGACGAGGGTCCACGGACGGAGGATGAGGAGGCAATTCCAGCGATGGAGGACGAGGAGGCGGCGATGGTAGGGGGTTCCACTTCCTCTGGTACGTCGAAGCCCTACCAGCGAGGTCCCGCAAAGCTCCCGAAGCGACCGATACCTGTTGAGAGGCGCCCACTGATTGCACCCGAGGGTGATAAGTAAGTAACTTCATATGTTCTTCATTTGATATGTTGAAAAATCATAATAACAACTAATAACTATTGTGGACCACTTGTGCAGGAACTGGGTGCTTGTGGACCAGGCGGCCTAGGCACACAATGTGAATGGCATCCTAGGACTTCTGTGCAAGGAACACTTCCCTAGCCTGGTTAGGAAAGGAGATCAGGATTGGGAGCCGGCCTGGACGTTCAACCACTATGCCCTCGTGCAGGATGCTCCAGATCATAATGGCATCCACTGTAGAAACAAGGTAGATCGGGTGATTAGGGAGTTGTGGGTAAGTCTTTCTTGCACTACATTCCTCAATTCCTCGCATTCATTGGACATTCTTGAAATAAAATAATGGATACCTCGTGTCTTTATGCAGGACTTCTTTAGAATCCAGAAGGGACAGGAGGAAAGTGCGTATCAGGTGGCTTATGCTTCCTGTAAAAGGCGTGTCATGGACTTGCACTATGAGTCCCGCCTCTAGGCCCACATAGACTACAACGCCAAGTTCCTACTCAGGCATGTCAACAAAGAGGAGGCAAGATGGATGACGCTGACAAGGGAGCAGTACATACAGGTAAATACAAAACATGAATATTCATTTCTTTTGAGATTAAGTATGCCTAATTTGATCTTTTGATATGTCGTCTACTTGATGTCCTGTAGGCGATTCCAAGCTGGTGCGCCACCCACCCCGATTGCTGGGAATATATTGTGGACACCTGGTTGGACAGGGACTGGCAGAAGAAGCACGAGGAGGCCCACGACAGGCATTTGCAGATGCCAGGTGTACCTCACCATCAGGGCAGCCGCAGCCTTAGCAAATATGCAAAGGCATATGTAAGTCTCCGCCATTGCTCTAATCTAGCCGCGCTCAATTCTGCATCATTTCTAACCACATGTTGTTGTCTTTCTCGTAGTCGGATGCACACGGTGGCCAGCCAGTTGGTCAACTCAAGGCATATGCTCTGGCTCACATGGGCAAGGCGACGGCCGACATCGAGTACGACCCAGATGCCTCGGTTGAGGCGTACACCAACTCCAGCATCCACACCCGCCTCTCTTCGTACATGGAGGCGGCAAGGTCAGTCCATGGGCCGGGCTACGATTCGAGAACCGAGGAGCGCCTTGATCCTCAGCTCGTGAAGAGGGTGGGGCAAGGCAAGAAGCATGGGCAGTTCTGGATTGGCGACGGCGTCCTTGACACGGCCTCTACTCCTCTCCACCAGCTCCGAGCAGCGAGCACGAGCTCAAGCGTGCCCATACGCCAACGGCCGACCGCGGTGTCGGCACTCCAGGTAAGCATTCCTGTTTCATTCGTTGTTCTTTGACTTTTACATACCTTACCTGTGCATTATTGAAACATTGGGGTCAAATGCTGTAGTCCCAGGTGCAGGAACTGCAGGCAGAGGCTACAGGCTTTGGAGGCCCAGCGGGAGCAAGATCAGCGGCAGATGGCTGAGATGATCAAGTTTATGCAGCAAATTGGCTAGCAACAAGGTTGGGCGATCCCATAGACACTGCTTGCTCCAGATCCACCTCCACAACGTCCTGATTCTACCCTGGTGAGTATAAGTACGAAGTTTTACTTTCTATGCTGAAACTTAGAGAAACCTAGAGAAACCTAGTGGTTGTGGTGGTGTGGTGTTGGTGGTGGTGGTCACGGTGTTGTGGTGCTCATGGTGGTGGTGGTGGTGGTGGTGGTGGTCATGGTGGCGATGTGGTGGTGGTGGTGGTAGTGGCGGATATTTATCTTGCATATTTATCTCTTCTCTTGTCGCTCACGTAAAATCTCTTCTATTTTGTGCAGCATCCATCGGGGGCGGCGTCGAACCACCTCGGAGGGTCGCCGAGATCGCACGTTGGGCCATCCCAACCCGGACCGTCGCCGTGAGCTTCAAATGGCAGCCGTTGTGATATAATGCACTTGTGAACTTTGTGAACTATGCTTGTGTGTTTGGACTTTGGACTTGGGAGTCGAGATTGTGATATTTGTATGCTATGTTTGTGTTTGTGGTGGATTGTGATATACATTTGTATTATATATATATATATATATATATATATATATATATATATATATATATATATATATATATATATATATATATATATATATATATATGATGTATATCTTGTTTGCAACGATGGAAGACTAAAAACCAATTTTTTTGAATTTTTTCACTTCTTTGCCGAGTGTCATGACCATGACACTCGGCAAAGCTAGGAATCTGGGACACTAAGCTTCCCAGCTTTGCCGAGTGCCATGGTAAAGGCACTCGGCAAAGAAAATAAAAAAAACAAGCTTTGCCGAGTGCCAGATGCAGGCACTCGGCAAAGCATTTAAAAAACACACATTTCTTTGCCGAGTGCCGACGCGTGGCACTCGGCAAAGGGGCCGTCACCGTGACCTGGCCGTCACAGCGGCTTTTCTTTGCCGAGTGCCGTCGTGGCACTCGGGAAATCCTTTGCCGAGTGCCCGACATCCGACACTCGGCAAAGAAGCCTTTGCCGTGAAGGGATATGCCGACAGCTCTTTGCCGAGTGCAGCACTCGGCAAAGGCTTTGCCGAGTGCAATTGCACTCGGCAAAGCACGCGTCTGCTGTAGTGACATCCGCGAGCAAGTGCGCCATGGCCGTCCACGAGCAGGTGGTCCGCCGCCTCCGTCTCCACCTCCACGAGTAGTGCGCCATGGTCGTCCGCATCGAGCAGGTTGGGGCGGCACAGCAGGAAGGAGTCGCAACGAGTAGAGCAAGCGCAAGGCGGATCCGTATGAGCACGTGAGAGAGAAACCGACGCAGTGCAAGATGGGGGCCGGGGTGTTGGGCCGATAGGAATGGGGTCTGGAGGGATGATTTGGGTGTCCAGCCAAATATGAGGTCTACAGTAGGGGCCTTGCTTAAGTGATGTTTTTTTGTCTGAACACCCATATTTAGCTATAGGGGCTCAAGTTGGGGCCTGCTGGAGTTGCTGTGTTTGGTTGGTGAAGAGTGTTAGTCGCCACGGAATACGACACAACAGATTTCTTCAATAAATTAGGCCTTGTTTAAACCCAGGGTGTAAAAGTTTGGGGTGTCACATCGGGTGTTAAATGGGAGTGTCGCATATGATGCTCGGATACTAATAAAAAACAAATTACAGAATCTATCAGTAATCCGCGAGACAAATTTATTAAGCCTAATTAATCCGTCATTAGCACATGTGCTACTGTAGCACCACATTGTCAAATTATGGACTAATTAGACTTAAAAGATTCGCCTCGCAAATTAGTCCCAAACTTTATAATTAGTTATTTTTTAGTCTATATTTAATACTCCATGCATGTGTCCAAAAATTCGATGGGATAGTAAGCAAACTTTAGGTAGATGAACTAAACAAGGCCATAGAGCGTCTCCAAAAATTCCCTAAACCACCGCCTAATCCTTAGTTTTTAGAAAAATGAGAAAAAAAACCCTCTCCAACGACCTCTAATACATCCTAAAGTTTACGCACTCTAAGAATCCTAGAGTTTACACACTCTAAGAATCTTGCCCCATTCCGCATAACTTTACGCGGATGCGAGCTTGTGCGGATACGGCGTTCCCGCGCGGCATCCTTCTTCCCGCGATTTATTTTGCCGCGGCTCCCTTCTTTCCGAGCTCGCGCGGATACGGCTGCAGGAGCGGAAGCACATCTGCTGACAGGCGACGGCGTGAACGACGCGCCGATGCTGAAGAAGGCGGACATCGGGATCGCAGTGGCGAACGCGACGGATGCGGCGCGGGGCGTGTCGGACATCGTGCTCACGGAGCCCGGCCTGAGCGTCATCATCAGCGCCGTGCTTACCAGCCGCGCCATCTTCCAGCGGATGAACAACTACACCATCTACGCGCCATCTTCGTCTGCTGCTAGCTTGTCTTGGTGGCCGGCAGCCAGCAGCTTTTTTTGCATCGGACTACTTGCCTGCTGCATGGTACTGTGCTACTGCTTGCCTGCATGCTATTGCGCTCTGCTGGGCTGCTGGCCGCTTCATGGTACTGTGCTCTGCTAATGGTAGCTGATGGTACTGAACTGCTACTGGCCGGCAAATACTGCTGCTCCGCTGATGGCTAGCTGCCTGACTGGTGGCTGGCGGCCTGTGGCTCAAGGTCGGGAGGTATGGCCGGCCTGCTGGGAGGTGGTGCCGGCGGCCTGTGGCTGGGAGGTGGCCACGGCCGGCTGGAACTGCACGGCGCTAGGGCGACGAAGGAAGGAGGAGCGGCGGCGGCGTCGAAGACTCTTGCGTGGAAAAAAATTGCCGAAAAAACAAACTCAAGCAGGACCAAATTTTATTTTTTTTATGTGTGGAATATTAGGTACTATTAGAGATAAACTTTTTTTTCTCCCAATTTTTTTTTAGAGTTTGAAAACATGGTGTTTCTAGGAGAAAAATTTAGGAAACTCTTTGTAGATGCTCTTGGTTACCTGCTGGTCCAATACAATGATTGAAGCTCGTCAGTCGTTACCAACCAAACTTTACTTCACTGTGAGTCTGACAGTTTCAGTCTTTCAGACCAGAGGCGGGCACCCGGCCGGCACCGGGTCCCGACGGCAGCCGGCAGCCATGGCGGACGTCGGGGTGACGGGGGTGGTGGCCAAGCTGGGTGAGCTGGCGGCAGAGGAGGCGACGGCGCTGCTGCGCGTGGACGCCGAGATCCGGGTTCTGCGCCTGAAGCTGGCCTACCTGCAGGTGCTCGTCCGCGGGGCCGACCACCACGCTCCTTCTCTGGCTGCGCGAGACCAGGGAGGTCGCCTTCGAGGTCGAGGACGCCGTCGATGAGTTTCACCTCCGCGTCGAGGCCGGCGCCGCAGATGGTGGTGGGGATGGCACTGCGACGCCGTCAGCCTCGTCCAGGCCCTCGCCACGCAGGTGCTCATTCTGATTCCACTGCGGTGTAGTATCATGACATCACTCATCAGCACCAACGAAACTTGTCTAATAATAGAAATTAAGAAACACAAAACGAAACTTTGCATCTCCTGAACAACAAGGCATGACAGTAGTTTCAGAGACATATTCTATTACTGAACCTCTAGGCTCTTGGCAAAGATGTCCATCACCGTGGCATTACACATCGCTGTAGACATCTCGTATATGTCCTTGTACTAATCTATATTCATGTTTAGATGATTGGTTATGGTGCATTCTTCTTGAAATCCATCAATGCAGAAAAGGAAACAAATACATATACATGGATTTATAAAGGGAAATATATGCTTACAAAACATTGATGGGTCGGAGGTGTTTCTTGGTGTCCATTCTATGCTGTGATTAAATTACGCCTGTGGCTACTTCATCCAGGACTTGAGTTTTATTCTGAAATTAACACTTGCGTGGCCAATACCAAACTTTTGATTTTTAGCCTACGGATAACATCCCTAGTTAGTTTCTGTTGTCAGACATGCTTAGTGCCCATTGGGTGTCAGCTACTGTTGTTTGACACGCCTCTATTTTCTGAGATTCTTGCTCCACAATTTAGCTCTTCTTTTCCAATCAGTACATCATTAAAGACCTTCTGATCTTTTAGGCAAATAAATGTGTACTCTCTCCGGTCCAAAGTGCAAGTCATTTAAGTTTTGTTAGTCAAACTTTGGCCAAGTTACACCAAAATTAGTTTTATTAAATTCACCATGAAATATGTTTGGATAGTGCATTTGTTTGGTATTATATTTTTAAAATATATTTTTCTATAAATTTGGTCAAGGTTAAAGAAATTTGACTCTCCTTTTATTTTTATTTGAAACCAGGCATTTGCTGCTTTGGTTTGGTTTAGTGACCCCTGTGAGTACATTTGAGGTTCATCACATATCTCTATGCTAATGGTTTGCAAATTAACATGTCTATGTTGGGCAGATTTTTGTACGTCATGGGCTGTCAAATCAAATATCTAAGATCAATGAAAGGATTGATGAACTTAACCAGAACAAGGAAACATATCAAATTGAAAGTTCTCCTTCTGAAATTTGGAGTTCATCATCAGTTGAAGTGGATCCTGAGTGGTACACTACTATCTGGTTTTCATTTCTTTTTCTCGTTTTGTACTTTAATTTGGCCTCTCTCTTTTTTCTTATCCTGCATTCCAGTACACAATTTAAAGTGGTCCCTATTCTGTTTCTGTGTTTCCCTGTTCCTTTTCTTCTGTGTGTGCACCTCACTGCTACATGTAGGTAGTGCTGCGAAATATCTAATGTTCCCAAAACAAATGAGGCAACATCTTTTCGTCATACTACCTACTAGTTCTAGCGTTCAAATGTTTGGCACTTCATTTCAACATGTATATTGTGATTCTGGTTTAAGGTGATCAAACTGTAAAGGTGCATTTTCCTCTATTACTGCAGTAGTTAGGTGCGTATCATTTCGAAAAATGTTGCATGGTGAACACATACTGGCCTGTTGGTAGATTTGGTACCATTAACTCAATATATACTGTCTCTAAAGCATTGGAACTTGGAATGTAGTGGTGACTGTTATGATTGGGATAGTCTTTCAAGCCGTGAGAAGAGCTAAAGAGTTGAGTGTATTGGCCCCTTTACCATGTTCGGGAGTGGGCAAATTACCAATCACTTTATTGTGTTAGACCGCACGGAACACAACTGCATCATGTAAAGGTATTATATCGATAACTGTTAGCCAGCCCCTGTTGTTCTGCTGGTGCAAAGGGTCTTTGAGCCATATGGACAGCCTAGCCAAGTTGTCGAGACCGTTCATCTAGAATTTAAGCGGCAAGTGATCAATGATTAATCTTGATGTAGCATAGGGTGAATAGGTTGTGTGTTGTGTTCTAATTTCTCACTCTCATTTGCAGGTGAGAGATTTGTTTGCACCGTTCCCTATTTTTGTTAGTACAATGATACACAGCTCCACATGTTTGATAAAAATAATGTGAGGCCTAAGATCACATTCCAATGTGTCCCTGCAGAGAATTATGAACCTTTTAGTGTACCATTGCAAAGTGCCCTTTAGAAATACATAATGTGTCAGTCCCCTATTTGTTGTTTGCAACTTTGCAATTTGGGCTGAAACTCATAGACTCAATATTGAATAAAGCTGACTGAAACATTCTGCAGGTATGAGGATAAATATGTTATAAGCTCTAGAGAAAGTGAATTTGCTATCCTTAAGGACCTAATCATCAACAAAGAGGGAGATTTTTCTCACCAGGCTGTCATCTCAATTTTGGGGGAGCGTGTCATTGGAAAGACTACACTTGCAAAAAAGCTGTACAATGACCCAGATATCATAAAACACTTTGAGGTCCATGCATGGGTATGTCTTCCACCACATATCAGGTTCAGGGACTACGTTGAGATTATGTACATGCAGGTCAGCTCACAGGTTCCAGAAGCTCCTGAGAAAAATGATAGTACAACATTCGCACCTGGTAATGAAGAAACCACCGATATGGAATTCAAACTTCGGCAGAACCTTGAGAACAGGAGGTACCTAGTTGTTCTTGATGGTTTAGTCAGCATTAGCGACTGGAACTCATTATTTGCCGTGCTGCCACATACCAATGCCAATGGCAGCCGGATCTTACTCACCACACATCTCAATGTGAAGGAAATCAATCACATTGACCTACAGATCACTACCCCAGATCTGGACATCACTGCCAGTTCAAAAACCCCCTTCACTGCCGGATTTTAAACCGACAGGGCAGTGATGGGGGGTTGACATCACTGTCGGTTCTTAAAAACCGACACTAATCTACGGAAAACAGTGTCGGTTTCTGGCTCCACCCGACAGTGTCTAGTTGAACAACACTGCCGGTTTGTAGTCCCAACCGACAGTGATGGTTGCTTCACGAGTGTCGGTTCTTGGCTCAAGCCAACAGTGTTGAGCAAGCCTACACTGTCGGTTCATGGCTCAAGCCGACAATGTTGAGCTAGCCAACACTGTTGGTTGATGGTTCAAGCCGGCAGTGTTGAGAAAGACAACACTGTCGGTTCATGGCTCAAGCCGGCAGTGTTTTGCAAGACAACACTGTCGGTTTGTTGATAACCGATAGTGTTTTTGCAAGACAACAGTGTTGGTTCGTTGCTAACCGGCAGTAATGGCCCATTCGCATTTTATTATTTTATAATTGATTTTAATTTATATTTTTTCGTGGAATCGGGTTTCGCTTTATATATGCTACGTAGACGACAGGTCCATCAGTATTAAACATTACAAATGTTATGGTTACAGTTCAAATGTTCTTATCCAGATCTCGATCCCTCAAAATAAAAATGAAATATTCTCGGACTTCACAGATTGTGCAATGCTTCTCGGACTTCTTACAATAATCTGGCGAGCCGCTCTGAGCCATACTGGTCCTTGTACCTCACGGATTGTGCAATGGAAAATACTCCATCTTTTTCCAATACCTCAGCTAAGATAAATTTTGCGAGCTCCGATTGCAGTGCGACGATCTCCATGTCTAGCAGCCTTTGGTGGTTATATTTCTTGCGCTGTAGTTCAAAAAAGATGATATCCAAAGAGAAACAGTAAATCATTTTGTTGAATTATTAACAGACATAAATGAAATCGGGATTATACACACCAACTTATCGGCTTCTTCCGATTTCCCGCCGATGTAGCGAAACATTGCCCACATTACATAAAACCCGCATTTATTGTTTCCCGCCGGCTGTGACAAGTACTTCTCCTTCATTTCGACAACCTTGAATGGGACCTGCGTCCCACCGATAGCTCCCATTAAGCTTCCTTATCTTGATGAAAAACATGGAGAGGAGTTATTTTGTCAACGAATTTTTGGGACAATAGAACCTCCACAAATTTATAGGAGCAAGGGTTACTATAAAAAGGTTCACAATATATCAACAGGTCTACACCTGGCAATTACTGTGCTTGCAGGAATATTACGATCAAAGTTGATTCCCATGGAGTGGGATGTCATATTTGAACAACTCGAGTACAATGGCCAGCCAAAACCGGTTAGAAGCATATGGTCTTTGCCTTTTGATGACTTGCCACACTACGTTAAGTCATGTTTCCTATACTTTGCATCTGTTTTAGAAAATGTCATTCTTTACCCAGATCGGTTGGTGCGTCTGTGGATTGCTGAAGGTTTTGTTATGCCAAAGAAGGCAGAAACACTGGAGGATGTTGGTTTTGACTATCTAAAAGAATTGGTCTCAAGAGGGTTAGTCCAGCAGGTCATGGAGAAGGATGCTGGTGGATCCATCAAGCTGGTAGCCATTCACAATCTGCTCCATACTTTTGTGGAGTCTGAAGCACAGGACTCTAGTTTCCTTGAAATCCACCATCATATGCTAATGTTGTAAATCCAAATGCAGTGCGGCGCCTTGCCACACAAAACTATGTTGATGCATATGTGCACATACCCAGTGGCGGATGCACGATGCGGGATAAGGGGAGGCTAAAACAATGGAGATGTTGATTTGCATGAAGATTTAATGGTGAAATCAAGCTTTTGCTACAGTGATTAGGCTTGAAATCAAGACATTAGGGGGGGCTGGAGCCCCCCCAGCCCCCCCTTTGGATCCGCCACTGCACATACCTAATGTGTTCCCCAAGCTGCGTTCTCTTCTCTGTGATTTTGCAGAAGACCAACACAGTAGCTCAAGCTCTGGAGAGCTGCAACCTCAGTCATTATGGGGCAATCTTGCAGAGTTGTGCTCAAGAGCCTGTGGCATTTCAGAGAATGTTGGCTCAAACACATTGCACGGACTCCACTTCTTACAGGGCTCCCGATTCCTACGAGTTGTTGACCTAAACGGTCTTAAGATGCAAAAGCTGCCAGATGAGATCGGCAGCATAATCCACTTGAGGTACCTTGGCATTAGGAACAGCAACTTGGAGGAACTTCCCTTATCCATCTATAAGCTTGACAATCTACAGACGTTGGACGTAAGGAAAACAAATGTGGGGACAACTGTCGATGAGTTTTGGGACATCGAAGCACTACGGCATGTGCTTGCTGAGAAATTGCTTTTGCCCAATTGTTCAGTTCCCCTGCATAATTTGATGACACTCAACGGTGTGGTGCCTTGTAGTTCGTGGGATGAAAAGAACTGCCCCTTGAACAATATGATTTATCTCCGATCATTTGTTGGATAATCTACTGCTTCATTGTGTGAACACACAGCAAGGGAAGGCGGCGCCGAAAAGGCTCCATACTGTGGTACTGTAGCCGCTATAGAGGCAGACGCCGAACGGCTCACCTGCCGCACTGTAGCCACATGCAGGGACAGACGCAGAAGTCAGTCCTGCTGTGTTATCTAGTAACTGTAGTAGCATGGCAGCTGTACTATGACTAGATGTATAGAGTTGTATAAATAGTTTGCCACTACAACTAAATAAAGAGAGTTCAGATTTGTCATCTCCTATACAGGGCTCCGGCCAACGCTGGTGTCTCTGGTTGTGTGTGTATGCTCTGTTCTCCCTCTTCTTCTACCTCTAGCCATAGTGTGTGGTCGGGCAACGCTTGTTCGTGGTCGGCTTAGCTAGTGAGTGCTCGGCAACACTAGTGGGTGCTCGGCAAGACTGGTGAGTGCTCGACTCAACTGAGCCGGTGATCCTATGGGCTAACAAGTGGTATTGGAGCCGTACAAGCGCCGTCGCCGGACTAACCGCTGGCGATGACGAACGGTTCGGAAATGAGCGACAGCAGTGGCACTGCTGTGGCTGCCCAACCACGACCGGAGGTCGTTGTTCGCACGGTGCGAGAGGTCAGCGGCACCAGTTGGCCGACGCTGACTCACACCAACTATGGAGATTGGTCGGTGACCATGAAGGTCAAGCTCAGAGCCCGACGGCTCTGGAATGATGTTGACAAGGGCACCGACAATGAGGAAGATGATATGTCAGCGTTGGAGGCTATCCTCACTGCTGTACCGGCAGAGTACAGAGAGCTGTTGGGGCGAAGAGCTCTGCTAAGGAGGCGTGGGAGGCTATTGCGGCGATGCGCGTCGGTTTCGACCGCGCAAAGAAGGCGACGACCCAGCTTCTGAAGCAGGAGTACGCCAACCTCAAGTTCAAGGATGGTGAAATGGTGGAGGACTTCTCCCTCTGCCTACAGACGCTTATCAGCAAGCTGAAGAGCCACGACGTCACCATCGATGAAGAGGAGGCGGTCTCTAAGTACCTCCACTCCGTGCCGGCAAGGTACATCTAGATCGCTCTCTCCATAGAGACGATGCTGGACATGTCCACCCTCACCATTGAGGATGTGACAGGCCATCTGCGGGCGGTGGACGAGCGCCTAGAGCAGACGACAGCAACGAAGGACAGGGACAAACTGTTGTTGACAGAGGAGGAGTGGGCTGCTCGGAGGAACTCTGGGGTAGCCTCCTCCAGCCGCGGTGATGATGGCAAGTGCCGTGGCGAGGCTTCTTCGGAGAAGAAGAAGCAGGTCGACCCCAACGCCTGTCGGAGCTGTGGGAAAATGGGTCATTGGGCACGGGAGTGCCTAAATCGTAAGTAGGAGAAGAAGGCTGAGGCTCATCTGGTGCAAGCTGATGACGAGGATGAGGCCACTATCCTGATGGCGACGTTCTGTGCACTGCACGACGTCGAGGCTGAGGAGAAGGAAGAGGTGACGACGGTGGGAGGGCCTGTGAAGGTCCTGAAGGCTATCGACCTCGACGAACCGCGCGCCCAAGTCCACCTCGGACGTGTGGGCTCCGACCAGGAACAGCGGTGGTACCTGGACTCTGGCGCCAGCAACCACATGATGGGCTCCAAGGCATCCTTCTCCGAACTCGACGACGATGTTACCGGTACAGTGAAGTTTGGTGACGGCTCAAGGGTGGCAATCCAAGGGCGCGGCACCAACATCTTCAGGTGCAAGAATGGGTAGCACCGCACGCTAACGGCTGTATATTACATCCCGCAGCTGTGTTCTAGCATCATCAGCATTGGTTAGCTGGATGAGCGCGGTAGCGAGGTACTGATCAAGGACAGAGTCCTTAGGATCAGGGACCGGGAGCAGCGACTTCTTGCCAAGGTGAAGAGGTCCCTGAACCGATTGTACCTGCTCGACCTAAAGGTAGAGCAGCCAGTGTGCCTGGCAGCAAGGCACACCGAGGAACCGTGGCTGTGGCATGCCTGGTTCGGACATCTCAGCTTCGACACGCTTGGTCGGCTGGAAAAGATGGTCCGAGGGCTACCCCACATCAAGCACGGAGGCGAGCTGTGTGACAGCTTCCTGGCCAGGAAGCAGAGGAGGCTGCCATTCCCAAAGCCAGCCAAGTATCGCGCGAAGGATGCTCTCGAGCTCATCCACGGCGACCTCTGCGGGCCGATCACGCCAGCTACAAACGGTGGTCAGCGGTAATTCCTCCTGCTCGTGGATGATTACAGTCGCTACATGTGGCGATCAAGAAGTTCAAGATACGTGCGGAGGCCGAGAGTGGCAAGAAGCTCCGCGTGCTGAGGACTAATCGCGGCGGCGAATTTACTTCAGTGGAGTTCGCTGCGTACTACGTGAATCAGGGTGTGGTGCGACACCACACCACGTCGTACTCGCCACAACAGAATGGCGTGGTGGAGAGGCGGAACCAGACGGTGGTCAGCATGGCTCGATCTATGATGAAGGCCAAAGGCATGCCGGCAAGGTTCTGGGGTGAGGCGGTGACCACGACGGTGTTCATCCTCAACCGCCCTCCGACCTAGGCCCTGATGAGCAAGACGTCGTTCGAAGCTTGGCATGGATGCAAGCCGAGCGTGTCCTTCCTCCGGACATTCGGCTGCATCAGCCATGTTAGGAAGACGAAGCTGATCCTCACCAAGCTAGAGGACAGGAGCACACCGATGGTGTTCCTAGGCTACGCGAAGGGTACCAAGGCGTACCGGCTATACGACCCACGTGGAGACAAGGTACTTGTCTCGCGCGACGTTGTGTTCAACGAGAAGGTGGCTTGGGACTGGAGCAATCCGAGCATGGGGGAAGCTAGTGGCTTCACCAGCACCTTCGTCGTCGAGCACCTGGTCATCCACGGTGGTGGAGACGCTTGGGAAGAGGTGCCGAGAACTCCAGGAGGGGTGCTGAGCACTCCAGCGGTAGAGCTGAGCACTCCTAGGGCAGTGCCGAGCACTTCGGGAGGGATGCCGAGCACTCAGGGAGGAGTGCCGAGCACTCCTGGAGGGATGCCAAGCACATCAGGAGTGGTGCCGGGAGGTTCTGCAGTAGTGGCGACCACTCCAGGACGGGTGCCGAGCACTCCCATGGCGGAGCCAAGAGGTCTTGCAGTGGTGCTGACCACTCCAAGACTGAGGCTGAGCACTCCTACAGTGGTGCCGAGGACTGCAGGAGTTATGACGAGCTATCAAAAAGCAGTGCTGAGCACTGCAACCAGGGTGCCAAGCACTCCAGGTGCTGTGCCGAGCACTCCGGTGGAACAGGGAACTCCATCAACACTGATCGAGTTCCCCTCACCTCCAAGTGACATCACTGAGTTCGTGGATGCCTTCCACGAAGGTGAGGAGGTGCGGTTCTGTAGGCTAGACAACATCGTCGGCGGCACAGGCCCCTCAGGCCTGATGGGTAGGCTACTCAATGACCTAGAGCTGCTGCTCATCAGTGCAGAGGAACCACCCACGTTCGCGTTGGCCGAGCACGATGGAAACTGGCAACGGGAGATGCTGGAGGAGATGAAGGCGATCGAGGAAAACGAGACATGGCAGCTCGTCGATCCACCTCTAGGATGCCGTCCGATTAGCCAGAAGTAGGTGTACAAGGTCAAGCGGGATGAGCTCGGCGCCATTGTCAAGCACAAGGCGCGCCTCATCGCCCGAGGCTTTGTTCAACATGAGGGCATCGACTTCGAGGAAGTCTTTGCGCCAGTAGCACGCTTGGAGTCTATCCATTTGCTACTAGCTTTGGCAGCAGCAAAGGACTAGCGCATCCATCACTTGGACGTTAAATTGGCCTTCCTCAATGGCGAGCTGGCGGAGACGGTCTTCGTCAGGCAACCTCCGGGTTTCGCCGTCAAGGGAGAGGAGCACAGGGTGCTCCGACTGCACAAAGCGCTCTATGGGCTGCGGCAGGCCCCATGAGCGTGGAATGCCAAGCTTGACGCGACGCTGGGCGAGCTTGGGTTCACGAGGTTCGTAACCGAGCACGCGCTCTACACGCGGCGACGGGGGAAGGTGGAGCTCGTCGTCGACGTGTATGTGGATGACTTGATCATCACCGGCACGCGCACGGAGGACATCAACAGCTTCAAGCGCGAGATGACGGCTCGTTTTCGAATGAGCTATCTCGGTGCACTCTCCTACTACCTTGGCATCGAGGTGAGACAGGGGAAGGAGGAACTCACGCTTGGTCAGAGCGCGTATGCCTCGAAGCTGTTGGAACGGAGCGGCATGGCTGAGTGTAAGCCATGCGTGACTCCGATGGAGGAGCGGCTAAAGCTAACAAAGGCCAGCACCGCGGTGAAAGTGGATGCTACACTCTACCGGAGCATCGTCGGCGGTCTGCGCTACCTAGTCCACACGAGTCCGAACATTGCGTTCGCCGTGGGCTACGTCAGTCGCTTCATGGAGGATCCCAGAGAGGATTACTAGGCTACGGTGAAGCGGCTACTGCGCTACGTCTAGGGGACGGTAGATCATGGGATCATCTTCCCCAAGACCGGTGGGAGTAGGCTGCAGCTTACTGTGTTCAGCGATGCAGACATGGCGGGGGACATCGACGGACGACGGAGCACCTCTGGCGTGCTCGTCTTCCTCGGGTCGGCTCCAATTTCATGTCTGTCGCTGAAACAGAAAGTGGTGGCGCTATCTACATGCGAGGCAGAGTACGTAGCGGCGGCCACAGCGGCGTGCCAAGTTGTGTGGCTACGCCGGCTGCTGGGCGAGCTGATCGGCGTGGAAGCTCACCCACCAGTACTGATGGTGGACAACCAGCCCGCCATCGCCCTCGTAAAGAATCCAGTTCTGCACGACCGGAGCAAACACATCGACGTGAAGTTCCACTTCCTCAGGGACTGTGTCGATGGAGGTCAGATCGTCATCGAGTTCGTCGAAACTGGTTGGCAACTCGCGGACGTCCTCACCAAGCCGCTCGGACGCCTTCGACTCACAGAGCTGAAGGAGATGATCGGCATGGAGGGGGTACAAGGGATAGCAGTAGGATTATGGGAAGAATTGTTGGATAATCTACTGCTTCCTTGTGTGAACATACAGCAAGGGAAGGCGGCGCCGAAAAGGCTCTCTGCTGTGGTACTGTAGCCGTTGTAGAGGCATGCGCCGAACGGCTCACCTGCCGCACTGTAGCCACATGCAGGGACATGCGCAGAAGTCAATCCTGTTGTGTTATCTAGTACTGTAGCAGCATGGCAGCTGTACTAGGACTAGATGGATATAGTTGTATAAATAGTTTGTCACTGCAACTCAGTAAAGAGAGTTCAGATTTGTCATCTCCTATACAGGGCTCTGGGCAACGCTGGTGTCTCTGGTTGTGTGTGTATGCTCTGTTCTCCCTCTTCTTCTACCTCTAGCCATAGTGTGTGTGGTCGGACAACGCTTGTTCGTGGTCGGCTTAGCTAGTGAGTGCTCGGCAACAGTAGCGGGTGTTCGGCAAAACTGGTGAGTGGTCGACTCACCTGAGCCGGTGATCCTGTGGGCTAATATCATTGTCTATATCTGGCATTTCAGCAGCTCATACTACTGCACTTTCAGCAGCTCTGAGGAAAATGGAATTCCTTTTGTACCTGAACTTGTCAGGTGAATTTCTTCCATCTAGCATGTTCACCACCTCAAGCATGCGGCATCTCCAGGCCCTTATCCTGCATGGTAAGCTACATGGGATTAATGATCTGCCGAGTGACCGCTATGTCCTGCCAAACCTTACCATGCTCTATTTGCATAAATCTGAAGTGTCACAGCAGTTTGTGCACAAGCTTGGTACGCTGCCATGCCTTGTTGAGATGGAGCTGTCAGCTGTTTTATACAGTGACAGTGAGATGAAACTGTTCTTCGACGGATTCCCGAGCCTAGCAAGTCTGAAGCTTAAGAACGTGTCTACGTTACAGGAGCTAGTGATAGGCGAAGGGGCCATGCCAATACTTTCCATCATGGCCATGTATGATTGCGACAGCTTGAAGACCTTTAAGAACTTGAGTGGCTTGGAACACCTCCAAGAAGTGGCAATCTACAATATGCCCGAGATTGCTGATAACATAAAGCTTGAGGACGAGAAGCTTTTCAGCAAGATCAAACGCCTGACTACCCCCACTATGATAACAGACCGAGACTTTCCTGGTCATTTTGTCAGAATGTTGAATCCCAGCTCATGAACTACGTGTCGCAGTGGCTTCTGAATCACGTTGCAGTGACATGGAGGGTGATGATCATGGTGAAGGGAAAGCAACAGACGAAGTACACTACGGCCCTGGTCCATGGTCCAGTAAGTCATCCTCGGAGTCCTTAGCATGTTAACACACACACACACACACACACACACACACACACACACACACACACACACACACATATATATATATATATCAGTGCAACAGAAGCATTTGCCTCCCATGCTGTTTGCTCTGGGCGTGGGGGGATGGCGCACATCATGAAGAGCATGGCGCGTGAAAGAGTCAGCCTATAACTTCACTGGTTCGCTCGGTCTGTTAAATAATGGAGTAAGTCAAGAAATCAGAAAAAGGCTGCGGTGTTTTGCAGCACAAAAAAAATTGCATGTGTGAGTAGCAACCAGTGATCGGCGGCCGGGAGTGCAGCAACCTCGCCAGTTACTAGTAAGAAATGTTATGTTATTGTGGCATAACATGTTATTATCCTTTTTTTTTGTTCTGAACTTGTAAGGTGTTTCCTACCCTCTAGTCTGTTTCAAATAAGATAACTGGTAGTGCTCTGTATTCCAGTTTTCAGGCTCTAGTTTGGACATTTTGTAGTCTTAATTATCTTTTCAGTTTGGACATTGTAAGAATCATGAACTTGTCAACTTTTGCAAGGCTCTGATGCTGGCGCCGGCCACATAGTACATTCTGTGGAAAGATGGCTGTGATGCCCACCTGGGGCATGCCTTTGATAACGGGCTACCACCATCAGGGAAGAGACACTGTATCTACAGGTATAACTTCACCTCCGTATACAGCCACATTGCATAGTTTTTTGGTGGCACTAAAATCGTGCTGCCAGATCTGTGGTAAAGTTGAGAAAAATATTCAGTGTTTGGTAAGTAATTGTATTGATGAAAGCTTACACATACCTCTTATGTCTCCTCCCAAGTCGAGTCGAAATGTGGGTCGTTCTAGGCTTGTTTTAACTTTTCTATTAGAAGTTTATTATGTATATCTTGTATTGCTTTCTTCCTTCTACACCTGCTTAGTACAGTACTCCGATGACACTGCTCACATACATACATGAATAAATCCCTCCAGTCATAAATACTGGTCACATTTTATTTTGTAACGCTTCTTTTACTATGGATATATATCTTCTGTAATGTATTCTTAGAAGCTTCCAAATTTGTGAGATCTTGCCGGTACTTTTCAATACAGATGTACACATATATATATCTTACATGTTCTGAAAGTGAATCATGTAGAGGTTTATATAGTTTTTAAGATTTGATCAAATCATGTCCTATACGACATGCTTTTGAAGGGCACCGAGATCATTTGTTTTTGTTAATAATAAATCTTATAACCGGTGGGGACTCTGAAAAATTATTACAGTATAATGTTAATGTCTGCCTCTAGTCTAGTAATTAATATACGACGTTTTGATTGATGACAGACAAAACGTTTGAGTTTGTTTTGGTTGTCTAAAGAGACGTCGTCGATGGACAAGTAATGAAAAATACAAATAATCAGCGGAGACAGTTTCATCGCTGAACCTGAACTGAACGTAGTATCCACCTCAAGGCTCAAACAAACAAGCTCAAGGCTAGGCCGCCCCAAGATTTGAGCACAGAAGGCTTCCACGCTGCATGCCAACAACGCGGCCTTGTGTCAGCGTGGCCAATTCCGTCCATGCACTTGTTTCAGGATCGTATGCTCTCAATGCGGATGTCCTGCCCACCCACACGAGTATCTTCCCGTCGTCCAGAACCGCCAGCGGATAATGGTACTGCAGGGACGTGAAGAAGAACCCATCCTCCCTGAACGGCGGCGTGCGCTGCAACGTGTACCGTCTGCTCCAGCGCGCCGCCGTGCCGTCGTCCTCCATGTCTTCCAGGAACCAGAGCTCCGTCGAGCAGTCCTCGACGTTGCAGTAGAGCGTCACCAAGTTCTCGCCCAACCTGGCCAGCTGAAAGCGTTTCCTACGAAGAAGGCATCTCCTACGAAAAAGAACGGGCATGGGCTCGTCGTCTTCCTCCTCGTCGTCGTTGCTTCTTCCTCGGCTGCTCAGTGGCCCCTGCAGCGTCGCCGGCTTCCACTCCTCCGTCAGCTGGTCGAACACCGCTATGCTATCTTGGGAAATGACGCTGGGTTCGTCTTGCGGGCCCGGGCGCACCAGGAAGTAGGCGAACCCGGCGACAACCGCCATGTCCCCCAAGCCGGACGAGGGCTCGATGCTGAGACTGACCGGGGCTGCGGTCGCCGTCTCCACCTTAAGGTACCACCGCCACCGCCGCCCAGTGTCACGACATCGCACGTGACACTAGAATAATCTACTTGGATGCGGAGCACCTTGTACTCTCCGGTGGACGGGACGTGCCCGATGAAGCACTGGAGCTTCGTCGTGTTCACCTTCCTCTGGTGCTCGGAGTTCACGTCCGCGACGACGGCGCCGGTGACCATGTCGACCACGCAGGCCAGCCCACAGCCGTGTGAGGCGCAGAGCAGGTCGCCGTGCACGCTCAGGCGGCCCAGGGCGTGTCTGTTCGCTGGAAGCCGGATCCGCCTCCGCTTGATGACGTTGTCGTGCAGGTCCACGGCGCGGACCTCGGCCTCGTCGTGGTTGCCCACGTGGTGACTGACGACGATGACGTGCGGGTGGCACGAGGCGTGCGCCGCTGCGAAGAGCGGGTCGGACGTCAGCGACCGCCATGACCGGCACACCAGCCAGAGGCGGCACACCATGTCGGCGGGGAGGCGGAGCAGGATGCATGTCGTGCAGCACGTACGTGGGTAGCGCGCCGTAGTTGTCGACGACGGCGAGCGGTGGAGCACCTGCAGCGGCGAGTTCCATCGTTGTTGTACCGAACAAAATAGCTAGCTAGATTGATTTGCTGGTGGTGGTTCGATCTGATCAGGTGCATGTTGGTCTATTTGAGTTCCCAAATATCCATGGTTTGATCGAGGCCATGTTCGATTCAAATTAGAGCATCTCCGAAAGTATACAAAAAAAAAAATCCTTGAGTTCATCTCAAAAAAAAAATCCTTTAGTTTTCTAGGTCGCCAAAAATAAAAGGATGATTAACCAAGAAGGATTTCTCTAACAGTTTCTAAAGAAGGAGATCGCGCCTACGTGTGTATCCTCGTCGCGGTCGCCCCAAGCACGCCAGTACGCCACAGCTCCGGCGGCCACTCCCAGCCACTCCAATAAAGTTGATTGCACCGAGTTAACTTTCAGTGTGTTTTGAAAACTACACTTGAAATCGTTGCTTGAGGTGTCTAAATGTTTAAAAAAGATTCATGTAAGTACATACAAAAGGATAGCATAGTGAGGACGATATGATGAAGGTAGGGGTAAAGAGGGGCAAGGTAGGGGTGTGGATGAGGAGGCCACTGCCAATTGGAGCGGTAGAGGATGGAGGTTTGTCATGTATAGGGGTGCGATGATCTCTGATGATATTGGGGTTGAGTGGTCATGGTGGAGAGCGGAGGTGCCAAAAAAAGAGTTTAGAAGACAGGTCCTGATTAATTGAGATGGGCATCCTAAATAAACCGCCTCTATTAATCAATACAAAGGCGGTTGTCTTAGGACGTAGAGCTTCTTAAGTGTGCCAAAGTTCACTACACCACGGCCCTAGAATAGCAACGTTCCATTGGTCGGTATACGTCGATATAGCGACGTACCATCGGTCGGTATAGATCTATGCCGACACTTACTTGGAGTCGCTGAAAGTGGTGTCGGTATAGATCTATGCCACACCCGATTTTAAGGACAAAATCGAATGCACAATATATGTATGCCAGGATCAATTTTCATACATATATCGACTTCATTATAGTATCAAAATCAGAGTTGCTTACATAACGAAACATTATTACAAAAATGACCTATGGGTCTAAAAGAAAATATAATAATCTTCCAGCAGAAATGGACGTCATCTTCACAAGAAGGTTGACTGGGGGTAGCACCAGCCTAGAACTCGTCATCGGGGTCGAAGGCACCATCTTCGACGTACTCCTCCTCATCGTCTCCAACGTCTGGGTGGGGTAGCAGGAGGACAAAGAGGAAGGGTGAGTACATCGAAATGTACTCCGCAAATGTAGGAAAATATGACATGAGGCTATAACAAAGGATAGGCTAACTTTGTTTGACACCAGCTCCTAAGCGACACACCTATTACCTTAGTTTCCTTAGCACCTATTTACTAAGTGAAACCTCAGCTCCTCAGAAAAACTGAACCAACACTCGAATCCCATCCGAGCTAACCAACACTTGGATTCCATCCAAGCTAACCAACACTTGGATTCCATCCAAGCCTCCCAACTGAACCACCATTCCCTTACCAAGAGAACCACCCACTGAACCAGAGCCATCTAATCACGAAGAAGTCCAAGCCCGTTCTTGACCGTGAGCACGGCTGATATATCAGTTTTACACTCTGCAGAGGTTGCACACTTTTACTACGAGTCGTGTTTTTCCCCATTACGCCAAACACTACCTAGGTGCCTAGCGAGGTCACACTACAAGGCCTTTACAAACCCCTCCAAGCCTGTTTTACACCTCCTCTAAGGTTTCTCCCCTGTACATAAGTCAAAGACCCCAAGGGACCCCTCTTGAGCCACATAAACCGTCCCGATGTAAAGCAAAACTTGGAGAAACTAATTAATTAGTCAGGTCCAGCCCATTCCAGCCTCATGGTTGCATTGTTTTGTCGGGTTACTTATCCATGAACCGGTCCTTAGAATCTAGAGCAGGTAACGAGCACCAACCCAAGGAACCTTAGTACTTATCAAAACCAAATAACTATCATACCAGACCGTCCATCCTGCTCAGATTCCCTAGTCACCATGTTGCTAAAAGATTACCAACCCACATGTTGCATAGATCATTAGTCAATATTAAAATTATAAGCTTCCCAGCCCAAGACTGCAAACTAAGCATTGACTTCTACCCATCCAAACATGGTAATAAGGATAATATGACAAAAGCTAGTAAACCTTATCATAGGATTCAATTTTTGACTCTGCATGCATCTAATGGTCTAACTAAACTAACTCAAAAGTAAAGCAAATGTAGGTGCAAGTATGGTCAAGGACACTTGCCTTTAAGCTGGGTTTGGTTCCGGATATCTAACTCCTGATCCTGGAAGTTCTCGCAATCAGCACCTTCTGCTGACAAGCAACAAACATGGTCCACAAAACATAATAAGAACAGTACACCAAACAGTGTAAAAACATGCTATACAGTTTACTAACGCGTAGTACTCGTCGATATGAACTCGTGAGCGAAGGAACCACCTAAATTGGAGCTACGGTTTGCAAGATATGAGCTTTTGAAGTGAGTGGCAATTCTGTAATTAAAGTGAACTCATTTTTGTATTTAAAATAAATCAAAACAAAAAAAGAAAAGGGCCATGGACCGGGGCTCAATTATCCTGAAACTTAGGGCTAGATTGAAAGAAAATTGAGACTCATAGCACAGTGCTTTAGGATTGTGGGTTTATTTTGTAAAAAGTGGAGGGCTCTTTTGCAAAAAACGGTGCGACCGGTCGGTCGACTGTGCTGTGGGCTGGGTCCATGGGCCATGGACCGGCGGGGGGGAGGGGGGGTGAGCCATGGGTCCACCATGGACCGTGCGCACAAAACGAATGGGTATGCGGCTTCTAATCTAGACCGTTGATCTACGTATGGACGGCCAGGGGCGCGCTGCCGTTTTAAAAGGTGCCGGAGGGGAAGCTTCACGGCGGCGCGGCGGGGGCTCGTTGACGCGAGCTTGGCTCAGCGCTAGAGGCCACGGGGGGTGTTGAAAAAGGGTGCAACAGAGACAGGAGCTAACCGCGGACTTGGTGGCGGTGTTCTCGTCACCGGATTCGGCTCGGAGAGGGGAAATCCGCGTGGAGAGGTCGGTTGGTGGCGGAGCGGAACTTCGGCGAAGGTAAGGGGCGCGTTGGAGAGATGGAGGGGGCTTGGGGAGGGCAGCAGTGGTAGTGGTGTGATGGTGCGGGTCCGGGGCGTGCCTCGGGTGGGGAGAAACGGGCGGTGGAGGGAGCTCGGCGCATGCCGTCCATGGCGGTGGTGCGGGCTGACCGAGTCAGGGGAAAGGAGAGGAGAGGAAGGCGTGTGGCGTGGTCTGCGCATCGCGGAGGAGGCGGGAGATGCCGGAGTGGGGCTCAGCAGGGCCGGGTCATGTGCGGGCGCGGAGGCACTATCACATGGCAAGGGTGGGTGGTGACGGCGCGAGGAAGACGGCGGAGGGGGGAAGAAGGAGTTGACATGCGGGACCCGCTTGACAGCGGTAGGGAGAGGGGGATGCACATGGGCGCGGGCGGTGGGCCAGCCTGGTGGGCTTGCTGCTCAGGCCACTAGCCCAGGAAGGGAGAGGGCGAGGGAAAGGCGGCACAGGGAGGGAAACAGAGCGGGCCGAGGGAAGGGAAAGGTGGGCTGAGGGGGAGGGATGGGCCGAGGGCGGCCCCCTTCTTTTCTTTTCTATTTCCTTTGTTTAACCTTTGCAAAATTATTTTCAACTCAAAAAAAATTAATGCAAGCGGCATGAATGCAACATAAATAAAATTTAATTAATAAAATATTTTTTCCTCCACTATTATTTGGCCATAATTCTAATTTAATTTCTAACAAATTTAGAAATTTGTAAAATTCAAAATTTAGGGTGTTACAAACTATACCGACCGACTTGTTTTTAGCGACCAAAGGTTGAAAGGTCCTAAATGGCTCGAGGGAAGGGTGAATAGGCTAATAAAAATTCTACAAAGCACTAGAGCAACTTTGTTAGTCAGTTAAATGGCATAAAAGTGTTTTGCTCTAGCTCTACTCAAAAGGTAAGACACCTACCACAATTCTAGTTTCCTAGCAATTCTATGACACACAATCTAACTAGAGAGCTAACAAAAGCTGGTCACAACTAAGTAAGGCTACTTTAGCTAACAAGCTACACAAGCTACAATAAACTAAAACTACACAAGATAATTGCGAGGAAAGTAAAGAACGAGTGATAGAGCGGTATACCGAATCGGGCAAGCGTCCACAATGAATACCAAGAATACCAAGAGACAATTGACATCAAGATTTATCCCGATGTTCACTTTCTTGCCAGCAAGCTAGTCCCCGTTGTGACGGCCGATTCACTTAGTGGCTCATGTGCTAATGGCACCATGCCTAGCCCAACACTTGGGTGCTGTAAGAACCAACACAAATGAGGGCGCTCAACATCACGAGCAATCCACTAGAGTTGCCTTTTGGCGCTCCACCGAGGAAGGCACAAGAACCCCTCACAGTCAATCTATCGGAGGCTGGAAACAATCACCACTTTCGCTTAACAATCCTCCAAGCTCCAGGCCGGCTAGGTGATGACAATCACTAAGTGTAACGAAAATTCCACCAGCCCAATGCGCTCAACTAGTGCCACAAGATGCTAAATCACTAAGCAATGCACTAGATGCTCTCTAATCTCACTCAAATAATAAAATCAAGTGATCAAGTGAGTGGAGTGTGTTTCTTTGCTCACAAAGGGTTTTCTCAATTGAATGGGGGTGCAAGAGAGTGGCCTTGGCTGGCCACACCATCTATTTATAGCCCCAAGCAAAGAAACTAGCCGTTACCCACAATGGGCAACTCTGTGACACCACCAGACAGCCGATCCGGTGGCTCTAACGGTCGAATTCCAACGGCTAGTTAGCCGTTGGCTGTTAGTGAGCACCAGACTGTAGGTCCGGTAACTCTAGGCATTCGAGTTCGCCAAAGTGCTCTCTGCTCGTTTGATGCGGTGCCCTTGTCCGGTGCATCGGACTGCCTGTCCGGTGTACAGCAGACGACAAAATGCCAAGCAATTCTGCGCGCGAGCCTTAGCTGTTGAATAGACCTAGTCCAGTGCAAACCTGTGGGGGTACGACCCCGGATACCCACGGCGAACCATATAGGCTATGCTCCTAGGGGCGGCCCAGCCCACAAGATGAAGCCTTGCAGGGCACGATGCTGCTCGGCGTCTCCTGCAAGACACAGGGAAGATATCCTAAAGATACTACGATATATGTTAGGATACGTATGATCCCATGATTCATGTAATATGTTACTCCCTCCGTTCCTTAATATAAGTCATATAGTTTTTAGCACTAATATTAACCCACGGCTTGGGAAAGGATATGAGACCGAGGAAAAAAAAGGAAAATCAGGTCATCTTCTCTCTCCCAATCAGATTGCTTCCTAAATCTAAGGGATTGGTTGAGGCATATGCTATGTACGGTGGGAAGGTTTCCAAACTAATCGGCGTGGGAGCTGATATGTACCTATATTTTGGAATTTTCTTTAGAAATCTATATGGCTTGTATTAAGGAACGGAGGGAGTATTACTTTTCGGTTATCTCCTAGATCTAACCGACTTATAACCCTGCCCCCGGACTATATAAGGCGGGCAGGGACCCCTTCAAACACACGCAATATCATACGATAGACAATACAATCCAACAGACCACATGAGTAGGGTATTACGTCATACTGATGACCTAAACCTATCTAACTTGCGTGTCTCTGTTGCCTTCTTGTTCTCGATCACACACCTCTCTATCGATCAATCTACCTTCGTGGGATACCCCTCGGATGACTGCCAATGATATTCTATCGACAGTTGGCGTACCAGGTAGGGGAGTGCGTGCTGTTTCCATGTCGAACAAGATGGTACATTTTGCAGGCTCTTCGTCCCTCCCACAGCCCGGCCAGATCTTCAAAGTTGGGTCAATCTCGTGGATCATCAACACTGACGGAGTCAGAGAGCTCATCGAGCCGGTGCAGACCAATACTACGCCGACCACCCCAACACCTGAGACTACAGATCTGATCTCAGAATCACCTTTGAGGTCACTTTCGCAGACAATTCGCCGCCCGCTCCCCCGCTACTAGAGGAGGCAAATCAACAATGATGATCTGATCGCATCCATCGATCAGGTTGGCCAGAAGCTCGCCGATTGTCTCTCCATCGTAGAATCGGCTCTAACCACTCTGGTCCAACGTCGACCACCCTCCGATTTAGATCCATTGGAGGAGGATCAGGAAACTCTAGGGGTTACGACCCTACCCTTTAGGCTCACTAGCGTCGCTGCCACCTACCAAGATGCCCTAAGGGGCAAATTCGCCGACCAGGTTGGAGATGTCCATCCTCCCGCTGACCAAATCGTCGACCAGCTCCTGCCGGCTGTCAACATGCTACACGTTGGCCGACGCCCCGGAGCATCCCTCCAAACCATCCTAGAGAAGAATCTAGACTCCAAGTCCCAAGGCTCTACGGAGACTGTCGCCGAAACCATCGCCGAGCAAACTCCCTTCCCTACCTTCCGTGGAGGCACAATCTTCAACGTCAGCGTCGACAGCCCCCAGGGAAGGGGAAACCGAGGAGGACCGCGTCGCCCGTGTCAACAGGAACATCAACCGTGCTCAGCGCCGAGCAAATGAGGCTGCCCTTGTGCTAGCGATTTTTTTTAATTTTAACACTTTTTGATAACTAATTTTAAATCTAACACGGTCGGTTTTTTAAAACTAACACTTTTGGCCGTGCCTATTGCCCTGGCGCGGCCAAATGCTTGTGCCACGCCATACATGGTGGCGCGGCAGCGGGCTGACGTGGCGACGACCGGATTCGGGGACCGTTGACGTGGCAGGTCCTGCCGCGCCACCGACCTTGGCACGGTAGTGTCACGCCCTGATCCGTGGTGCGGCTGGGCCGAATAAATACTGCGTGCGACCCCGCCCGCCTACCCGCACCCCGACCCACCCGCCCGCCTGCCGCGCAGCGTCGGCCGCCTACGCCCGCGCCCGTCCGACCACTCCTGCCGCACAGCGCCCGCGCCGGCCGTGCCACGAACGCCGGCGCATCAAGGCCGCCCGCTCCTAAGGTACCTCCCTCTCGATTTCATATTTTTTTATTATTATTGATTTAGGATAATTAGTGATTTAGGATAGTTAGTAATTTAGGATAGTTACGGTTTTATGATTGTTATTGATTTATGATAGTTAGTGATTTAGGGTCCGTTTGGTTCGTGTCCATAATCTGCCGCGCCGCATTTTAGGCATGCCAAACCGAGTTAGGTAGGTGTTTGGTTTACTACCCTAGGTTAGGCTGCCAAAGAATCTCCGGCGCTGCCGCAGTGCTTTGCCACAGAATTTTTTGCCGAAAGTGCGGCGAACGATTCCTTCGCCGCAACTCTGGCGTGCCGACGCGAGCTGCCTTCAGCCCGGGAAAAAATGGCGCGTAACTTTGCCGCGTGTGTGCATATATGGCGCGAAACTGAGCGCGGACCCTTTCCTGGATATTTCTTCACCGCTTATCCTTATCCTTCCTTATCTGTTCGCTGTTGGGGGGAAAAGAACACCGTGCCCGCCACCGCCGCGGCTCTCCACGGAGGGCACGTCGCTCTCCCATTGCAACACCGCGGGGCCCGGCATCCGACGCTGCGCGGCTCGTTGGCCTGGCGTGGAGGTTCTGCCTCCGGCGTCGCATTCCTCCGCATCGCTGCCACAGGGCGACGGTGTCGAGGTCACACCATCTTGTATGCAGGTACGTGCATCTGCACATCTCCCAACAGGAAAGTTTTTCTCGGTAGCTGATTGCAGAGGCTTGTGTACTGATCATTATTTGTGGCTTCTTTTGCTAAAAGACAAATGCATTTCTATTGAGTCCATACGAAAAACATATGACATTCAAAATGCTTTTTTTGACGAGTTGTTGGTAGAGATCATCTAGCAAAAGTGAGTAATATTTGTCTAAATTATTTTTCCCCAATCCGATGTGTGTTGAAATTTTTATTTTTTTGGGAATATTTGCTAACCAGATGGATCGAAGGATGAGTCAGTTCATATATTATTACTTCAGTTACTACTACCAGTACTACATTTGGAGGAGAAGGTTGTTAGCTGCTATTGCTTTGTGTCTAGCTAGTTACACTTATCTGCTAAACATGCAAAAGCGAGACAGAGAAGCTGTGACATATGGACCCATGTTGGACAGAGATATCTCAAGAGAAACCCGTTTAAATCGTTTGTATAATGGTACGGAGGCCCATTGTATTTCTGAACTGCGCATGCGAAAGAATGTTTTTCATATGCTCTGTCAAAGTCTCAGATCACGTGGTCTTTTGACGGACACATTGAATGTGACTGTGGAAGAACAAGTGGCAATGTTTATGCATGCTGTGGGTCATAAATGGTCTAATAGAGCTATTGGTTTTGAGTTCATTCGATCAGGTGAGACTGTTAGTAGGTACTTTAATGAGGTTTTAGATGCGTGTGCAATACTTGCTAGAGAACTCATATACATCAGGACCACTGAAACACATCCAAAGATCACAAGTAACCTAGGAAGGTTCCACCCTTACTTTGAGGTACAGTCATGAAACACCTTCAGCTAGGATATTGAAACATAAAGGAGAGGCATGCTAATTAGTCTAACAAAACATCATTTGTCTTCCTTAGGGATGCATAGGAGCTTTGGATGGTACTCATATACCAGCATTTGTCCCTGCACACATGCAAGGCAGGTTTAGGGGTAGCCATGCAGATGGTTCTCTTGCCATGGATCAAGAAACATGCTTGGATGATGATAAGGGCTCTGATAGTGATGATAGTGGAGGCCTTAATGACATATCTGGTTATGCACATCGAATTGACCTTGAAGGTGATGACTCCGACACATTACCCTCACCTGAAGGTCCTAAAACTAGTCCTAACTATGAAGGTAGTGGAGAAAATAGCTCAAAGAGCCCACGTCGATCTGGAAAGAAGCGACCAAGAGGGGTCAAGTCGCCTAGTAAGAAGCCAACAAAGTCTAAGAGTCGTTTTGCAGATGCCACTGAAGACATCAGCACAACTATGAAGGTCATTGCAAACACTCTTACTCAGCCACCTCCTCCACCACCAGTCCCAATTTTCATGGATCCACATGCTGAATTGTGGAAGAGGTTAGAAGCTTTGCCTATCCGTGCAGATGATAAAATCACCGTTGGTGTTTACTTGGCACAAGCTGAAAATGAAGGTATGCGTGGTTGGCTCAGTGCTTCCAGTAACACAACTTTGGAGACTTGGGTGTACCGGTTCTTGTGTAACCAAGATGGTAAGCCATGATAGTCGGACTTTTGCTGAAGGGTGTTTTGGTGAACTTCTTTTGCTTCTTTTGCACATGGAACTATGGAAGTGCTCATCATCTAAGCCTACTGATCATTGAGGCTTCAGTAAATTATGTGCTTATGCTTTTGGATAGGGTTGGTAGTAGTTGATGGTTCTGTATGACTGTATATAGCCCAAATCTGAAGATTAGTAGGTGCTGCTGCTTTGTATAGGACAGATTGAAGTGGTCCTTTGCAACTCATCATGCTTTTGTGTATACTAATATAGCTAGGAACTAGAATGGATATGTCAAGTTGTCATCCTGCTGTTAATTATTGCTCAGTATGTTCATTGGTGCTAATTACTTGCATTCTTTTCCACCATGTTGGAGTGAAAAGTGTCGAAATTCTGGTGTGATGACTTCAAGTGGTAAGCTCACCTCTTCCTAGAATAAGGTAATTGTAATAAACTTTAGCCGTGAACCAAACACCTACCACATACATTTGCCGAACTTGTGGCAGCTCATATGGCTATGAACCAAACAGTTGCCGGAGTTAAATCTGCCACATCTAAAGTTTGGCATGGTAGTGAACCAAACACCTTGTTTTTGCCGCAAAGTTGGCATGCCACTACTCTGGCATATGCCTAACCTTAGTTGTGGCAAACTCTGGCTATGAACCAAACAAACCCTTAGGATAGTTAGGTTAGTGAATTTGTTTGTGATTTACGTAGGTAGTTTTTAGGTTTGAGGTTGTGTGTTCTAGTATAGTTAGGATTTTGGGTTTAGGGATTGATTATGTAGTTATTATTTAGTTTATAGTTAGTTATTTAGTTAGGGATTTTGGGTATAGATACTAGTTTACCCTAAATCCAAAAGGGTTTAGGGATTTTAGGGATTGATTATGTATTTATTATTTAGTATAGTGAGGATTTTGGGTTTAGGGATTCAGGATAGTTAGGTTAGTGAATTTGTTTGTGATTTGTTTGTGAACTTACTAATGTTAATTTAAATTTTGTTAATTTGAATACTCTAACGCTTTGTTTATCAATTTGTAACAGGATGGCCCCTCCCACGCAGCACCCATTGTACCCTATTCTTGAGGTGAAGTACGACGACCAGCACCGAGCACACATCTTGAGTGACAACGACACAGAAGTGGTCTTGCCTCCTTTGAGGCCCCACACGCACACTAGGGCGCACCAGTGGGACGAGCGTTATGCACCGTACATACGGCGTGCCGGCTTCCTCGAGCTTGTCTGTGTTGTCAACCACGGTCTTCCATCCCTTGACCCAGCACTACTTACTGCAACTGTAGACAGGTGCGAGTGCATTCTTTGTACGTAAACTTTCTTGTAACAAATTTGAGGCAACTAACAGTCGTTCTATTCTTATAACAGGTGGAGGCCTGAGACCCACACGTTCCACCTACCTTATGGCGAGATGACCTTGATGTTGCAGGACGTGAAAGCTATTTTAGGCCTTCGGTTGGGGGACTTTCAGTGACAGGGATAGTTGACAACGATCACTGGAGGGAGTTGGTGGCTCAGTTTACTAGCTTTCTTCCACCGGACGACGAGGCTTTCAAGAAAAATAAGTGAGTAATTCAACCCTATTTAATAGTTGCATTGCTTTCCTGTAGCCATGGGGTCTCATTTTCTTTGGTCAATTTCAGGAAAAGTTCTGGTGTTTCGTCGTCCTGGATCACAGAGCGCTTTGATTACTTGGACCCATAGGCTGAGGAGGCTCTGATCGACAGGTTTGCTCGAGTGTGGCTCTGGCACTTTCTTGGTGCTTTCCTCTTCCCTGACGCCTCGGGCAACACCATTAGCTGGATCTTCCTTGACATACTACGCCAGGCGTGGGAGAACATAGCGGCGTACAGCTAGGGCAGTGCAGTCCTGGCATGGACGTATCAACAGCTATGCGTTGCCTGCCGTCGCACCTCAGGACATGTGAACCTTGGGGGTTGCTCCTACCTACTCCAGGTTTGGTGTTGGGAACGATGGCCCGTTAGGAGGCCCCTTAATAAAGGTTTACCGGTAAGTACTTCAGTTCACTATATTCTTCGAGGCAGTTACATATGATGAGATTATTAATGGCTAATTCATTATCGTGTTCAATGCAGCGATGGAACGGGCAGGATACACTCCATATAGCTCTGTATATCTGGACGGAAGCAGAGTTAGTTAGAGGGAATGCGTGGCGCAAGTACAGGGAGTACACGGACGGTCTCGACGTCCTGACACAGCACCAGGTTACGCTCTCTTTACTATCATACATGTGTCTTCTTTGATGTACACTATATCACAACCTAACTCAATTACGAAATTTTAGGTGCATTGGTGTCCTTGGGATTCTCTGGAGCTCCAGGACTATCTCAGTCCTATCACTAGGGACGAGTCAGACGAGTATCGCTGCGATGTCCCTCTTATTTTCTTCCATGTGGTCGAGATTCACTTGCCCATCCGGGTCTGCAGACAGTTTGGAAGAATGACAGGCTGCCCACCACCGCTTTACTCCACCAACCAACAACTGCACGGGTGCGTTATCGATTAATAACAATGCTACAATTTAGAGGTGTGTGGTACAACTAACATTGTTTTGTTGCATGTATGACCGTAGGAAGAGGTACAAGACCAAGGATTGGCGCGTGACACACATCGTGCACATCCATTTGTGGCAGAACAGGGTATGACTTCCGGTCCATGCGGGTCCTCCACACGACCAGCACACCTTCGACGAGTACCTGCGGTGGCTTCACCGGTCTACGAGGACACATATCAAGCCCCCGTACACTGAGGAGGCGATTGACGAGGACTCGGAGGCTCATCGAAGATGTGTACGACGTTACCACTAGGGAGGACACACAGCTACAGAGAGCCCTGCTTCAAAGATACGTGGTAATATACTTGAATGGTACAATTTGTTATCCTTTTGGTATTAAGTATGTGTACTAAAACTATCCAACCGCATTTCTGTACCCAGGTGACACAATTGTCAAGGCTGTCCAACGAAGCAGCGTTCTGGCTTCACGAGTCTAGAGGGCAGGGGTCAGGCGTTCTCGCGGCTTTTGTGCAGGTAAACATAAACTTATATGTTCCAAAAAATGTTTCTTTAGTGTATATGCGTTTGGGTAATGCACTAACTTTAACGTCTATTTATGCAGAAGGTGAAGAAGAGCTGCAGGAAGCTAGCCCAGAAGCTGAGCTGCATGGACACTCCTTATGAGGAACCGCCACTCCCGACGCGGTCGGGTGGCACGTCTTCAGCCTCTTTGAGGACACCAGTCGGCTCTTCTCAGCTAATGACAGGTGCCACTTCCGTTGTGCATACACCACCACATCATAGCGCTGGGAAGGACCCTGCAACCGAGGACGACGATGACGACGACGACGATCCCCCAGGCTTCCATAGACAGCACGACCAGTGGGATGATTGGCCGCAGGACGAGATCGACATGTCTTAGCTAGGTGGTGCCCCGCTTGGTACCCAAGGAGCCTCACAAGTACTATCAAAGATAGTTTTTTTAAATACGTAGGCTCCATGAACTAACGATCATAAAGAATTATAAGTAATCGTGCGTATCATATACTTGCAGGGTACGAGCCGTACGCACCGTCGACACGACCATACCGACGTTGGCAACACTCCCAATGTGTTGCCAACAAATCTGAAGAGACAGAGGCGTCCGAGGGATCCTTACACTCCTGGGTCTTAGTTTGTTAGGTCAAGCGAATATTGGCGTCCGAAACATGCTGGGTTATTTGGTTATGTTATGTCAAACTTATGTCAAAACAATGAAAATATTATGTGGCAGCTTGTCAACTTGCGCACGGACTTTATTTATTTGTTCATATTCGTTTCTTTGCGTCACGGCAGCACTCCCGGCGAGATTAAGTACCAACTAGTTCGGGAATCAGCAGTCCCAGTGTATCTCGACGCCGGTGGTAATTTTTTGTAATCGATTAGTTAAAATGGTGGTTAACCGTATTATGAAAGACGGAAAATAAATCATTGGCTTATTAAATTCTCTATTCGGCCGTGAAAAAAATTCAACAAAAGACAGAAACAAAACTACTATTGATTTTACGTCAAGCAATATTTAGAATAACTCCCACTATCGGCGCGACGCATTCCGATTAAACCGTCCAGGTACCAACAGGCAGGCGGCGGGCGCGGCGGCCGGGCTTGCTGCTCGGGCAGGCGGGACTGGCCACTGTATTTATTCGGCCCAGCCGCGCCACGGATCAGGGCGCAGCACTGCCGCGCCAAGGTCGGTGGCGCGGTAGGACCTGCCATATCAACGGTCCCCGAATCCAGTCGTCGCCACATCAGCCCGCTGCCGCGCCACCATGCATGGCGCGGCACAGGTATTTGGCCGCGCTAGGGCAATAGGCGCGGCCAAAAGTGTTAGTTTTAAAAAAACCGACCGTGTTAGATTTAAAATTAGTTATAAAAAAGTGTTAAAATTAAAAAAAAATCGTGCTAGCCGAGGCTTAGCTCGACTCGCAAGGAAGGCCACGCCAACTCCAACGCAACCTCGACGACGAATTTGTCCGTGTTGAGGGCCATGACGTCTATAAGACCCCAAGCGTCAACTTGGCCGTGGCCGCCAACAAGTTCGCCCGGCTCCCGCAGACACCGGAGGTCGTTAGGGTCGCCGCCATGCTTAAAGCGGTGCACTGCCAGGTCAACGACATCCGCTAGGATCAGAGACCTTCATACTCCATGAGCTCGATTCACCGATCAGTTGTGCCGAGATCCAATCGCCGCCCTAGCCAAAGTCGTCGGTCCGGTGCTACGCCAACATCACCACCGAGTGCTCGAACTCTCCCTTCCAAGCGTACCAACTCTCCAACAATTTTCCAAAGATGTTTAGAGTCAAGTTAGAATTTTCAAAGTGTTTTCCAAAAACATTTTCGTTTGCTCTCCGATTGTGCACTAGGCCTATATGCAATGCATAGAATTCCAACACCTAGTGACACTAGATGACCGATATGTCCGATAAGAGCTCCCATCTTAATAGTACGGCCATTTATCCTATATCCGATCACACACTCTATTGTGTCTTGACCAGCAAACAAAATGGCCCTTAGCTTTATATCTTTGCCTTGACCACTTTTGTTTTTCTCTTTCTTCTTTTTTAAGTTAGAGCACTTGATCACCATCTTTTTGGCCATCTCCTTCACTTGAATGCCATCTAGCTTCATCACTTGGACTTGGACCAACATATCTTATCTACACACTTAAGCATAGGGTATTAGGGTTAGTCCAATGGGTTTCATCAATTATCTAAAACCAAATTAGGACTTTCAACAGTCTGTTGCCTTATGTTAACAAATACTGACAAATGGTTTGAGGCTATATATGTTGCTAATCAGTACATAATGACCCCCAAAATTATCAAGTATCAATGCACAGACATTCATTACAACGGTTCAACGGTATTAGTGAACTTATAACGACACATGTGTGACGCTATATTAGTGTTGTGGTGTAGTGGTTGTGTTTGTCAGCACGATCTATAATTTTGCTTCTCAAGAGGCACGTCTCTAGAAATAGTTGCCCTATAAAACACTTAAAAAATTTTCATATCAAGTTCAGTGAAGATGAAATTTATATCAAAATTATAGAGCTCGATGTGATCTTTAAATTTAGAGTTGACAAGGTTTAAATTTGAAAGTGTTTAGTCTCAAACGTTCGTTTCATGCTCTTAGATTTTGAAATTTAAAATTGAAAACTTCTAATCAATCTTGGATGTGGGCATAGTATATAACAAAGTTGTAGTCCTCAGTATGATCGTTGAATTTGTAGTCAACAAGTTTATGATTTGAAGTTATTTAGAGTCCTAAATAATGATTCTATGTTCTTCGACTTGGAAATTAAAAAATGTAGAATTTTCAAACGACTTCGAATATTGACATATTATATACCAAAGTTGTGTTTGTTAGCACGATCTATAATTTTGTGTAGTTGACAACTTTTTTATTTAAAAATATTCAGTCCCAAACATTTGTTTTGAAATTACAATATTTTGAAGATTCAAAGTTTTGAAATTTTTAAACGATGTTGGATCGGAGACATGCTTTATATCAAAATTGTAGTGCTCGACGAGATTAAAAACATTTTTGTTAAGATTTTTTTATTTAAAATCATTTATAGGCTGAAACATTCACTACAATATTTTTCACGGTTAATATAAAATTATTTAGGGGTCAAGTATTCCTAGGAGACACTGATAGCAAAAGGTCACGGGTTCGGATCCTAGGATGTGCACCATGCATATTGTTTGCAAAAAGTTGCATGACTTGTCATAGGATTTTTTTTAGAAAAAAAATGTTTTGGTATTTTTTGGCTGTTTTTTAGTTTTCTAAAATCATCAATAGAGACATGTGACTTAAGACCCTTTTTTGCGAGCGTGTCATTGTGACACATGTTTCATTAAGCAGAAGTAGAATGTCAAAAGTTACAATGTTCCTGAGTAAACCTAGGATCACTTAGGAAAGGCGGAACCCCGACCAGAGCCTCTACACACGAAGTTTAATTTACATGAAACACGTTATGTGATTGAGAAGCAAGCGCTGAAGGCAGCAGGCTGCGTAGATGCCTGAACCCTGCCATAACCCATAGATTTGCCTCTTCGACGGTTGCATCGAGTACCCGGCTCGTGCTGCAGCTGGTGTCATTGAAAGTCAGCTACCAGCTGTTGGAACCGGTGGTGACCACCGAGTTCATGATCTTGAAGCTGGCTTGTAGCCGGCCCGGCTCGTTACCGTCTGCACTCCCACAGGTCCTAGGTCCACCGAAGCTACAACATATAAGGTCTTTGGGCCTTACTCAACCCAAAAGACTAGCCTTATAGGTGGGGGCTTCTTCCGCCTTATATATTGTGCTCCCCCACCATCGCTACATGATGTGGGACTAAACTCCAACAATCTCCCCCTTAGTCACATATGGGGGTGCCCCCACCATATGTGTGACGCTCGATATTTTTATTGGGTTTAGCTTTTTTTTGACCATGGGCTCCGATGCTTTTTTTATTGTTGGAACCGGTGGTGACCACCGAGTTCACGATCTTGGCCTTAGTCACATATGGGGGTGCCCCCACCATATGTGTGACGCTCGATATTTTTATTGGGTTTAGCTTTTTTTTTTGACCATGGGCTCCGATGCTTTTTTTATTGTTGGAACCGGTGGTGACCACCGAGTTCACGATCTTGGAGCTGGCTTGCAGCCGGCCCGGCTCGTTAGCACGAGCCTGCGCTCCCACAGGTCCCACCATCGCTACACGATGTGGGACTAAACCCCAATAATCTCCCCTTAGTCACATATGGGGGTGCCCCCACCATATGTGTGACGCTCGAGATTTTTATTGGGTTTAGCTTTTTTTTTACCATGGACTCCGATACCAATTGTTGGAATCGGTGGTGACCACCGAATTTACGATCTTAGAGCTGGCTTACAGCCGGCCCGGCTCGTTACCACGAGCCTGCGCTCCCACATGTCCCAGGTCCACCGGAGCTACAACATATAAGGCCTTGGGCCTTCCCAACCCAAAAGACTAGTCTGATAGGTGAGTGTTCTCCCACCTTATATGTTGTGCTTCCCCATCATCGCTACACGATGTGAGACTAAACCTCAACAATCTCCCGCTTAGTCACACATCGGGGTGTCCCCGCCATATGTGACGCTCGAGATTTTTTTTATCGGTTTAGCTTTTCTGACCATGGGCTCTAATACCAATTGTTGGAACCGGTGGTGGTGGTGACCACCAAGTTCACGATCTTGGAGCTGGCTTACAGCCGGCCTGGCTCGTTACCACGAACCTGCGCTCCCACATTTTTCAGGTCCACCAGAGCTACAACATATAAGGTCTTTGGGCCTTACTCAACCCAAAAGACTAGGTGGGGCTGGCAGCCGACTATGAAGACGAGGGAGCGAAACCTCACCTCAAATCCTTGCTGATCATCTTGCGCGATCGAAACCACCATGACCAGAAGGAGTCGTCTGCTGTAACGCTCTTCTGATGGAGGCCAAGCACCCCCAACACCGTGCTCCACACCTGCTGACTGAAGATGAAGGAAAGCAAGATGTGGTCAATCTCTTCGACGCCATTGACGCATAGGACACAGTTCGGCGTCGTCTGCAGGCCGTGGCGGTGCCGACGAGCTGCATTCCAGCACTTCCTATGCAAAGCAAGCCAGAAGAAGTGCTTGACCTTGGCCGGAGCGGAAACCTTCCAAAGCTCCTTGGCCCCGAGCGGCCTCGAAGCTCCCAGGAATAGAGCTTGGTAGGCCGAAGATGAGGGGTAGGACATGCTCGCCGACCAACTCCAACGCAGTACGTCTAGGGCGTCCACCGTCAATTGCACATTCTGGACGATGCCCCAGAGCCTCAGGTACTCGAGAAGAACTGGCACTGTGAACGGCCCAGTGATGTCCCTGACCCAGGCGTTTTCAGAGACTGCATCGGCTACCGATCGTCCCAAGTACCTGCGACCCACAGCGCGCAACAGGCTTGGAGCAACGTCGCGCACAGAGTACCCATCAGGCATCCAGCGGTCAATCCAGAAAACAGCGGACCTACCATCACCTAGTAAGACGTCGGTCGCAGCGTGGAAAGCGGACACGACCATCTTGCTGCTTGCCGACGGCAAAGTTGCCCACGGCCGACTGGACTGGAGTCTACGGAGCCACTCCCATCGCAGTTGTAGGGCCACGCTGAAACGACGCAGGTCGAGCAGGCCAAGTCCGCTGAGTTCCTTTGGGCGACAAACGACCGGCCATGCCACCTTGCACTGCCCACCGGCGAAGTGATCATTGCCAGACCAAAGAAAAGCCCGACGCCGCTTATCAATCTGTGTCACTGCCCATGGTGACAAGCACACGGCGATAGACAGATGTGTAGGAATGGCGGACAGAGTGACTGCCGTCAGAGGTGCTCTTCCGGCAAGGTTGAGCAAGTTACCTTTCCATGCCGGTATCCGATTCGCCACTGCATGGATTAAATGCTGCTCATCTGACCGTTTTAGCTTGTGAACCGAAAGCGGTATTCCTAGATATCGGCATGGAAGTTCAGCCACATGACATCCAAACAGTGACCGAAAAAACTCCGTTTGGTCAGATGAGCACTGAATCGGAGTGGCCACACACTTGTCCATATTTGTGAATAGGCCTGAAGCTTCACCAAAAATCCGCAGGATCTCCTTCATGACAGCAACATCCCATTCCACCGGGGTTAAGAAGACAACCAGGTCATCTGCGTAGAGGGAAGCACAACATCCTGCTGCCCTGATCGGCAGAGGGCTGAGGAAACCATTCCGGTCCGCATAGCAGATAAGGCCGTTGAGCACCTCCATCACAAGAACAAACAGCATAGGCGAGAAGGGGTCGCCTTGCCTGAGGCCTCGAGCATGGCAAATCCTGCTTCCCGGTCTGCCATTTATTTAGAAGAATCTTTGTGCTTGCAGTTGAAAGTAAGGCTGACATCCAGTCACGCCACCGGCGGCTGAATCCCATGAACTCGAGCAGCTCAAGAAGGAAAGCCCAGGAGACGGTCGAAAGCCTTTGCCATGTCAATTTTCAATAGCATAGACGGTCGCTTGACTGAATGCAGTAGCCGGCAAGTAAGCTGGACCGTTTGGAAGTTGTCGTGGATGCTTCGTCCGCGGATGAAAGCACTCTGGTTGGGGCGCACCAGGTCACTAAGGAACCTGGCTAGCCGGTTGGCCAAGCATTTTGACACCAGCTTAGCAAAGCTATGGATGAGGCTAATTGGTCTACAGTCCCTTATCTCTTCCGGATTGACCTTTTTCCTCAGAAGTATCAAGAAAGCCTCGTTGAGAAGATTGAGACTTCTGAAATCTCTTGACCAGAGGGCATTGAAGGCCCGCATGACGTCGTCCTTGATGATCGGCCAGGCGCGCTTATAAAAAAGCCCCGTGAATCCGTCAGGCCCTGGTGCCTTGTCGGGTGGTAGACTTGCAATGGTCTCCCAGACCTCTTGCTCAGAGAATAGGACGTCCAAATGTGCAAGCTCCAGGGACGGCAAACCAACAGCGTTGAACCCGACATTCCCCTGCCTCGCGAAGGGTTGGCCCAGAATACTGTCGAAGTGTGCGAACAGAGCGGACGCCATGTCCTCATTTTGTACTAGTTCAGAGTCCTCGACCCTCAGGCTCGTCACTGTATTCTTTCTCTTCCGGTGGCAAGCTTGTGGATGGAAGAATTTAGTGTTGGCGTCACCTTCAGCAAGATATAGAATCTTGGAACGCTGTCGAAGTATGGTTCTGTTCAGCGACGCCAAACCCAGACATTTCATCTTGAGCTCATTTCGCAGCAGCTTTTCTTCGCCGGAGAGTGCACGAGACTCCTCGGCAACATCTAATCTGAGGATAACTTCTCTTGCTAACGACAACTGTAAGCGAATGCTGCCGATTCTCTTTGAACTCCACGACTTGAGCGCCTTCGCCACGCTGCGAAACCTGTAGTCCAGCACCCGAAAAGGGTCGGCGTGGAGGAGTGTTGCCGACCACCCCACCGCGACGACATCGAGAAAATCACGGAGCTTTGCCCAGAATGGTTCGAACCTGAACCGGCCTCTTGCCCACAGCACGGAGTTGGTCTGCAACAATAGCGGACAGTGATCCGAGCGATCAGAGGATAGCGCCCTGCGTAGAGACAACCAAGTTTTCTGAATAGAGGCGGGCCACTTGAGATGTGCATTGTTCATGAATGTATTGACGTCACAAGTTTTCTGGAATTGTTAACAGAGACGGAGCACTTAAAACGTCCGCTAGTAATTGATTTACAGAGCTGGTCTGTCTCTGAAAATCTAAAATATCTGTCTTTGAAATTATTTTAGTACTAGTGAGAGCTGGACGGAAGGTGGTGGACGGGTGAGAACTCGGGACAGAGAGGATCTAGACAAGGCATTTTCCAAAGTACATGATAGGAATGTTTAGGGGTTTGGACTATTTAGTAGATTAAATTTAGTTTTCTGTATCCTTTTTGAGATTTTTGGCATTTTCAGAGTACAGTTCTGTTTTGATTGGTAATAAACAAAACGTTTTGAGTTTGGTTTGGTTGTCTAAGGACACGTCGTGTGTGTACATAACTGAAAGTAGTGTACTATCACGATTGTCATTTCTACTGTAATAATAATAATAATAATAATAACTAACGTGCTCCCCGATGGATCGTCATTGGATATGCTGCTACGCAAAAGTTGTAGCAGCAGATCGATAGCACGTTATTGGTCTGAGACACCGGGTGGGCCAAAAGCTCAGGTTCCTGTCTTCCTCGACAGGCTTTTGCTTTGCCTGTTACCACTGCCATCTCCGTCCTAGAATGAAAGACGCATCGTTAGATTAGACTCGTTATTATGTAATAATATATGTATTGTTATTTCATTATAGCTATAATTTAGAATAATAATTGTTAATATTATTTTTATAAATTTAATATACGTAAAATAGGTTGATTTGAACCGGAAAAAAAATTGCATGACTGAACGACCGGGGCAGCATGGGTTTCATTTTACTTCGGCCGGGTCCCATGATAATGAGTAGATACATCATCTCATCCACCCTAATCTTTGCTGTCCCGGTTAAGCTTTCTTTACAACAACGGCACACAAATACGTCAAATATAGGACGCCATGTCACACTGTTGTGTGTCCATCTACTACCGTACATTTCGCGATGATCGATGTGTCGTCGCGTAGTTATATAATATAATACACGCATATAAAAAAAAAGGTATACAGATTCAGGTCGTCCTTCATCGTGTGAAACCAAGCATGCGCCATCTTTATTTTGTCCTGCTCTGCTGCTATCGTTGCTTCATTCTCAGATCTCAATGCTGCTCAGCTGTTGCACTCTCATTCTTTCTTCCTGGGGCCTTGTTTAGATCCCATCACTCTCTCTCCATCACATCAATTTTTAGCCGCGTGTATGGAGTATTAAATGTAGGTAAAAAAATAACTAATTACACAGTTTAGTTGGAAATCACGAGATAATCTTTTGAGCCTAGTTGGTCCACGATTGGACAATATTTACCAAATAAGACGAAAGTAGTACTATTTATCATGTTGAAAAAAGTTGCAATCTAAACAAGGCCTTGCTTGATTTCTTGGAGCTTTGTCAAGGTGCTCACAAACAGGCCCTAGTGGTCCTAGCGGTAGAGCACTCTGCCAAGGTGCCCACAATCCTGTTACCTGCTGGTTCTCTGATAATTGCTCCTACAACTCGTTGCTTCTACAAGCTCTGGTTCTCTGATAAGGCGCCCCAATTAGAACGTGGCATTTTCTCATGAAATTTCTACAGGTCTCATTCCTGCGTTCCAAACAGGCCACAAATGGGCATCGCAACCGCAAGACTTCTGACAAACTAATGAGAAAATTACCGGCTGAAAGCTAAAGGCGCCACAAAAGAAAACTGAGGGGAATAAAAAGGCAACAAAAAAAGGTAAAAAAAAGGGAGAGAAGATCTATGTACAACAGAACATGCCGATTAGGTTGTTGGTTCTGTGCCAAGAACCACTTTTGACTTTGCTTGAGCTGAGGCTGCTGAGCACAGAAAAAGAAGATGAGAATCTGCACTTGTCCAGCCAGCACACAAACACCTAACACGGTTCATCATCATCACTGCATGTACAAAACTTTTGAGTCTCATCCATCATGCACGTGCTTGAGCAGCAGCAACTAGCATCATAGTCAGAATCCTCAGCTCACAGCTCCAGGTGCTGCTCGTAGCACAGCTCGCTCATGCAGGGGGACAGGATCTCCTCCTCCAGCATCTTCAGCACAGCGCTCATCGATGGCCGCTGCCCCAGGTCTGCGTCGGTGCACATTGCTGCGATGTCCAGGATGGCTTCCACGGCTTCCACCTCCACATCCCCGCACCGCTCATCGATGATATCCTCCAGCCGGTGCTCCCCTGTAAGGGTGTTCAGCTGCAAAAGGCGGTAATGGATTTTGAGGATTTCACATGACTCTTACTCATTACTACTTTTTAAGGTAGAAAATGTAAGGGGAAAAAAGAACACTGCTTACCCAGCCAACAATGTTCAGTCCCTTCTTGATGAAGCATGAATCGGTTGGCCTCTTTCCAGTCACCAGCTCCAGCAAAAGCACTCCAAAGCTATACACGTCTGATTTCTCAGTAGCATGCCCATTTTGCAAGTACTCTGCCACCAAAGTCAGAGTAACCAACCAACCAACCAGTTTCAGTTTCATCAATTGGAGCTGTTCAACATTATGTCTTGAAATACATGTCTACGGATTACAATTTCCTACTGAACATTTTTTACTGTTCTTGTTTAACTTCATGCTGTTGGTAGTTTTGCCCTACAAGATGCATTTTCAATCTTATGTTCCAGACCAGTAAAACTTAATTCCAACTTGATAGCTACTAGATGTTTTTTTTTCCACAGCGTATGAATCACAACAATATCATCCAACTAGCAAGATAAGAGATGTACCTGGTGCTAGGTATCCAAAGGTGCCCGCCACGACAGTGGTAACATGGGCGGCATTGTCTACAAGCAGCCTTGCAAGGCCAAAATCAGAGACACGAGGCTCCAAGCTTCTATCCAGCAGTACATTACTGGCTTTGATGTCCCTATGCACAATCCCAGGAGAGCAATCATGGTGCAGATATGCCAGGCCTCGAGCCGAGCCAAGGGCGATTTTCATACGCGCGTTCCAGTTCAATGGCTGGTCCTCTTGTTCATCTCCTGCCGTAGGCACCACATCATGTAAGCATCAGGTAAGAAGGCATTACACTGGTGTAAAAAATTGCAATCATGATCATGCCAAGAGATGCATAGGCATCCTTACCATGAAGGTAGCAATCCAAGCTGCCCAGTTCAACAAAATCATATATGAGTAGCTTTGCTGTGGGGAGCCGGCAGTAGCCTCGCAAGTTGACAAGATTTATGTGCCTGATGCTGCCCAGAATCTCGAGCTCCTTCTCGAAGGTCCTGTCACGACTTTCGCGGCTGAGGTCAATCCTCTTGACAGCGAATGATGTTCCATCATCCATCACCATTTTGTACACTGTGCCAAAACCCCCACAGCCAACCACATCCTCTTCATCAAGCAGCTCCAACCTTCTAATAATCTCACTTGACGAATATGGAAGGTTCCACTGGTATGTCACAAGCTTTGCACCTAAATGATGACAGCATCATAAGTAAAAATAGTGGTTAGCGGCTGTAATTGGCTTTTTTTTTTATGGAAACAGTAGGAAATGGTGTCAATTCATTACCATCAGGAACAGTTTGCTTGTCCATCTTTACATAGGTTCCACCAATGCTCTTTTTCCTGGACAGCAAGCAAACCCATAGGAATCCAAGTACAGCTATCAAGGCAAGAGCCAAGGTTGACATTGAGCCGATCACAATGCCATTCAGAAAGTGCGATGTCTTGTTGTTATTGATTGGAGAAACACCTATTTGAACCAGAAACAAATAACTCCACCAGTCAGTCACACACATTGCACGTCCACCAAAATCTTGAAAAAACAGTTCAACACTATGATTTAATAGAAATGGAAGACTTGCCAGCTGAAGAGAGTGGATCGGAGTGCGGCAGCACAGCAGGAAAGCCGAGGGTTCCACGGCAAGCCTTCTGGATGGACAGGCCACAAAGCTCCAGATTTCCAACAAACCTGCATCACGTGAACAAATGCATAACAACAATAAATACAGCTATCCAACATCATAACTAGGAACACGCAGGGAAAGAAGGGACAAAGGAGCTTACGAGCTGCTTTTGAAGGTTCCGAGGACACCAACATTTGGGATCTCTCCGGAGAAGAAATTAGTAGACAGGTTCCTGGGAGATTGTAAGTGCGTGCCCTCTCATCAGTTTTTACTTTTACATCATGACCATTGTGTTTCCAACAAGGGCACGCGAGAACATCACACGAAAACTTACAGAAAGTGAAGGTGAGTAAGGCTTCCAATCGAGGCCGGTATTGTGCCCCTCAACAGATTGCTGGACAGGTCCCTGCGATTTGAACACATTAGATAAAATAATCATAACACTGTAAAATTAAAATCACAAGCAGGCAATGAGCAATGGTAATGTGAAGGGCCATACAAGATTGTGAGGTGCACAAGCTCGCCAATCTCTGAAGGGATGCCTCCTTGCAGGTAGTTGGCTCTCAGGTAACTGAGCATACACATAAAAGAAGTAAACATTTGAACACTCTGCCGATTCAGCTTAACAAATCAACGACACTGGACTTGACAAATACTAGTAGTAAATAGATCATACTAGTAGTATCTTACATTGCCCTGAGCTCGGTGCAGTTCTTGATCTCTGCAGGGATTGGGCCGTGCAAGCTGTTCTGGTGCAGAGCTCTGAAAAGGGAAAAAGCCCATCCGTCAACAGGCAGCAGCATAAATACATTCAGAGGCAGCACACAAAAAGAAAAAGACAATGCAGTTGGTATCACAGATATGTCTGCCTTTTTATTCAGGGAAATACAATACTACTAAATCTAACAAAAACAGTGAAGAAAAAACATTTGATCCTAGAAATCGTTCAAACAAGCCTTACAGTCTGTGCAGCTTGTCGAGCCTCCCGATGCTGGGCGAAATGATGCCCCCGAGCTGCATGTATGGGAGGTTTCTGCACAGAGAAGAGCACGCACGCGCATGGCGCATTATTGTTATCGTTATTCATCAGTGGCAAAGAAAAGCAAAGCAAAGCAAAGCAGGGGACAAGGAAGGAATCCAAGAAGAAGGCGTCGGTAGCCGAGCCATGAGCACACATTTGGGGGGGCATCTGATTCAAATAACCGAGGCAACCAAAAGAGAGAGAGAGAGAGAGAGAGACAGAGAGAAAGAACTTAGAAAGGGGAAATGTTAAGAGAATATGGGAGGGAGGGAAAGAAGAAGAAGCTAGAAATGGGAAGAGGAAGCAGATGGGGCGAGGAGGAACGCACATGGATTGGACCCTGAGGTCGGGGACGGAGCAGGAGATGCCCTCCCAGCCGCAGGGGTTGGGGTCGCTGGGCCGCCAGCTGGTGAGCCGCTGCACGGTGGCGTTGAAGGCCAGCTTCAGCTCCAGCAACGCCTCGCCTGGAAGCACGCAAGCAAGCAAACAAGAAACGGTGGGTCAGCACTCAGCACTCAGCAAGGGGACAACAATAGCATCGCCGGGGCTGGCTGAAGGAAATGCAGTAAGCAGACGTACCGTCCGGGGCGAGGGCCATGGCGGCGGGCGTTGAGGAGCGTAAGAGGGCGAAGGCCATGGCGACGAGGACGGCGCGCAGGCCCGCCGGTCCCGGTCCGCCCTGGCAGCGGGTGCTTCTCCCCTTCCTCTTCCACCTCCTCGCCTCATTCTTGTCCATGGCGGAGGCGGAGGCGTGTCTTGCCTCTTGGGAGGGTTCGAAGGAGGAGAGGGGAGCAGTGGAGTGTGCGAGAGAAGGAAGAAAGGACAGAGGACTGAGCCTAGTGACCCGAGTGAGTGCCTTTAATTAGGTCTGAGCTCTGACGGGAAAAAAGGCTGACCCGGATGGACGTGCTTCCCGTGACTTGGCCCACTGGCGAGTGGGTCCACATGCTGTGGCGCCTGCTTGGGCCCAGATGTCAGCGAGAAGTTCCGCGTAGGCACGGCCCACGACGTATGCTTTTGTTTGTTTTTTCTCCCTCCCCAAGCATAGAGTAGAAGACAGAGATTTGAGTAATTTAGAAAAGCTTTTATGCTATGCTATAAGCCTTTCTTCCTATTTGAGAAAAGAATGTGATAGATTGTCAAAGTCAAAATATTGTTACTATCCCATAAAAAAAAGTATCGTCGTTACTACTATAAATCTGATTAGTTGTTTATATTAGTTTTAGTAAGTATAAGATCTTATGCAGTCATACGTAGTGTCTCGATGTTTTGTTATATTGTACAGGGAAACTGTATTCGATAAGTGTTTGGTTATTTACATTTTGTTATATATATTCACCTTCATGTTCTAATTGAGACCTCATGCTTCTAGTAGAGGTACGACGGATAAGAAGAATATTTCATTATGTGTATGCATCAGCTTGTGAAAACCTGCATTATCCAATAAGATAAATCTAGCGTACTGGCTAATGCATCCCTGGACCTGTTTTCGTCACGTTCGTTTGGCCTTATTTGGCTGATAAATCATAACTGAAAGAACTGTTAACTGATTTGGTACGAGAGAAATATATTGTTCGTTGGCTGAAAAGTATGGTTTATAAGCCAAACAAGCCCAAACAAACCGGACGTTGAACTATGCATACCCCACCATAAGAAAAAGACCAATTAAAATTTAATGCATAAGTCTGCATACAAGCTAATACGAACAACTAATCAGACTTGTATATGTTGAGTTGTTACGGTGAATAATGTTTCCAAAACCCAACTCCTGTACATGGTCACGTATCATCAATTTGGTTTTGAGATTCTACGCAGTTATTTTGTCATAATCGTAAATATTCAACCCCTACTCGATCGGCCTTTTATCTACAAAGCCATCATATAACACGCAAAAATGCTTAGCCGATTTTAGTGATGGTTTTGTAGCTGTTAAAAAGGCTAAGGCCCTGTTTAGTTTTCAAAAATTTTCACCCTAAATTGTCACATCAAATCTTACGACACATGAATAGAGTACTAAATATAGACGAAAAAAAACTAATTGTACAGTTCTCGGCAAAATCGCGAGAAGAATCTTTTAAGCCTAATTAGTCCATGAAAAGCCTTAAGTGCTACAATAACCCACATGTGCTAATGACCGATTAATTAGTATCATTAGATTCGTCTCACAGTTACCTGATGGGTTCTGTAATTTATTCCTTTTTTATTAGTATCAAAAACTCCTCCCGACATCATTCCGATACATCGATGTGACACCCAAAAAATTTCATTTCGCGAACTAAACACACCTAAGGTAGGCGAGTCAAGCTTTTTTTTTTTTGATGTTTGGATTCGTCGAATAATCGTAAATATGCAAGATGTTTGAGGAAAACGAACGGAAATCAAACATTGGAATGCGTGCGTGGAAACTGCTCCCGTTTGAATGTACGCAGGCTAGTACTGCCACTCATCATCGGATCGGATCGCGGGGGTGAAGTGGAGTAATGAATGAATTCCTGGCCTGGCCCACCACTCAGGTGCCGGATTGGCCTCGTACGGACCGGACAGCGGAGGGCAGTCCTCGACCGGACCAAACTAGCCGTTGAAGATGAACGCGAGGCTACCTAGGCCTGGTTTAGATCACCTCCAAATTCCAAGTTTTTTCACTCTCTCTTCATCACATTAATTTTTAACTGTTTACATGGAGTATTAAATATAGGTAAAAAAATAATTAATTGCACAGTTTAGTTGGAAATCACGAGATGAATCTTTTAAGCTTAGTTGGTCCACGATTGAACAATATTTACCAAATAAGACGAAAGTGCTACTATTCATCGGGTTGCAATTTTTTGCAATCTAAACATGGCCCTAGTTTATTTATTGGTTCAACAAATGGTTTATGGGTTGAGAAAATTGGTTTTCACTATATAAATTTATATAGACCTTTCAAAAAAATATATCATTATAATGTTTATTGATAGAAGGATCTTGGGTGAAAATATTGCAAAACTTATACGACATGTGTGACAAAATATGTTCACTCGGATCGCCTATCTACAGCACGTTAGATGGAGATAAGATAACCTGGCAGCAGTGCAATAATCCGTTTATCGAGAGCTTCAGACCTAGAGCAACTCCAACACACTTGCTGGGTAAATGTATTTGAGAAGCCATTTATAGCTATTGTGTTCAAAAAAGCATTCTTTGTCTATATTGATTTCTATTTTTTTTTGCTAGCTATCCCACCATTCTGGTTGCCATATTTTCCTAGCGACTCCTGCTTGCCAACTGTGTTTTACAATTTAGTTAGGTTGTTGTAAAACTCTATATTTTAGATGGGCTTTCTATTTTACATATTGGCTAAATTTCATAATTTAGCATCTAATTTTACCAAATCTCTTGGAGTTGCTCTTATGCCCAGATATCAAAGTCATTTGGCCGCAAAAGCGGTTCCAAGTGAGTGAACAAGGGAGACTTAGGAGTAATATATTACTTATTAATCTTCACTTGAGCTTATCAGTCATGGTACCGTGTTTTTCTCTCACAACAAATCAGCGAACGGTACTTTTCAACATGGCTTTTTAGCGAAGCGAACAGGGCCTTATACGAAATTCACCCTGGTACTTTTCAACATGGCTAGATATCAAAGTCGTTTGCCAGCTCCACTTCCAGCGCCCATGTTCGGACCGCTCCGCTGCCCAAATGCCTGGATGATCGGCCGTCGCTTCTACACCGGCGCCTCATCCACATCTTTCACACCGCTTTGCGCCACACCTCTTCCACGCCGCTCGGATGACTCCCCCGCCTCTTACACACCGGCGCTGCGCGGCCTGCGCCTCCTTCCCACATCGACACCGCCATGGCTCCCGCGCTAGGCCGCTAGCTCTCTCTTCCTCGCTCAACAACCTTACATCCAGATCTACTTTTGCAACACTCAGATAAAATAATTGCAACATATGTTTGAAACAAATGAATATTTGGAACATACATTTGCAACAAATGCAACATTCAGATAAAATACTTGCAACATGCGTCTAAAACAGATGAAACATTTTGAACAAACTCTTACAGCATACGTGTATAACCATTGGAACATGTGCAACATTCAAAAACTACCTTGCAACATCCATATGAAATATCTGAACCATGCCTCTAAAACATGTGAAATACTTCCAAGTGTTGGAAAAGTGCAAACAAGTTTCATCCTCATGAAACTCTTTGTCGGTGTTTCGAATCACCAACTAGTAAGTTTGTGATTTGCGCGTCTAGCCCGGATGGTGTGCTCGGAGTACACAGGAATTTATACTGATTTGGGTGGAATGTCCCTACGTCCAGTCTGTTGCTGCTTGTATTACCGGCACTAGTTTGTAGTAGGAGTTACAAACAGACGAGAGAGGGAGTAGGCCCCAAGTCTCTGGTGAAAGGGTCGAACGGAGTTGAGTCTCGTTGAGCTTGTTCAGCCATTCAGCCATTCAGCCTTCCCTTCGTGGAGCATCCTACTTCCCCTTTTATAGATGAAGGGGAAGGGGAAGGCACAGGTTACATGAAAGAAAGAGAGAGAGAGAGAGAGAGAGAGAGAGAAAAGCGAGGAGGAAGAAGGCCTCCGGGGTCACGGTGCCCTTCATCTCCTTTACGCATGTCCCGTCGGTCCTGTAGATGATGACGGGGACAACTCCACGTCGTGACCCTGTTCATCACTGGCACTATACGTGGGCATTGTCAGCCGGTCGTGGCACTCTATTCTATCCCGACGGGCGGCATGGTTTGCAGATACCTCTGTCAGAAGTCATACGGGGATTAGGTAGCATAGCGCCGGCATGACCGACACTGTTGGCGACATGAGTCCTTAGGTATGGCCTATCGTGGCCATGGGTAACATGAAGACATGCCTACTCCCTTTCTGGTGTTAGAAGTTTGACCCATAGTGGTTGGAGGCGGTACGTACCCTCGTTGGGCGAGGTGGAATCCCCCTTCGAGGGGTCTGGTGAGGCAAAGTCCATGTCCAAGGGGTCGGGCATGATGGAGCCCGTGCCCTCGGGGTTAGACATGATGGAGCCTACACCCGAGGGGTTTGGCGAGATGGAGCCCGCACCCTCGGGGTCAGCCATGATGGAGCCCACGCCCTCAGGGTCGGGCGAGATAAAGCCCGCACCCTCGGGGTCGGGCGAGACGGAGCTCGTACCTTCGGGGTCGGGCGAGACCAAAATACGCTCTTGACCATCCGGGCGAGTTAGCATTTGCAACCATCAGCTTCCTTCTTCCACGTATCCATAATACTAATACCCGACAGTAGCCCCCGAGCCTACGGAGGAGTAGGATACTCCTTCGAAGGCTTTTTCATACTAAAGGATTCTAAGGGTCTTGATCTCCCTTTGTGGGTCGTGGGATGTCTTGGTAGGGTCGCGATTCCTTTTCGTCGCGTTCGGACTCTTCGAGAGCATGCAGCTGCAAGATTTAGGGGGTCGAAAAAGATCTCTCTTGATTTTGACCCCTCCCCCCTTAGGACCCGATCGATCCGCCATTGTCATGCGACTGCGTATTCGGTCTCCTCGTGAGTCCAACTTTCCCTGAGCCCCCGCACGTAGCTAGGGTCCGGTTGAGGGGTCAGCTCATCTTGTGGTCGTCCTCCCTCAAGCATTTTTTGATAAAACAGAGGGGCTGAGCCATGCCATGTTTTTCATGATGGACGAATCATGGTGCTAGGTGAGCTGTTAATGGGCTAGTTCAAGTGGGGTCCCAGCTTCCCGTTCGTAGGGGTCCGGCATGGGTCAGCTGGTGACCGAATCCAAATTCTTGGTGGCCATTCCATATAGTTCATAGGTCCATTCGACCGATCTTAAGGGCTCGTTGCCTTTCTTCGAAGAAAAACCATGGACCGTGCTCTGACCAAGACCCGAACGTGGGCCAAGATGCCTGTGGCTCTCGTGCACCCGGTACCACCCGCTAGCGAGCCCATCCCTTACCACCACTCACTCTAAAGGTGCCCTAGAGCAGTTGTGATCCTATCGGTGGGCCAACCTTCGAACTCCTGGGCCTTAATGGGCCGTGGGAGCATTTTTAGCGCCGTATCCCTTCTTACCTATGGTGGTTTTTGGCCCATCGAGGGGGCGAATCGCTATCTGGCGTGCCCTTCAAGGAGCAGCTAGGGGTGGCATGTGCATGATTCTTAGAGAGGTGATGTGATGAGGCACGATAGGCACGTCAACCTAGGCAGACGGTTTGCCCCTCGCTCTTGTGCCCCAGCAAAATCCTTGTTCCTCCGCCCTTGCTCTTCCGCCGTCAGCGAAGCTTTCGTTCCTCCTCCCTTGCTTCCCATGGTGTCATGATATCACTCCAACAAGGTGCGCAGCACATCAAGGAGGCGATGGAGGAGTCCGACGCCATGTTCCTGATACCTAGAGATCCTGTGATGCGGCTGGACACGGGCTTTGTCGAGCTACCGGTGGGGTTGGGCTTTCGGGTCTCCATCGTGCCGGTACTAGAGCATGTGGCTGTGAGGGTGGTGAACCGCGTTGCAGGTGAGAAGAGGAAGAAAAAGAAGGACAACAAGAAATTGAAGCGACAGGCGAAGGAGTGGGCGAAGCTGAATCGAGGAAGGCGGTGGTAAGGCTCGAAAGAGGAGGAAGAAGAAGATGAAGAAGTAGGAGACGGCTCTGGGTCACCCGTCCAATGGGATGAGCTAGGAGGAAGGGACAAGGACCCATCTCTGTCGTAGGTGGGGCCTTTAATGTGGAATGCCCTAGGGTAGCAGGGGGAGGACGTGCCCCTAGAGCCGATGAAATCAAGCCATCGGATGGCCAACTCGACGGCGATGTTTAGGCCGTTGATGAGCACCTCATATTCGGCCACATTGTTGGAGGTGGGGAAGTGGATGCAAACCATGTACCTCATGCGCACCTCGAGGGGCGAAACAAAGACTAGTCCCATGCCGGTGCCTTTCTTTGTCAGTGATCCATCGAAGTACATCGCCCAGTACTCATGGCCGACGACTGCTGGCGGCATCTGAATCTCGGTCCATTCTGCAACGAAATTGGCCAGTGCTTGGGACTTGGTGTCCGTTTGAGGGGCATACGAAATGCCCTGACCCATCATCTCGAGTACCCACTTTGTGATTCTTCCTGTGGTGTCCTGGTTTTGGACAACTTCGCTGAGAGGGAAGGATGTCACGACCATCACCGGGTGCGACTCAAAGTAGTGACGCAACTTCCTCCTGGAGATCAGGACGACATACAAGAGCTTCTAGATTTAGGGCTAGCGAGTCTTGGAATCAGACAAGACTTTGCTAGTGAAGTATACTAGATGCTACACCTTGACGGTGTGTCCCTTTTCTTCCCGTTCTACCACCAGGGCGGCGCTGACCACTTGTGTTGTGGCCACAAAGCAGGAGTGGTTCCCCATCGGTCGGTGGGACCAGAATCAGGGCTTTCATCAGGATTTCCTTGACCTTGTCAAGTGCCTCCTGAGCCTCAGGCATCCACACAAATCGGTTGGTTTTCTTTAGGAACTGGTATAGGGGAGGCCTCGTTCGCCGAGGCACGAGATAAAATGGCTAAGCGCAGTGAGGCACCCCGTAACTTGCTACACTCCCTTTAGATTTTGAATCGGGCCCATCCTCATGATGGCCGAGATCTTCTTTGGGTTGGCTTTGATGCCACGCTCGAAGACAATGAACCCAAGCAGCATACCCCTTGGGACCCCAAAAATGCATTTCTTAGGGTTGAGTTTGATGTCGTTTGCCTAGAGTTTCGCGAAGGTTTGATCTAGGTCTACTAAAAGCTGGTCAGCCAGTTTGGACTTGACCATGATGTCATCTACTAAGCCTCAATGGTTCGCTAGATGAGGTCTCTGAAACACTTGAGCATACAACGCTGGTATGTAGCCCCTATGTTTTTTAGACCGAATGGCATCGTGACATAGCAGAACGATCCGAATGGGGTGATGAAAGAAGTCGCGAGTTGGTCGGATTCTTTCATCGTGATTTGATGGTACCCAGAGTATGCATCAAGGAAGTAGAGGGTTTCACACCTCGAGGTCGAGTCGACCACTTGATCTATATGTGGCAAAGGAAATGGATCCTTTGGACACGCCTTGTTGAGATTCATGTAGTCAACACACATTCTCCATTTCCTATTCTTTTTTTGTACAAGGACGGGATTGGCTAACCACTCGGGATGATACACTTCCTTGATGAATCTGACCGCCAAAAGTTTCATGATCTCCTCACTGATGGCCCTACGCTTCTCCTCATCGAAGCGACGTAGGCGCTACTTTATCGGCTTAGAGCCTGGCCTGATCTTCAAGGTGTGCTCGATGACTTCCGTCGGAATGCCTGGCATGTCCAAGGGTTTCCACACAAAGATATCTCTATTGGCGTAGAGGAAGTCGATGAGCACGCTTTCCTATTTGGAGGAAAGTGTGGTGCCGATGCGCACCACTTTGTTCTCGGAGCTGCTAGGGTCTATGAGAACCTCCTTGACACCCTCCACAGACTCAAAAGATTCGGCCGACCACTTGGAGTCGGGTGCTTCCTCGGCGGTTGCCTCCTTGATGACCACGAGCTCCTCGGAGGCAATAATCGCCGAGGCGTGCTCATAGCACTCAACTTCATACTCGTAAGCACACTGAAAGGAGGTGGCGATGGTGATGACCCCACATGAGCCTAGCATCTTGAGCTTCAGGTAAGTGTAGTTGGGGATGGCCATGAACTTCTCGTAGCACGGTCATCCCAAGATGGCGTGGTAGGTTCCGTGAAACCCAACCACCTTGAAGGTGAGGGTCTCCATCCTATAGTTGGCTGGATCCCCGAAGGTGATGGGCAGGTCGATTTGCCCGAGCGATATGACTTGTTTCTCTAGCACGATGCCATGGAAAGGTGCCCCGGTCGATCGGACATGCGATCGGTCGATGCCCATGTCATCAAGCGTCTTGGTGAACATGATGTTGAGGTCGCTGCCTCCATCCATCAGCACCTTGGTGAGCCTTTTCGTGCTGACGATCAGGTCAACCACTGCGGGTACCTTCTCGACTATGGGACACTCTCTAGGTGGTCAAATCAGTCAAAGGTGATGGTGGACTCCGACCACCAGAGGAAAGATGGCATGGCTGGCTCGACCGTGTAGACCTCACGATGCTCGAGCTTTCGGCGGCGCTGGAGTCGTAAGACACCACCCTACCGAAGATCATGAGGGAGCCATCTAGTGTTGGAAAGCCACCATCCTTCCCCTCGGCATTGTCCACCGCTGGCTTAGGCTTCTTCCTCTGGTCCCCCTTTTTGGAGTTGTCGGACAAGAAATGCTTTATGAGGGCGTAGTCCTTGTATAGGTGCTTGACAAGGAAGGTGTGGTTCGGGCATGGCCCCTTGAGTAGCTTCTCAAAGTGGTTGGTAGCACCCTCGGCGGGCGCCTAGCCACCTTCTTGCTCAACAGTGGCCACGAGTGAGCCCCCATGTCGCTGCTTCTTCTTCTTCTTGTTCGGGCGGTTGGAGGTGCCCTCGCCAGTGTCCTCATCCCGCTTCACTTTGCCCCTGGGGCAGTTGAATATCGCTCCGATCGCCTCCTTGCCTAAGGCATGGCTAGTTGCGATGTCAAGGAGCTCCTTGGTGGTCTGAGGGCCCTTGCATCCAAGCTTAAGGACTCACAGGTGGTCTCGAATAGGAAGGCTTTGATGATGTCGGCGTCGGTGACATTGAGCAACTTGTTGCATTGCCTGGAGAAGCATCGGATGTACTCATGGAGACTTTCCTCAGACTTCTATCAGCAATTCTTTAGATCCCAAGGGTTCCTAGGGCATGTGTAGGTGCCCTGGAAATTTCCCACAAAGATCTCCTTCAGATCTGCCTAGCTTTGAATCCAGTTGGGGGCGAAAGGTGCTCTAGCCATGTTCATGCCGAATCGACCAGGAATAAGGGGAGGTTGCGGATAATGAAGTAATCACTATCCACACAGCTGGCTTGACAAGCAAGCCGGTGATCATCGAGCCATAGGCTGGGGTTCATTTCTCCAGAGTATTTCAAGATGTTGGTTGGTGGTCGATACCACGACGAGAAAGTCGCATTGAGGATGTGACAACCGAAAGCCTGGGGCCTCGACAGATCATGGCTCGAGCTCCAGTCCTCTCTGCTATCATAGCATTTGCCATGACAAGGATGGTAGCCACGACCGGCCTCCTATCTCTTGTCCCCCCGTCCACGCCTACAAGCATCTAGGGTGTTACGTGCGTCACGGTTGGGGTCGAGACGCTCATGCACCGGGACCATGGCAAGCCCACCGCCGTCATGTGATGCCTAGTGGATGGATATGTCCTGGCCATGTCATCTCAAAGACACACGCTGACTGGCATCAAGCTCACATCACCGAGACAGTGAGCTTTCCTCCTACTGCACCGCCGCGCGCTCGAGCATCGTGCAGATCTTGCGATAGGCCCAACAGTCTTCGGGTATCATGGGCTCTGGGAGCCCTCGGAGCAAGGTTACCACGGCAGCTATGTTTTGGCTTGCCTAGGCAAAGTGCGGGAGGCCTCTGTTGTCCTCGATGATCCTCCATTTTACATCGCATGTGATGGTGCATGCACAACCATGTCTCAACGGCGTTCAATCTCGTGCTCGAGCTCCACACGCTCCTACTCTAGCTGGAGTCACGCATCCTCTATCTCCTTGTGCCATGCCCTCAGCTGCTCCACCCGCTGGTGAGGCAGGGCCCCTACATCTCTCTCGACCTTGTTGTTAGGGTCATCCATAGGAGTAGCCACTCCCTTGTGGATGCTTTCGATGCGTCCCTCAAGGCTGCCTGCCATGAAGTATTCTCAGGAGGGGTGATGGCTTCCCCTACTGGAGTTAGAGTCAAAGATCGTCTTTGAATCTCCCACGAGAAGGGCATGGAATGATTCCACGACGTAGTCCATCATACCCACAAATTCATCATCCATGGGGGACGGGTGCATGCGCTATGTTGTGAGGTGACCAATGGTCCTTACGGCATTGCGTAGATCGAATGGGAACACTATCGGAGCGCCCCAGGTGAGGTATTTCAGGGAGAGCGGTTCCCCTCTGGTAAGCTACATCATGACATTGGCAAACGAGAAGGTGAGGCAGCGTAGGTCCTCCCGAGACGGTCGGGGTCCTAGGAAGGTGTTGAGCTGGTGCTCCAGCCTAACATAATCGAAGCCAAGGAGCTAGTCGCTCCTGGGAGCATGGGTCTCCGAGGCGTGCAGCTATAGCTCTTGAGGTCCTCGACGGTTGCATCGAGGATGGTGGAGCAAAGAAGTTGGATGGGGGTAGGAGCCTATGCCAGCTCTTCCTCCACGGTGATGAAGAAATCTAGGCTCCCGAAGCACATGTGCGCACCTAGGACCCAGCTGATGCTGTAGCTAGCTGTCTGTGGCCTGTTGTGGATGACAAGATGCGTAAAAGGCCCTACCTGGCATGCCAACTGTCGGTGTTTCGAATTACCGACTAGTAAATTTGTGATTTGCGCGTCTAGCGCGCCAACTGTTGGTGTGCTCAGAGGACACAATAATTTATATTGGTTCAAGCGGAATGTCCCTATGTCCAGTTTGCTACTACTTGTGTTACTGACACTGGTTTGTAGTAGGGGTCCAAAAGGAGTTGAGTCTCATTGAGCTCGTTCAGCCTTCCCTTCGTGGAGCATCCTGCTTCCCCTTTTCTAGATGAAGGGGAACACGTAGGTTACACGAGGGAGAGAGAGAGAAAAGTGTCTTTCTTCTACCCGCACCAGCTCCACTTCCTATGCCCATGTTTGGACTGCTCCCTTCCACTCTGCTGCCCAAATGCCTAGATGATCGGTCGTCGCTTCTACACCAGCGCCTCATCCACCTTTTTTCACACCGCTTTGCGCCAACCTCTTCCACGCCGCTCGGATGACTCTCCCGCCTCTTCCGCACTAGCGCTGCGTGGCCTGCACCTCCTTCCCACATCGACACTGCCATGGCTCCCGCGCTAGGCCTCTAGCTCTCTCTTCCTCGCTCAACAACCCTACATCTAGATCTACTTTTGCAACACTCAGATAAAACAATTACAACATATGTCTGAAACAAATGAACATTTGGAACATACATTTGCAACAAATGCAACATCCAAATAAAACACTTGCAACATGTGTCTAAAGCAGATGAAATATTTTGAACAAACTCTTACAACATACGTGTATAACCATTGTAACATGTGCAACATTCAAAAACTACCTTGCAACATCCATATGAAACATCTGAAACATACCTCTAAAACATGTGAAACACTTCAAACATGTGTTTTGCATCAAAGGGAAGGCTGGGGCCGGTGGATTCTAGGTGTCGGAGTGGGAGCCGGTAGCATGCGAGCACCACCATCGTCAGCGCCACTAGCACCGGCCTTGGCTAAGCTGGGCAGGCAGTGCGCGCAAGGGTGGGAGTAGGATGCGCGTGTGACTGGAGGGAGGGAGCAAGCAGAGTGGGGTGGCAGTAGCGAGCGTGGAGTGGGGCAGGGGTGCGTGGCACATGATGTGGACGAGCAATGTGGGTTTAGACTCGTGGCGCATAGTGGAAGTAAGTAGCGCAGGTGGGTCGGTCCATCCTGATGGATGAACGAGCATGGCATATCATTATCGAGTTATATATCGATGACACGCTTTGTGTAAAAGAGCCCATGGGCCAATGGTTGGAATTAGTGAGGCCAGTCTCAGTAGAGGTTTCATGTCCCTATTTTCAAGACTTCCAAGTGTTGGAAAAGTGCAAACAAGTTTCATCCTCAAGAAACTCTTTGTCGGTGTTTGGAATCACCAACTATTAAATTTGTGATTTCTGCATCTGGCCTAGATGGTGTGCTCGGAGGACACAAGAATTTATACTGGTTCGAGCGGAATATCCCTATGTCCAGTCTGCTACTGCTCGTGTTACCGGCACTGGTTTGTAGTAGGGGTTACAAATAGGCGAGAGATGGAGCAGGTCCCAAGTCTCTAGTGAAAGGGTCAAACAGAGTTGAGTCTTGTTGAGCTCGTTTAGATATTCAGCCGTTCAACCTTCCCTTCGTGGTGCATCCTGCTTCCCCTTTTATAGATGAAGGGAAGACACAGGTTACACATGAGGAAGAGAGAGAGAGTAAGAGAGAAAAGCAAGGAGGAAGAAGGCCTCTAGGGTCATGACCCTGTTCATCACTGGTGCTATATGCGGGTGTCATCAACCGGTCATGGCCCTCCATTCCATCCCGGCTGGCGGCATGGTTAGCAGATACCCCTGTTGGAAGTCGTACGGGGATTAGGTAGCATAGCGTCGGCATGCCCAACACTGTTGGCGACATGAGTCCTTAGGTATGGCTTGTCGTGGCCGTGGGTCACATCATGCATGCCAGCTGCAATCACACTGAGATCCTAGTTCAACTCATTTTGCTCAGATTCATAGATAACCATCCCAACAAAGATGTTGGTATCCACGCTAGCCAGCCAGTTGTTGATCTGATTTGTTGCTACCTTGCCCTCTTGCTTTCCAAGCTCAATCTCATGATCGACATCATTTCTCCTCCTATGCAAGTTTTGCAAACATTGCTTAAGCTTTGTAATAATAATTCCTTCTATCTAGAAGGCATTAATTAATATTACTAACTAGCGACAAAGATAAGTTAGCAAAAATGTTGTACCCAAATTTGAGTTAACTGTAAAGACATAGCAGCGATGATGGTGCTTGATCCTTGATATGCATCTGTTGAATACGGTGGTTTCCAGTAGGTGGGACTAGAAGGAGATTGCCAAAGCCTTTGCCTGGATAGGTGCCTCGGGCTAAGGCGTGTCCGGTGAAAAGTGGGTCTAGACCAACTTAGGGTTTCATAAGTGCATTCAACTACCCCTCTGTATAGAGTTTGTGTTCCCCTTTTATAGGGCATTGCTCGCTAAGGCTACTCTTTATAATTTTGTCCCTTGACGGTAATAGTACATCCTCATAATATCCCTGCACTAACATAAACCGTTAAGGGTAATTTGGGTGCCTTCTTCTTCGATCGCCTTTTCTTGATGGGCCACAACCATGAGTCTGTCTGTGGCTCATGGCTCGGCACCGCCACCCTTCAGGAAGTTCCTCGACCCTTCGAGCCATCATCTAGGGTGGTCTTCGGGTGTACTTGTGCGTTGGCTCTCTATAGCCTTCGCAGGTGCCGCTAGAGCCTTTGTCGCCGATGGCCTCTGGGCGCCTTCACTCTGGTCGCTAGAGCCTCTGCCTCGGACCTCCTCTAGGCTCCTTTGTCGCAGCCTCCGGTCCTCTGCCCTGATTGGCTGATCAAGCAGAGGCTGCCATCCACTTTCCCTACACATCATCCCCAAAATTTGTTAACCGTTAGCTCTCGTCACTGCTCTGGTCCCTGACCTCCGCGACTCACAACCGTGTCCCAACAGTTCCCCCCTTGAGGGCTTGGTCTGATGCTGGTGGGCCTTGCCCTCAAACATAGTTCTCAGGTTCTAAGGCGCAGGGACTCCTGCGCATGCGGCATGCGGAGGCCTTCCCCCCTTTTTTAGTCCCCAGGTTCTAAGGCATGGAGGCTCTGGCGCATGTGGCACATGGAGGCTTCTCCACCCTTTCCCCCTAGGACACCTAAATGAAACCGTTGTGTCGCTGATGTGTCACTATTTGCTTTGCCGTGAGGGCTGTGGAATCGGTGCACTTTGAACAGACGTGACCGTTGGTCCTAGAATTCGAAGCGTTGTGGTGGGGGCTATATAAGGGGTGGTGGGTGAAGGCCCCCTTATCCCTTTCCTAGCCATCACTTTTGCTGCTACGGCCCCTTGCGCTGCCGCTTTTGTCTAGTTGGTTTTTGCCTTCGCTCCTCTGCTAGGTTACTTCTGAGTTTTGGCTATGCCTGTCAGCCTCCTCCACATCGGACTTCCTTCTTTGGACTGTACCGACACCATCTTAGTGTTAGGTCTAGTGGGTGGTCCGCACAGTTTGAGGAGTGCATGATTGCTAGCACAGAGGCATTAGGGCTTGAAGAGGTCTTTTCTGGAGTTGAGGCCTCTGTCGCAGACCTGATCACCACTGAAGAGGCAGGAGACATTGCCGGCACCTCCAAGACATGGGATTTTGGGCCTTCGCTCATGACCAAAGACATGATCGAGGATTTGCGGAAGCTGGGCTGCTTAAGGGATGCTAAGGTGAAGCCTCCTGTTTACACCAAAATTTGGGAAGGAGAACGCAGGAACTCGAAACTTCTAGGATTGTGTCATCAAGGAATCGATTAGATATGAATCATTATCGGCTGATTTAGATGTGATGTCAGAATCGGCTATTTTATGGATGACGTCAGCAGATGGCATTAATGGGCTATGCTTGAGTGGCGTTAGGAAGATGTGTCAGAATCTACAAATAAGGAAAATTGGGTCTAGGTTATTATTAAGTTAGGAAGTTTTTTTGTTCCAAGAATTATAATGAGTCATATTTGAGTAGGATTCATATTTAGATTCCGGGTATAAATATTAGACCCTGGTTATTGTAAAAAAGGACGAACACACAATCAATACAATCTTTCCGGCTTTCGCCATCGCATTAGGAGTAGGAGTACTATAGAGCTCGGCGAGTTCTTCAGCAAATAGGGCTGCATCGACTAATCGACCTCCAGCTTGCTTGTCAGTACCGTCATGACTTGTATTGTGTTTGTAAAGTTGTATCAGCTGATTGAGCTTTTATAAGCCATAATATAAGTTAGTTATCGATATGTATCGCAGTTTGTAAGGTTGCATCAGCTGATTGATCTCTTACGAATCATAATATAGATCAAAATTATCGATCTTGTGTTAAATAACTTGTTGTTTAATACAATATCACCCGTTATCGAATCTGCTAAGATTAGTAAGATTTTCCTTACTATTTTTGGTTGATTCACCAGTTATCGATCTTGCTATAATTAATGTTTTATTAATTATAACAAAATCATTCGATTGAGATAGAGATAAATCGGCATCATATCATCTCAATTGGTCGTCTTTTGATCTGGTCACGCTTTAAATATTATAATTGATGGCTTAATTCCACTATATCGATTATTTTATCTCTATTCCAATCAAACATAGTATGCATCCAAAGACATGTTTCAATCTTAAATAAACCCACTAGTTAATGAGATCTAATCTAATGACACTACCATAGCTACATCGATTCGGTCGAATCTCACCGGTAAGACTTTAGATTAGAAATTATCGATTAGTGGTCTTGTTCATGATCAAGATATGTACTATGTTTGTTTGCTATGACTGCATCAGCTATTTTAGCCGATTTGCCTATACTCTCATGCATATAGCATGTTTTCATGAATCTGTCAATATATAGATGGTTTTATAGATTCTTTGGCTTTAGTTTGTTATCATTATCATAGCTGCATCGATCCGGTCGAACCTCACTGTTGATGATAATAGATTAGATTCAAACAGTTTGTAGATTCATTTATATTAGACAGTCAATTTGTTCGCATGTTATACTCTTTTCACCAAACTTATCGGCTCGATGCTTTATATCGATCATGTTCCATTTAGCCGGTGATGTTTTCTTATATCGCTTCTTTGCTGATCCATGAGCATCGGTTATTTTGATTCGTATCATTATCATTTAATATTAGCCGATAATCCTTGATTTAAATATCTTCATTTCATGGATACACCAGATATGGACTATTTAGTCGATAGCCTCATTGAATCGGCTATCTAGCCATACATTTGGAACTATTTGGTGCAACACCGATATGTTCCACCTTAAATTACTGATAAGATTTTCTCTCCTTGCCAATTGTAGGTCAAATTGACCGGCACATCGTTAGGTTTTCATAATCGGCTGGTTCTGTATTGAAGCCAAGCAGATCTCTAGTCTAGTTCCACTTAGATCTTTTGGCTTGCTTAATGTTGATCACATCGCCACATTTTTGTGTCAACACCTCTAGAGGGGGAGGCAATTCCTAAGCCGAAGGCTGCTGATGCCATTGTTTTTAGGTATTTCTTACTCTGCGGCCTTCACTTTCTGGTGGCGCGCTTCCTTCGCCAAGTGTTGGAGGCATTTGAGGTACAACTTCATCATCTAACGCCTAATGGGATAGTTACCCTGAGCAAGTTTTGTTGGGCGTGCTTATCTTATGGCGCGAAGCCGAACGTTGGTACTTTCTATGAGTACTACGAGCTCCAGCGCCAGCCCAAGCGTGTTGGCAAAGATCAACTAGTGGCGTAGTATGGGAGTTGTGCTTTTATGCTGCGAAGGGCCCAGAGGGGCGAAAAGTTGGAGATCTCCTTCGCCCAGAAGAACAAGTGGTCAAAGGATTGGATGCAATATTAGTTCTATGTGAGGACTAGAGGCATGACATCTACTAGCTCAGACGGGAAGAACACCTGCTACCCGCTAGCCTCTGTAATGACCCCAATGAGGCCTTTGACCTAGGGAACCCTAGGTTCAAGGACTGAAGAAGGTCGTGAAGCATGCGACAGGGCCTTCGCTCTGGCCTACCGGTACTCCAAAGGTCGTGACTTGGTCGAGGAGATGGTGGCGGCTAACTGCTGGCCCCTCGGAAGGAACAGGCCCACTATGATAAAAGAGATGGTTAGCCTGCCTATGTTTGGTGAAGGTATTAGGGTCCCTTTCCTGTGCTTTAGTTTTGAGAAGAAGGAGGACCGTGTTGTGGTGAAGCTGGTGAAGTCCACGGTGGCAGGGGTGTGCGAGATACTGGGCGAGATGTCTGATAGAGAGTATCTGGCGCGCCAAGCCATCGCTGGTATGATGCCCCGACTTAATAGAGTCTTTGAAGAATTCAGGATCCACCACAAGGAACATGAAGTTCCTATGAAGGTGTACAAGTCCATAGAGGACAAGGCGAGGAAAGTCGCCGCCAAGAATACAACTATTGTGGTAGAGGCGAGGAAAAGGAAAGGGGCTTCTATGTCCAGGGTCACTGCCAAGAGGCAGAAGACCAGGGCTGCTTCTATTACCACCTCTGCCAACGCGTCCACGACTGCCTCCTTAGATCTTGGCGGCAATGATGGTGAGGAGGTTGCCGAGAATGTTGGCGGGGGCTCTAGCTCTGCTGTTGCTAGGATGGGAGGCGAGCGCTCTGTCGCCTCCTTGGATCTTGGCAGCAACGATTTGGCAGATACCATGCTCCAAGGTACGCGCGGTGCCCTTGCTACTGAGCCCTCCACCATGGTGCCTATGTCTAGCATTTTGGGTGATGAAACCTCTAGCTCCGAGGGCGATGACGCTGGTGATGGCGATGCTTCTTTGCCCAGAGAGAGGGAGATCGCTAGTACTGCCCTTTGCCGACCTACGACTGGTCTTGATGAGGTGTCCAAGGACGAGGCGAAGGCGAGCTCTCCAGTTGCTTTGCCTCAGGGCATTGGGTTTGAGGCCACTGGACACCATGCCAAGGGTGCTTGATGCTCAGGCAGCGTCCCAAGTCCTTTGCATCTTGGTAGGTCACTTTCTAGCTTTGCTTTTCCTTTAGTAGTTAAGCTTTCTTTTTTGATGGGGACTTGTTTTCTATTTTTTCAGGGGGCTTGGTAGAGGCCCTTGGAAGGACTGATGAGAACCCTGATGACCCTTTGGGTGTGGACCTCACCCGGATTGGCTTAGGAGCCTCTCCGAAGCATCCACTTGGGGGTCTGACTCCTCGTCCATCTGGCGCTGGCTTGGATGGTGGCGAAGGTTACTTTTTGTTTCTTGTTTTTTGTTTCTGTGTTATTTTTATATTTGGTGTTTGCTAATTTTGTTTGCTATTCCAGGTGCCTCCGACAGCACAATAAGTGGGTGGGCGGATATCCTTGAAGCTGTTTATAAGGATATAGGAGGTTGTTCTTCCAATATCCCTTATTGCATTACTTTTTGTCTTACGTTTCTTAAACTTAAATTTGCTGCCAGGACGCCTTTGCCACCATTGGAGGAACGTGGATTACTTCAAGTTGCTGCAGATGAATTTGGAGCAACAATGTGTGGTATGTTTCTTTTTTTGATTTCTCGGTTTGTTACTCTACTCTTTTTGTGGCTGATGCTTGTTTGGGTAGAGCCATTATCTTTTGGAGGATATTAAAGAGCGTGGCATGCGGGAGGTGGTCGACCGCAATTTGGCCATCAAGGCCTTGAAGAATGAAGTGGAGACTCTAGAGCCAAGAAGACTCGGCTTGTGGGGGAGGTTGGTAGCCTTCACATAGCCCGTGCTGAACTAGAGGAACTCCAAAAGAAGGTTGACTCGCTAAGTAAGGAGGTTGAAGGGGCAAAGGCTATGGAGCGACTAGCTACTGAACATGCCTTGAAGGCCATTGAGGTGTGTGGCAACCTTTGGAGGGAGGTGGATGCCAAGAGGGAGAGTGGTGTTGCTCTCAAGGCGCAAGTAGATGTGCTATCTAAGCGCCTTGAGGATGCCAAGTCCATCGGCCGGACAACGACTGAGCTTTATGTGGGGGCACTTGAGCAGTTCGGAGGCTCCACACCGCCGTTACCTTCTGAGCTTTCGGCCTTCAGCATCTTCTCATGGTTGAAAGCCAACTTTAGGAAGTTGCCTGACTTCGTTGGGGGTTCTATGGATTTTGGAGCTTTGGCCTCCGCTACAAATCTTTCAAAGATGTTGACGCAAGATGGCTACCCGCACATGAGGGGCATGAAGGAGAGAGACCTTGAGGGCCCGACCGACCTTAGGGCAACTTCGTGCGATATTCGTAGGTCGGTCTGCCCTTTCATGAAGTTGTTCTAGGTGAGATTTGGCCAGGCGGAGGCTCGCTCCATGGCAGAGGCACGCTAGGCTGAGGTTAGTTTTTCCGTTTATAACTTGTTTGTCTTTGTCTTAGGTACTTTACTGCTTGCTTGCAGTTTTTTATAACTTGGTGTTATTTTCTACAAGAGTTGCAGAAGAAAGAGGCTGCACGTGGAGCTGCTAGTGCGCAATCTTCACCGGCTGCAGAGGCGTCGGCTCCAAAGGCTCTATCTCTGGCTGCTGAGGCCCTGAATCTCCTAGAGCCCGTGACTGCTCCTACTGATCCGGAGGTGTAGTGTAGGTTTTAGTTTTCTTTTAGGCTTAGTAGAAGGCGATATGCCATAGTTGTGCATATTCAGGTCTAAATTGTGAACTTATCCTACGCAGGTCTCCTTCGCTGGGACTATGCAGGATGTGCTTCATGTTACAATTTATCAAGACGGCATTTATGTTAATAGTGAATTATGGTGGTATTGGCAGGAAACTTTGCCCCATCATTCTGTTGACAATATGTTTGCTTTTGTAAAGTATGATATTGACAATGAGCGTGCGGAGTTTACCAGGTCGCTGGCTTAGCGGGGGCGTCATCCTTAGTTTTTTAATTGACTTGTTTGGCCAGCCTTCGCGCCTTTGTAATTATTATTTGGGAGGCCTTAGCGCCTTCTCCTTTTATTTTGTTGCCTTCGGGCTTTTGTACTATTGCGCTTCTGATGTGCTACTATTGTAATTGTATCTGTTTTGTAATAAACTTTCCCTTGATTGTTTAACTATGTTTTTCTTATTATAGGTGTTCCTATTAAGATTTTTGAGTAGGCCGAAGGGTTACATTTTTCTTGCGCCTTGATTTCTCTTCTCGCCTCCGCCTCTTTCTTTTCTGACCAACGTTGAATACGAGTCTGTGCTTTGGCGCGAAGGATCTGGTGGGTTGGTTTTTGACGTTGGGCGCCTTGCGAAGGCTTTGGTGCTTGTTCTGCCGCTCTAGACTCTGTCGCTGCTGCTGCTTGGAATTGACAGGGAAGCTCTAGCATGTCGCAGCGAAGGAACTTAGGTGCTCGTGTTTGATCTTGCTGATGCTGCGAAGGCTTTGGCGCAATTCGAGCATTCATCAGAGATGCTGGCTTTATTTCTTGCTGCTTCTCAAGAGGCCATAGAGCAATTTGGGCAAGCAACGAAGGTCGAACAAGCATTTCTTGGATGCTGGCCCCGCTTGCACTTGGATTTCTTGCTTTTGCCTTCGGCTATGCTAGAATAACTGTGCTCCCGTCGAACATGATTGATGTCGGGTTGCGCCAGATGGTGTCTTCGGTTGCGGGGGGATGTTACAAGCCTTCGTGCGATACCCTCGCGCAACCTCCGACACATACTAGCTGTTGCCGAACTCATGTTACATCGGGCCATGCGGAGGCTTTATGACATCGGTTGGATGATGCATACAACCTGAACATGGCCTTCGCGGGCAACATGAGCTGCTGGATTTATGAATCTTCACGTGATACCACCTAGTCCCTCGTTTCTAAGGAAACTTTGGCCTCCATCTTCTCACTATGCTGGCTCTGTAGTGTGTTGTCTTTTGGCTAGTTGGTTTCCCCTCTGGCGCTCTTCTAGAGGAAGTGGTATGGAGATGCACTGACTAGGTCTGTTGTGACGGCGGGGTGGCGGGTTTTAAAACCTGCCCATTGTACGTTTTTAATAACTCTTGGTGGTTGACCGATGTTTATTGCTTGGATATGTTTTAAAGTTGAGATTTTCATGTACCCGGCGTATCTTTTAGCCTTTACTGTTATTGTACTTTAGCTATTAATTTCGGCGGTTAACTAAAGCTTGTTAGCGATAAGCCTCTCCCCGATGCCTACACCGAAGGTAGGTCTTTGTCGGGTTAGTTTTGGCCTTTTAGGCCAGTCTGATAAATCCTTGAAGCCTGAGTATGGATAGAACTTTGTCAAGGTTGCAGGCTAATTTAGCCGAGGAGGTCATTCCATGCTTTAGAGCCCTCATCTAATGCCTTGGAGGGTCCTCTATTTTAATTCTGTCGTCGAATATTATGGCTGCATTGCTAGCCACTTTCGACCTTCGCCTTTTGTGTTGTTTTATTTTCTTTTTTGGGGGGATTCCTCTTTATATTTTAGAGGTTTTTACATGGAACTTGCCTCATTAAAAACCTCACCTCCGCTAGGAGCCCCCTTTGTGAGGAAAAGAGTGCAAGCCCTTTTGCATGAAAAGTAAAAATGCTAAAAATAAAAAACTTGGTGACCTTCGCTTATAGTTCCGTGGAGGCCACCTTTTTATATTTAGATGTAAAACCTACGCAAATTGTCTATGTACCAGGTGTGCGTTGTTGTTCTGCCTTCGCCGTCGATCAGGTGGAGTGACCGGGTCTTTCCAGCGGCCTTTGCCAGGTAAGGACCTTCCCATTTTGGTTGGAGCTTTCCAACATTTTTAGCATTAGGTCTTCTTCTGAGGACTAGGTCGCCATCTTGTATGATTTTCCTAATCACTTTGCTGTCTCTCCAATTTCTAGTTTGGTTTTGATACTTTTGAATGTTTTCAACTGCTTCCAATCTTGTACCCTCAATCGTTTCTTTGAAGTATTCTTCATTTTCTGTGAGTGCCTGCTTTATGACATAGAGGCACTGATGCTTGGCTTCTTCGATCAGCATTGCTTCTTCATTGTACAAGAGTTTGAACGGTGTGAAGCCTGTTGTTCTAGAGGCTATAGTGTTATGTGACCACACTACCTTCGGCAGTTACTCTACCCATTTGCCTTTGTGAAGGTTGAATAGAGTCTTTGCTATTCCTGAGAATATTACCCTATTAGCTCTTTCCACTGCGCCGTTTGATTCTGGGTGGTAGACTGAGGCGAAGGCGACCTTGGTGCCTATACTCTTGCATAATTCTTTGAAGTTGTTCGAGTCGAACTATTTTCCATTGTCAACTATTAGGGTTCTTGGTACTCTAAATCTGCAGATTACGTTCTGCCAGAAGAACTTCTTTACTGTTTCTGATGTGATTTTGGCGAGTGGTTTGGCCTCAATCCATCTTGTGAAATATTCTATGGCTACTACTGCAAACTTGTTCCCCCCTTACGATGGTGGTAGCGGCCTAACCAGGTCGATCCCCCATCTTTGAAGGGGCCAAGTGGGTGGGATGAGTTGTATAGTAGCCGAAGGGTTTAACTGGTGTGGGGATGTGCTCTGACATGCTTGGCATGTCTTGACAATCTCTTCTATGTCCTTAATGAGGGTATGCCAATAGAACCCTTGCTTGATGGCTTTCGCCGATAGTGCCCTTGGACCGATGTGTGAGCCGCAAGAACCTGAGTGAATTTCTTGTAGGAGGTTTTTGCCTTCGCTTTGAGATATGCACTTGAGCAGCGGTTGGACAACACCTTTTTTGTATAGTATTCCCTCTACCAGTGTATAGTTTCTTGCTCTCACTGCCATTCTGGCTGTGCTCGCTTCGTCCTCTGTGTGATGCATGTTGTTGATGCAGTCTATGATCAATTGCCTCTAGTCTTCGGATTCAGTGATTAAGATTGTTTTGAATGCCTTCGCCGTGGCCTGCGTTGCTGGTACTTGCAGTACTTGATAAAAAGGCTCCATTTGGCATGGGCAAGTTGTTTGCTGCCGCCTTCGCCAATTCGTCTGCTTCTGCATTTTCTGCTCTTGGTATGTATTGCAACATGAATCCCTGGAACCTCCATTCGAGAGCCCTTACTACGGCTAGGTACTTGTCCAGTTCTGGTTCCCATGCCATGTATTCTTTTTCATCTTGCCCTGCTACAACTTGGGAGTCTGTTTTTGCTAGTAGTGTTCTTGCTCCTGGTGCCTTTGCCTGGTTGAGGCCCAATACAAGGCCTTCGTATTCTGCTATATTGTTTGTTGCCTTGAATTCCAACCTTGCTGCGTACTTCGTGTGGAGGCCAGGTGGCACTATTAGAACGACGGAGGCCCCAACGACTAGCTGCCCCCAAGCCCCGTCTATGTAAAGTGTCCAGATTTGGGGCTGGGGTTGTGGGGCTTATTGTGCCGAAGGTGTCTAGTCTGCCATAAAATATGCCAATGGCTGCGACTTGATTGCTGTTCTTGATACATAATTGATTTCGAACTGGGATAGTTCTGTTACCCATTTCCCTATTCTTCCAGAGGCTTATTTGTTGCAGAGTATGTCCCGTAGCGGTTGTGAAGATGGTACTGTAATTTCATGTGCTTGGAAGTAGTGCTTCAATTTCCTAGAGGAGATCAACACTGCATACGCTATTTTTTCAATTTCTATGTAGTTCAACTTTCCTCCTAACAGGGCTTATGAGATGTAGTAGACCGATTGTTGAATGACCTTTGACTCTTATTCGTTTTCTTGGACAAGCACTCCACTGACTGTGTGGTTGGAGGCTGCAACATATAACAGTAGAGGTGCTTCCGGATCTAGCACTGTTACCATGAGTTTAGTAGCCAAATAATTTTTGAGTTGCTGGAAAGCCCTTGATTGTTCTGGCCCCTATTCTACTTTGTCTCCGCCTCTTAAAGCTTTGAAGAATGGGAGGCTGGATTCTGTTGACTTTGAGATGAATCTGTTTAGTGCTGCTATTCTTCTAGTGAGTTTTTGGACTTCCTTCTTGGTTGAGGGTTCCACCATCAAAATTATGGCCTTTGTTTTATCTGGGTTGGCTTTTATGCCTTCAGGTCCTATAATGTACCTAAGCATTTTACCTCTACTTACGCCGAAGATACACTTTTCTTGGTTGAGTTTCAGCCTGGCCCCTCTTAGATTGGCGAAGGTTTCCTTTAAATCTGCTATATGGTCTCCATCGTTCTTACTCATCACCACAATATCATCAACATAAGCTATGGTGTTTTTCTACAACTGAGGGCCGAGGATTGCCTTCGTCATCCTAGCAAAGGCTGATCCAACGTTTTTAGTCCTTCGGGCATTCTTGTGTAACAATAAGTTCCAAAGGGGGTAGTGAAGCTTGTTTTCTCCTCATCTTATTTTTTGAGCCCGATCTGGTGGTATCCTGAGAAGCAATCTAGGAGAGAGAAATGCTTGCATCCTGCTGCTTTGTCAACGGAGGTGTCTATCCTTGGTAGTGGGAATGGATCTTTCTTGCATGCTTTGTTTAGATCTGTGAAACCTATGCATATTCTCATCTTTCCATTTTTCTTTGGCACCAGTACTACATTCTCTAGCCATTCTTAGTACTTGACCTCCCTGATGATGTTTGCGTTTAACAACCTCTGAACTTTGGTTTTTGCTGCTAGGATCCTCTCTTCTGACATTTTCCTTTGTCGCTGCTTCTTTGGTTTTACTTTGGGGTTGATATCAAGGGAGTGTTTTACAATGTCCCTGCTGACCCCTTTCAGGTCAGAGGCTAACCAGGCGAAGACGTTTTTGTTTTGAGCAAAGGTTTCTAAGAGCTCTGCTTCCTCTTCTTCTGATAGGTTGCCTCCGATCGAGACTTTCCTGTCTGGGACTGCATCTTCCAGTGGGACTATCTTCATTTCTTCTTGGTCCTTGAGATCTGTTTTCCCCTTCGGCATGTCTGGAGGCTCTGTTGAATTAGCTCTTGCTACTTCGATGGAGTTGATATTGCGCTAAGATTTGTAGATGGCTCTTTCTACATTTCTTGCTTCCTTCTAGCTGCCGTGAACTATCATGATTCTATGCAAGGCTGGCATTTTCATACATAGATAACCCATATGAATGGTTGTGTTGAATTTGTTTGCGAACCCTCTTCCAAAGATGGCGTTGTAGGGGTAGTAGAGATCTACTACGTCGAAGGTTACATATTTTGTTCTTGCATTTTCTTGACCTCCGAAGGAGACTGGGAGGGATATTTTTTCTAACGCATCTATCCTCTTCCCTCCAAAGCCAATTAGTGGTGAATCCAAAGGCTGCAATTGATTCCTGCTCAGCTTCATCTGGTCAAAGGCATTTACAAAGATGATATCTGTAGAGCTTTCAGAATCTATGAGAACCCTGTTGATTTGTCATCCTGCAGTGTTAGCCTTGATGACCATGGCGTCGGTATCGGGGTAGCTCTCCAGCTGCAAAATCTTGTTCTAAGAAGGTGATTGGCGTCTTGGACCAATTTGTGTAACGCACTAAGCCTTGAACTGCTATGTTGTTGACCAACCAAAAGTGATCCTTCTTTTATTTCTTAGTCTAGAATTCCATCGAGGAGCCCCCGGCTATAGGCAGTATCATGCCGATGGTTGGAAGGGGTGTGTGAGGGTTGAGTTGGTTCTCTAGGTTAGGTTCATTTTTGGGTGCTGCGAGCTATGTCGATGGAGGCGGAGGCAATACCTCTAGTTGTCTATTATGTATTTGGGATGGCTGGTTGGTCTCAATGAATGTTATGTGCGAAGGCCTTGGGTTTATGTAAGTGAGGTTGGCCTTTGCCCATTGGTTGTTAGTCGGCCCCTATTGTTGGGTGCCTGGTCTCCATGCAGGTAGGAAGTGTGGATACTAGGCGGCGTATAGTCGACGGGTCAATTTGAATGGAGTTTAGGCTTGGGTAAATTGGGCAATATTGTTGCTGAGATGCTGTGAAGGTATGATTCACCTCTCTAGGAGGTTGTTGTGGTGGAGGCTGTGGATTTTCTCTGCTTTTGATCCTTTCTTGGGTCTCCTTGGTGTTTGGGTAGTCCCTGGTTATGTGCCCTTTGTTTTCTCCATGAAAGAAACAATAATGCATTTGTTGCCTTTGATTTTGGTTTTTGTTCCAATTCCTACCTTGGCTATTTCCCTTGCCTTTGGATTGTCTCAGGGGCGTGTTGTTTTGGCCTGCCTTCGTTGGCTGCTTCCTCTGTTGGCTACTTCCTTGCTGTTCTATATTGAAAACTTGCTAGTTTTGCACTTGTTGTGCTTGCGGCTAGCCTTAGTTTATGTTGCCCTTCTGGGTGTTTCTGTTGTTGCTCTAGAACTGCTTGCTTTGGTTTTGTTCTTCTAGTCTTCTGTGGAGGTCGTTGTCAGATCTGCAATAGTTCTCAAATTCGTTGTAGAGGTCTTCGATGGTCCGGGGCTTTTCCCAGGCTAGATGAGCTACAAATGGACCTATGTGAAGGCCTTTGACTATTGCCTCTATAGCGACGTCCTCTGGGACATTTGGTGCCTTTGCCTTTATTTGCACGAATTTCTAGAAGTAGTCCTTTAGGCCTTCTCCTTGATTCTACTCGCATTGAAACAGGTCCATGGAAGTCAAGGATTCACTTGTGAACCCCTTGAAATTTTCTAAGATCTTGATGAGGAGGTCTTCCCATGAATAGACAAAACTTAGCCTTAGCATTGAATACCAGGCTAGCGCATCACCTTCTGCTGCAATGACGAAGGACTTTGCCAGCACCGCTTCATTTCCACTAGTGGAAGCTACTGCTGCTTCAAAGCTCATGATGAATTGCCTTGGGTCTGATTTCCATTGAACTTGGGAAAGGTGATGGGTTTGTAAGAGGGGGGCCAGGATGAGCTCTGGATACCTTCGGATAGTGGTGATTTAGAATCGATGGTTCTGTGGGTTTGTGGCAAATTATAGGGTGTGTTGAAGGTTGGTTGTACTATGGAACGTGGCGGGGGGTTGGGATGGCTTTGGTTTGCTGAGTGAAGTTGGTTGGAGGTGTTGATGTTGGATAGCGAAGGCTGCATGCTTTGTATTTCAGCCTGTAATATGGCTAGCTGCTATCTGATTCTGGCTGTTTGGGCTGATGCTTGGGCTACTCGTTAACTTGTGGCGAAGGCTACTGGGACCCTATCTCTTTCTTGCTGCATACTCTGCAGTTGGGCATGCAACTGTTGAAGCTCTTGCTTTGGAGTGGCACTTGGAGCTTGTTGTTCCTCGGATACTTGAGGCTAGTCTTCGACCGCGTTCTGTTCTTCAGCTTGGTCTTCTAAGGCTGTAGCATAAGTGCTACGGGCGTTGCGCTTGGGTCGCCCTCTCATCTAGGGCTCCACGGGAAGCCTGGTAGAAGCTGCTCTCTTTCTTGCCATCGTGGGTCTTGCTCGGCCAACACGCGGTGGCTGCCAATGTTAGAAAACGGTGGTTTCCAGCAGGTGGGACTAGAAGGAGATTGCCGAAGCCTTTGCCCGGATAGGTGCCTCGGGCTAAGGCGTGCCGGGTGGAAAGTGGGTCTAGACCAACTTAGGGTTTCATAAATGCATTCAACTACCCCCTCTGTATAGAGTTTGTGTTCCCCTTTTATAGGGCATTGCTTACTAAGGCTACTCTTTATAATTCTGTCCCTTGACATTTACAGTACATCCTCGGAATATTCCTACACTAACATAAACCGTTAAGGGTAATTTGGGTGCCTTCTTCTTCGACCACCTTTTCTTGATGGGCCGCAACCGTGAGTCTGTCTGTGGCCCATGGCCCAGCACCGCCACCCTTTAGGAAGTTCCTTGACCCTCTGAGCCTTCGTCTGGGGCGGCCTTCGGGCGTACTTGCGCGCCGCTCTCCGTAGCCTTCGTAGGTGCCGCCAGAGCCTTCACCGCCGCTGGCCTCCGGGTGCCTTCGCTCCGGCCGCCAGAGCCTCCGTCTCATACCTCCTCCGGGCTCCTTTGCTGCGGCCTCTGGTCCTCCGCCCTGATTGGCCGATCAGGCAGAGGTTGTCGTCCTCTATTCCTGCACATCATCCACAAAATTTGTTAACCATTAGCTCTCGTCACTGCTCCGGTCCCTAACCTCCACGACTCACAACCGTGTCCCAACAACATCAATTCCTTGGCAACACCAACGACATTCTGCCACTGTCCTAGTTCCCCTTTTTCGCGCATTGCGCTGCAAATTCGTATCAGTTCTGATGGTAGAGCTCTTAGTTGTTCCACGAGGTCTTTTGCAAGTGCTCCGATGCGGGGTCCGAATAAAGACTATCATTACCAATACATTCTTGGAACGGCTGAAGTGCTTCATTCATTTTTAGGCCGGGGACATTGATAGCCCTGTTCACACACATCTGATAACACAAGCTCCGTGATCTTGTTGTGATTACAATTATTCGCTTCAATTGGCCTTGGTTTCCAAGGGGTGGTAGGCCAACTGCTGCTAAGGTTCAGATTGCCGTGAAGGCCATCTAGCAAAACAAGAAAACTTTTATCCTGGAGGAATTTATATATCCTGGTGGCTAGAGTGGTTAATGAATCACCGCGGTCCTGCATTTTGAGCCGTTGAATAATTCTAGATTGGATACTTTGCACCGAACAGTCTTCTAAGGCCGTCATGTAGATAACGAAGTCAAATGGAGGGTCCCCTCTGTTTGATGAACTGGGAATCAAGGAGTTTCCTGTTTCAAATGAATTGTTGATCGCCTTGAGGAGGAGTGTTTTCCCAACACCAACTGGACCCCATATTCCGATCACCCCCGCTGTATCCTCAATGATGCGCTGGCGAGCTTGTTTAACAAAAAGCACCTGACTTGGCAGTAGAACAGCGTGGACATCAATATGAAGGACAGATGACGGCTGTGCAATATCACTGGGTTGATCATTGAGACATTCTCGGAGCTGACAAAGCTGCGCAGCCTAGTTTAACCCAATTTGCTTGGACTCACAGACAGCCATCCCTTCAAATATGATGGTATCTGCTCTAGCCAGCCAGGTTTCGATCTTGTCTGTTGCAACCATACCATTTCCCTCAGCAAGCTCAATCTTGTCACGTACTTCTCTGCTCTTCTCACACAACTTCTCCACGTGCTCCTTAATCTTCATAATAATTCCTTCTTCCTGGAAGGCAATAATAATTAATACAGATTATAGAGAGAAAAAGTGTGTTCCACTTCCACCCAGTGCTCTCCTACACATATATAAAATATAAACTGCTAGGCTACTCCTAGTGCTCGACTTTGCCTTATTATATATGTCTTATAGATGTTAGCACATCCACATAGGATGAAAGCTAATGTGGCAAGAATTTAACAAGGAAACCGAAACAGTTAGTACCTTGTGCAATAACAAAGTCAGGCTCACATTATACTAGACAAGAAACAAAAAAATATGTATCGGGACCCATTATATGTTAGCATGTAGAGAATGTATTCTTAACATGTTTTTCTTGCCTTGTCTATCTGCTTTTGGAAATATCTACTGACACCCAACATTTTGGATGTCAGTGGCGTCGAGCAAATTAATTGATTCTCTGAAGTCATACCTGGTTTTCAGGAGGCGTGTCGCAATTTTTTTTTGTTTCTTCGCGAAGGGGCCCTTCTTCAGTGTCAAGACTGCAGTCCATGCTTTCCGGACTGAGCTCCTTGATAATTTCCCCTGCAGTGGGCCATTCATTTCGTTCGCTTTTGATGCAGCATTTACCTATTTCAAGACAACTTCTTATTTGTTGGCAATCTACTAATGATAGTGGTTCTGCTGACCTGGTTCTCCATTTGTTAATTATCTAAAAAATATATATTAACAGAAGTTTGATACTATGCAGTGGTAAAACAATAAAGATAATTAAAATGGGCCGTCAGATACATTGAATGTGTAAAAGAACACTTTCTTACGTGTTCGATATCAGGATTCGAAAGATCAGCTTTGGAACCTGTTATGATCTCTATGATTACTACACCCAAACTGTATATGTCTGCCTTAGTTGTTATTTTACCTTCACTTATGTATTCTGGTGCCATGTAACCACTGCATCTCAACATGAGTGTTTCATCAACTTGAAAGGGTTAAGCTAAAGCAAGCTTGAAAGAAAAAACAAAGATTTGTAAGCAATATAGTATCAACATATTAGTAACTTACAGTGTTCCTTCAACTGGGCAAGTTTGAGTTTTCTTATCACAAAGGAGTTTTGACAGACTAAAATCTGCAACTTTTGGCACCATATTTTCATCGAGCAATATGTTAGCAGGTTTTAGGTCCAAGTGAATGATGAAAGCATTATTATTTTGAGGTCTACATTCCTCATGAAGGTAATGTAAACCACAGCAAACCCCCTTAATTATTTTGTAGCATGTGCGCCAATCAAGTCCAGAAGATTCATCTGCAATTAAACAACTCATAAATCTCATTTCCCTATTTTTGGGAAATTTTGCAATGGAGAGAGATGACTGTTTGACACCGCAAATGGTGCCTAGCAAATTTGTCCACTTACGATGTGAAATGGTCAATTCCACATTAGTTAGACGCACCACATCAAAATTTCCCAATCCAAACGGTCAAACCACAAAAACAGCTACACGCTACCCCAGATCTATGGATCACTGCTGCAAGCGGAGGGTAGTAATCGGTAGTGGTGGGATGAGGGTATCACTGCCGGGTCGCAAACTGGCAGAGATAGGTACTTAGCAAATACCATTAAATATTGAGAGAATGAGGGTATTGCTGTAGTGGAGATGCACACAAAAGGCATAATTTGAAATCACAATAGTTGAAAAAAGAGGAGAGGCTCTATTGGCGTACCTTTAAGATGTTTATCAAGGCTGCCCATTGTCAGATACTCCAAGCAAAGTAACATCTCCGGCTGTGATTCCGCAAGAACAAAAATTCCATTGTGCTTTACAACTTCGTTGCTTTTTTCAGAACAATAGCCTACACATCGTACTATATTGGGGTGCTTGGGACTCGTAAGAGGAAACACCTCATTCATAAACAGCTTCTTCTGAACATCTGGATTTGTTAACTGTTTAAAGTTAAACTTCTTCACGACAATCATTTTCCCATTTTGAAGCTCTCCCTGTTTACACTCTAATATTAACATGCATGGATACAGATTTCTGGATAAATAAAAATAAGGCTGATTACATAAATATGTGAGGAGGGAAAGATATTATGATTTAGTCTTACCTTATAAACTTTACCAAACCCACCTTCACCGAGTAATCGCTCATCAGAGAAATTATCTGTCATCCTCTCCAAATATTCTAATTGCATAACTCTTGGCATTGAATTTGAATCTTGTAATATGCGCTCCAGGATATCATCACTGCTACACTTACAATCGTCCATTCTTTTATAAAAAAAATCTTTGACGACACAAACAACTTCACATAATAGGAAACATCTGCTTGTCTTCCACAAAGTAGATATAGTGCTTCAACAAGTAGCTTCCCCTGCTGTATTCTCTCTCAAAAAAAAACAAGTAGGATGGTTGTTTACATGTGAATGAAAGATTTGTGCCAAACAACAATACTGTGCAACACAAGACAAAATAAAATAGTGTGACCATATTGATACCCAAATTGCCAAATTGTCATATGTCGTATTGCATTCAACCCCTGAGAAATAATTTAGGTGAAGAGTGTATAGGCTAGGAGTTGCATCGCTTTTTCTTTTCGAGTCAACACCTTTGGCTTACCTATGCTTTACAACCTAGTGTGAACTTATGTTGTATTAAATGAACTTCTCGGTGCAGTGAGTACCGAGGACGAATCTTTAATAAACTTTGCAAGTTTAGTACTTGCTCCGTTTCGGAAATGGTAATCCTATTTTGATGAGGAAAAAGTCATACAAATAGATTTGACCTTTAATTTCTTTTACAGGCTGCATCGCATCGCTATACAGAAGGGATGCAATCTAGGAATTCAGTTTTACTATGAATGACTGAAATCTGGACACCGCTTGTCAGAGAAGCGGTGACTACTGAAGGCGCCAACAAGATGAGCAACCGGAATAGGAGTCTGGCGGCGCCACCGGAGCATCTCTTCCGTCCGCAGCACCAGACGAGGGAGCAGAAGAGGTTGATGGCGATGGAAGGCTAGATCAGTGTCACCGCTTTTCCAAGACCGGATGGATAGATTATAAGGAAGACTCTCGACGCCAACGCTATGGCGTCAAACTGGAAGCCACAAGTGCAAGCGGAGGTAGAGGAGCTACAGATCGGCATCCGCAACCTCCGCACCAAATTTGAGCAACTCTATGTGAAGAAATCGGAGGGGAAGGAACCAGAGTACAAGGTGTTTGACACTGAGCATCTTGATCTGACGGGATCATCCGCCGCTCACCTGGTTGGCAAACCCCGTGGGGCGATTCCAGGGCCACGAGGCCACGGCGATGATCTGCAGCACCGGGGGTTGGGAAACAGGGTGGTCACCAGTCACCACCATCGTTCCTGCCCCGGTCACAGGTGCGAGAAGGCTCTTTCACACCCATACCTTTCAGTTTGAACAGCTCTTATTAGAGAGATGATGGGAAGTTCAGTTTGAATCATGCTTTGCCACATGTTGATTTCCCTGACTTCGATGGTAGCACACCTAAGCTATGGTTTACAAATTGTGAAAGTTACTTTGACATTTATGCTGTTCCCGAAAGTGAAGTTAGCTTCTATGCACTTAACTGGTAATGCTGCTTTTTGGGCTCAGTCATTAGAATTCTCTATTAGGGATCTTGCTTGGAATGATTTTTGTAAGTTGATTAGTGACAGATTTGAAAGAGATTAACACAATCAACACCTAAGGCAATTCTTCCATATTAGACAGTTGGATAGTGTGGCCGATTATATTGAGAAGTTTGATAGCTTAGTTCATCAAATTCTTGCTCATGATCCCAAGTTCAATGCTGCTACTATCACTCATCGTTTCATAGATGGCTTAAGAGATGATATAAGAGCTGTAGTACTAGTACAAAGACCTGGTAATCTCGATACTGCTAGTTCTATTGCATTACTGCAGGAGGAAGAAACTACCAGAGAGAGCCCAAAAAGAGAGTTCAGAAAGGGTGAAGCCAGCTCTGGTTTCAGATATTCAGGCAGGGCAGGCTCTGTTCCTTTCAGCAACTCTAACAGTTCTTAGAATTCTGCCAAGAATATTGAGAGTTCCTCTAATCAGGCAAGGAAGGGGACTGAGAGTAGTAGGAGTTTTCAGTCTGAAGATAAAATGGCTACTCTTATGATTTATAGAAGAGCAAAAGGGCTGTGTTACAAGTGTGGCATGAAGTGGAGCCCTGGTCACAAGTGCTCCAACACAGTAGCTCTCCATGTTGTGGAAGAATTGTGGCAGATGGTTCATGGGGGTGATATTAACTCTGAAGAACCAGATGAAAAGAGTGAAGACTCAGATGAAGATTTAATGGTAATATCCGTTGATGCTGTTCAAGGGACAGAAGTTGGCAAGACAATCAGAATGATAGGTGATATTCTGGGCAAGGAGGCATAATTCTCATTGATTCTGGCAGCTCTCATAGTTTTACTAGTGAGTCTCTAGCCTCTAGATGGAAGAATTGGACTGCCCTCAAGAATCCAATGCAAGTCAGAGTGGCTAATGGACAAGTCTTACATTGTACTCATGAAATTGTGGACTGTCCTGTTTGGATCTGTGGCTCTGCATTTAAACTCTCTTAAGATATTGCCCTTACAGTGCTATATGATATTATACTGGGCATTGATTGGCTAGAAAGTAACTGTCCAATGGAAGTAAATTGGAAAGAAAAATGGATGTCATTTGAATATCAAGGTGATAAGGCTTTGCTACAAGGCATAGCTTCTAAAATTCTCCAATGTCCATTAATTAGCAGGTCTGAATTGTCTGCATTGGAGATTCAGGATAAGTTATGGTGTTTATTGGAGTTACAACCAGTGGAAAAGGATAAAGCCATGGTCACCAGGCCTCCTGAAGTGCAACAGATAATTGATGAGTACAACAGCATATTTCTTCCTCCCACTGGTTTGCCACCCAAGAGGTCTACTGTGTACACCATTCCTTTGTTACCAGGGGCTCAACCATTCAGGTTAAGACCTTACAGGTACAATTCTGCACAAAAGGATGAGATAGAAATTCCTTTGTTACCTGGGGCTCAACCATTCAGGTTAAGACCTTACAGGTACAATTCTGCACAAAAGGATGAGATAGAAAAACAAGTTCATCAATTACTATCAAATGGCTGGATACAAGAAAATAATAGCCCCTATGCTTCTCCAGTTTTGCTGGTAAGGAAAAAGACTGGAGATTGGCGCCTGTGTGTGGATTACAGGAAGTTAAATGCTCTGACATTGAAGAATAATTCCCTATCCCTGTTATAGATGAGTTACTAGATGAACTAGTGGGGGCTCAGTGGTTCACTACCTTGGACATGTCTTCTGGTTTCCATCAGATCCTACTCGCTGAAGTGGATATAGCAAAGACAGCTTTTCAAACTCATAATGGTCACTACGAGTATAAAGTGATGCCATATGGTGTTACTGGTGGGCCAGCAACTTTTCAACAAGTTATGAATACAGTACTAGCTCCAGTGCTCAGAAAATTTGTGGTGGTATTTATTGATAACATACTCATCTATAGCAAGACTTGGGCAGATCACTTGGATCATATCAGACAAGTGTTCTATCTGTTGTACAAGCATCAGTTTCAAGTAAGCTCTCTAAATGCTCTTTTGCACAGAGAAAGCTAGCATACTTGGGCCATGTAATCAGTGAAAAGGGTGTTGCGACTGATCCTGGAAAGGTTTCAATTGTGCAGGATTGGCCTACTCCATGTAGTGTTAAAGAAGTGAGGAGGTTTCTAGGCCTTGCAGGATACTATAGAAAATTTGTTCAGCATTTTGGAACCATCAGCAAACCTCTCACCAGCTTGTTGAAGAAAGGATCTCAATTTGTCTGGACATCAGAGCAAGAGGAGTCATTCCAAACTCTGAAAACTGCTCTAGTTGCCCAACCTACACAAATCTTTTGTTATAGAAATTGATGCCTCAGATAAAGGAGGTTGTGCAGTTCTTCAGCAGGAAGGGCACCCAAGTGCTTATGTCAGTAAAGCACTAGGGCCCAAGAATCAAACTCTCTAAACCTATGAAAAGGAGTGTTTGGCTATACTCTTAGCAGTGGATCATTGGAGGGCTTATCTCCAACATAGTGAGTTTGTATTGAAAACTGACCAGAAGAGCCTAGTTCACTTGGATGATCAAAGGCTTACCACTCCTTGGCAACACAAGGCCTTGACCAAGCTGATGGGTCTTAATTATAAAATCTGTTACAAGAAGGGGGTAGAAAACAGAGTTGCAGATGCTCTCTCAAGGGTGTCTAATACTAGTCAAGAAGTGCTTGCCATTTCTACTCTACAGTCTACTTGGCTACAAGAACTGGTTGACTCTTATTCTACAGATCCAAATACTGCCAAGCTACTTTCCACTCTAGCAGTTCAAAGCCCTTTTGGTCATTTTACTCTGCACAAGGGAGTTATCAGGTACAAAGGAAAAATTTGGGTTGCAAGCAGTACAACTATACAGCACAAAATACTGCAGTCCCTCCATTCAAGCCCAATAGGTGGTCATTCAGGATTTCCAGTAACTTATAGAAGAATCAGAAACCTATTTTCCTGGCCAAACCTCAAGTCTATGGTTAAACAATTTGTGGCTCACTGCACAGTATGTCAACAAGCCAAGCTGAGAGGGTCAAGTATCCAGGGCTTTTGCAAGCTTTAACAGTTCCAGATTATGCTTGGCAGGTCGTAAGTCTGGATTTCATTGAAGGACTCCCTCAGTCTCACACTTTCAGCTGTATCCTTGTTGTGGTGGATAAGTTCTCAAAATATGCACATTTTGTTCCATTGAAGCATCCATTTACAGCATTTCAAGTGGCTCTTGCTTACATGGACCGTATTTTTAAACTTCATGGCAAGAGCTTTTCAAACTAACCAAAACAGAGTTGAGGATGAGCACCGCGTACCATCCTCAGTCTGATGGACAGACTGAAAGAGCCAATCAGTGCCTAGAAGCTTACTTAAGGTGTTTTGTTCATGCATGCCCAAAACAGTGGAAGCAATGGTTGGCCCTAGCTGAGTTTTGGTATAATACCAGCTATCACACCTCACTGAACACCATTCCTTTTGAGGCTTTGTATGGCCAACAGCCCAGACACCTTGGTATAGATGTTATTGACTCTTGTGCAGTACCTGATCTACAAGTCTAGTTGAAGGAAAGAAGTCTGATGGTCCAACTTCTTCAGCAACAACTGTCTCGGGCCCAACAACGCCAGAAACAACAAGCTGATAAGAACAGGTCTGAACGTTCCTTTGAGGTGGGTGACTGTATATACCTGAAGCTTCAGCCTATGTACAAACCTCAATTGCAACTAGAGCTCACCACAAGCTGTCATTTTGCTACTTTGGCCCTTACACTGTTGTCAGTAGAGTGGGTTCAATAGCTTATCGACTGCTGAAAGTGAAACTGGATTTCAGTTTCAAGTGTGGTGCACTGAAGGATAGAGTCTTTCATGTCTCTCAACTGGAATAGAAGATTGAACTACCCCCAATATTGAGTGGATGCTGACACCAATCCATCCAGGCTCCAATCCAGACACCTTTTTTACTCAGTCAATTCAACAAGCACCTAGGTCTGGACGATGCTCGCTAGCTAGTCGACGAATACCGTGAGACAGGAGTAGGCTAAGTTGCACGGATACGGATACGTGTATCGGTATCGGAAGGATACGGATACGCGGATACGGCAATTTCTTAAAAAACCCGATACGTGGATACGTTTACTATTTAAAAAATAAAATAAAAATAATAATAATGCAGGTCTGACGATCATTGTCTTAGGAAAGCCCACGGCGCATCTAAGCACTATATGTGACACGTAGTATGTCCTACCAGTGCCCTGTCCAACAACCAAACCATTCCATCGATTGCCACCCATCCGTCTCCAGTTCAGCTCTCGCACAGGCGCACAGCAGCTTCCGCTCCCCGCACCCCATCCCCATCTGCTCCACCGCCCGCATCCCCGTCCGCCCTTTGCTCCATGGCGCACCACCTCCGCTCCGCTTGTGAGCAGCCTCGAGCCTGCTTGGATCCTTTGCCGTTGGTCGCCTCGCCTCACCCACTTGCCTCTCCTCGCCTCGCCCGTGATTGAAGCTCTGCTTGGATCCCTTGCCGCTGCCTGCCTTGCTTCGTCTCGCAGCTCGCTCCGGCAGCGTCAGAGCGTCGATTCGGCGGCCGCGGAGCTCGAATCGACGGCAGCAGAGGTCGATCCGGCGGTGGCGGACCTCAAATCAGCGGCAGCGGAGGTCGAATCCCGCGGTGCTGGAGCTCCAATCAGCGGCGGCGGAGGTCGAATCGACGGCGGCGGGGTCGATCCGGCGGCGGCAGTGCTCCAATCAGCGGCGGCGTTGCCCGAATCGACAGCGGCTCGGCGGCCGACGCGAGCACGCGGGCAACCTTGCCCGCGCAGGACTCATCTCCTTCTGCTCCCCTTCGTGTTGCACGGCCTCCACTCTGTTCGTGGCTGGGCCGTATCGGCAGGCCAGATACGTATCTGACGGCGTATCCAACATTTGCGAAAATAATAAAAAATCAGATACTCCGAGGATACGTATCCAGGGAGTATCGGACACGTATCCGTATCCGATACGTATCGGATACGTGATACGTGGCTTCAGGGACGTATCCGTGTAACATAGGCCTGACCACATCGGATCAGTCATGGCAAAGGAGATCCTGGAGAACAATAGGGAAGCATCCGAGAGAAGAAGACGGCTACAACTAACCCGTACGACTTCAAACTTCAGTAGATGCTGCTTCTGATGAGCACCGAACCATCCTCCTTGTAGACCAGGCGAGACGCGATGAAGCAACCAAGGAGAGCAAGAAGCATGTGTAGTGGTTGGGACCACCACACACCAAACGAGTCGCATCGGGATCGCCTCCTCTTTCTGTCTGTTTTTTGGCGCACTCTGTTCAGTGATGTTTATTAGCGGTGATAGCCTGGCAGCCGACAGCAGCTGGCTCTGTTCATCATGGAAGCAACGGGGGAAGTTTCGTGCACTGGTCGAAGGAGACGCCAGCACCAGATTTTGCGCACTTTGCTCAGCGATGTTTATTAGCGGTAATAATAAACCGACAGACAAGTATGTGCCACTCTGTTCAGCAATGTTTATCTGCACCACACAGCAAGCACAAACAAGAAAGTATTTTTTTTCTATGAAAACCAAGTATTATTAATAAGGGGCCGTTTGGATTCTTGGAATTGAATTCATTCCAATAATTACAATTTAGATATAGATTAATTAAGCTAATATAGTTGTACATGGAACATATTTGTATATTTATTGTTAGGCATACGAGCGACATACTTATATATTGCATTTCTAGTGTAGGGAAGTGAGTTGAAGAGTGTGCTATAAGTTGGAAAATATAATTATAGCATAGTGATCTGTAGAATCCATTTCTATCTCCCACCCTATGAATTTGAGAGAGCTTGGGAAAGTTATCGAATGTTAAATTCCAAGCCAAATAGCCTAATTCATTACGTAGATTTTAATTCCTCCAAAATGAATTGATCCAAACGGCCCCTAAATGAAATGGTATCGCTTGCTTTCTTTCGGAAAAAATAACTAGGGTTAAATAGTTGGAACATAACAATAACTACGCTTCTTCTATTTGGGCTTTGCTAATAAGGTCCATCGAAATGACCGGAGCCGTCCACTTAATTAGAGTTGGATAGCAGTACAAAGTCTGAAATGCACTAGCATAAAGTTTCGAGTTTACGAAGTTATGGGACTAGGTATACAAAGTTATAACATGCTAGTAGATGTTTACGATGTGCTTAGCACTCTAGTACAGGGGTCCTGAACTCTGAGTGCAATGCAAAATTTTGAATCTTAGAGTATAAAGTTTATAATATGATAGTTGAAAGTTTCTAAATTTAGAGTGCAAAGTTTCTAATTACAAAGTTTTGGATTTAGGTCTCTAATGTTTGATATGTATAGCATAAATTCTAAGTGTAAAGTTTTCAATTAAGTATATAAAGGTTTTTTTCTTTATGATTTTATATTTTTTTTATCTTTTTCGAAAAATGTTTACATTTACCCCCCTGGGCATCTTAAACCCGCATTTGGACCCATTGGCGTCGTGGTGCATGGCGCCGAGGTTGGAGCGATCCTCGGATTGGCGTGGCCACCTGACATGGCATAGGCTCATCGCCGTGGCCCATGGTGCCGAGCTCGGGAAATACAGGGCAGACGGCCTTCTTTTTCCACTCTCTCTTTCTTTCCTTCCACCCTCTATCTTTCTCCTTTCTGTCACGATTTTGCCGCTGCCATCTCCGCCATTGATGTCCATGGCCTCGCCGCCGGCGTCCACGCCGCCTCCCCAACCGCCTCCCGCAGTTGCCCGCGTCCTAGCCACCAACCCGACTACGTCCCCGTCGGCGCCCTCGTCCCCGCCAGCCTCCGCCACCACCGCTAGTCTCCCCATGGCCGTGCGGCAGCACTGGCGGCCTCATGTCCGTCTATGCGGCTTGCTGTCGCGGGCGCGCAGAGGTAGCCTGCCCACTGTTCCTCATTAGCCGGCTGGCTGCCGCTCGTCTCGGCCACCGTGCCGCCTGGTGTCGCTACCGCCCACTAGCACTTTGGATACCTATACTACACAAATAATTTACTAGTTAGCGGTTGATGTGAAGACTGCAAAGCAATGGTTCTGACAAAACATAGGATTACATACTTCGGTCTTGTTGCGACATCTAAACTCAGGTACATCACCGCTAGAATAAACCATAGCTAGATCTCCACCACAATCTTCTCCTCCTCCATCATCGGTGCAGGGTTTGCGGTGGTGGAAACCAATGCTTGAACCCCGCGTGTGAAACCACCCCTCACAACTTAGTAAGAAGATGGAACCTGAGGTCAACCTTCGCGTGGCCATCGGTCCACTGGAAAAAATAGCACCTCTCAAAATCCCATGATTCATAATACCACCATGAATACCTCACATTATTATGATAAAATAATAAGACCAAAATAATACATAATACCAAGGTCCCTTACACGATAATCGTTGTAGCAATAGCAGGCTCGCTTAAACTTTTATTAAGTTTATTAACCAAATTTATAAAAATAGAAACAATATTTCTGTCTACAAATAAGCTTATTATAAAACTGTATTATATATTTATTCTAGTGAAACTTATTCGGTATCATATAAATCAACACTTTTGTATATAGATTCGGTAATCCTGGGAAGCGACCGTCCGTTCGCCCAGACGCTCCCGTTGGTGGGCCATGACTCCAACCCAATAACCACCTCCTATCCACTCGTCCACTCGCCCCCGTACCAGTGCTCGGGAGGAACCTAGGCCAGGGGCAATGGCCACCGCAAGGACCAGGCGCGAGGCACCCACAACGTCCCCCACCGCCGAGGCGCGGAGCGGCGCAGCCTGCCACCACCGAGGCGCAGCGCAGGCGTGACGTTTGGTTGCCGACCCTACCAAGCGTGGCGTGCAGCTTCCCTCTCCAAGCCATGCGGCCGCTGTCTCCCCGTCGTGTCACTCGGCCGATGCCTCCCCAACGCGTCGCGCCGCCGCCGCCTACAAGCGTCGTTAGGTCCGCGCGCTGCCTCCGGTGAACTTCACACGCCGACGAGCCACCATTCTTCCAAGCAGCAAGGAGATGTTGCACTGAAAGCGCATGTTGCAAGCGTAAGCTTCAAATGTTTCAGACGTTTCATAAGTATGTTGCAAGTGTTTTATATAGATGTTGCAAAAGTAGATCTAGTATGTTGCAATAGCTATACACATATGTTTCAAGCGTTTGTTCCAAATGTTTCATCTATTTTTTAGACGTATGTTGCAGGTGTTTTACCTGAATGTTGCATATAGATTTGGTCTCTTATAAACATAATATATATTGTTTATTTGAGGACGAGAATCCACTTATATTGATGTATACGTCCTATGGATTCATGGAGACCCGACCTCAAACTAATTACTACTAATTAACAGTACTAATGGATTAATTTCCTTGACCAGGAGCACAGCATGTTGGATGAAGTGGCGCTGCTCCAATTGCTCGGGCTACTCTTGTATAACACCTCTGGTGTTACGAGCGCGCTAAGCACTGGGCTTATGGCCTGAGAGGTAGATTTATAAGTATAGTAAGTAGTTTACTTTAATGTGCTAATGAAAACCTAACAAGAAATTAGGAAAGGTAGTTTTAATTGTTTGGCAAGAAAAGCAATTTTTATAAACAAGAATGAAACATAACTTGTATTTAGTAGTAGTACTTAATAAAATTTGGAGCGCAAGTTTAATAGATGAAAATGCAACTCTGGTTTTGGTGAATAAAAATTAATTCAATAGTCTTGTTATATCATTTAGGGTTTAAAACCATTTTTTATTAAGCAAAAATGCTATAGAACGTGTATGTGATACTTAAATAAGGTTTAAAGTGCAAACTTTGTAGATGACAATGAAATATTTGTTGTCGAAAAATATTATTGTTAGATAGTATTTCCAATAGCTTAGAGATGGAACTTGGATTAAAATTCAGCCCAAGACTTAGTAAATTTCAAAGTTGAAAATGGTGTGACAACGCTATTTTGGCATTTAATTTTTAACAAAAATGTTTAAACACTAGATTCATGTTTTTGCACCATTGGTTGTCCCAAGGTGAGCACCTGAGAATGGTGTAGGTTATAGTCGGGTTGAGTGTCACGTGGATCTCGGAAAAATTTGCCTAAGTTCATTAGAACGCGCAGCGAGCTCTGTGTCAACGCTTTGTCGCGAACCGGAACTTCGAAGGCGAACTCATCTTGGCACACATGTATCTTCCTCTCGGGTGGTCCTTTTGTTGTGCAGATGGCTCCGTTAGATAGCTGATAAGATCAACTTTAGAGTCGTGGAATTAGTTGAACCCCAATCGTGGTCGTTAGCAGTTTTTCGTTCACTTTAAAACTCGTGCGTAGCTGCTGTCGACCGTAATGTCGTCCACACGCGCATGCCAGGAGGTGCTCTTGTCCGTTGCCGTTTAGTCACTGCAGCGCTCGCTCTCAGCCGTTTATTTCACCTACCGCGGCCTGCTCTGTCCTTGCGACCTTCCTGCCGTGGCCGCACACGCCGTGTTGCCCCTGTCCTCTGCCTTCTAGAGGTTGCCGAGCCGCTGCTTGCTCTCCCTCCCTCTCGCTCTCGATGCTCATCACGGGCACATCAGCCATGGATGCGACCGAGCACCCTTGCCGCCCGTTTTCATTGCTACGTGCGGTCACAAGCCAAGCCGAGCTCGCCACCGCTCCGCCCTTCCTCTTCTCCACACCGCACCAGCCCTCTCCGCCGGCCTAGCTCGCCGTGCGCAGGAGCTCCGCCGCTGTGACAGAATCGCCCAATTTATACAAGATCAAGTATGGCTGTCCCCACTTAACACGTTGACACACGCATACTCTCACTTATATAAACCCGGTAGTCCGCCGAGTGTCACGTAGGACCTCGGTAAATCAACATCACAACCAAGATCGCGTGATTAAGCAAATACACGTCACATACGCAGAGTTGCAGCAGAAAATAATATTACAAATAGGTTCATAAATAATAGTACAAGTTTGGATTTCAAAAGCGATTAGTGAAAACAACATAACTTTCAAATGATTACATTAATATAAGTTCCAAATACGTTGCTAGCATAAGTGACATCATCAGATAAAAGCATATAGATGAGAATAAATATAGAGTCACTGAGCCCACCGGCGGTTAGCCACCATCTTCAGCAGGCCAAAACCTCACCTGCAACATGGTGGGATAAACCCTAAGTACGAGAAGGTACTCAGCTAGACTTACCCGACATAATCGAAAATAAAGTGACACCAAGGATTATGAAGGGCTTTATAGTAGGGTAGCTGACTCATTTGCAAAAAGGCATTTTTAGCATTTCAAGAACCTTTCCAAAAGCATTATTGTCAAGTTAATTATTATTAACCTGTCGACTACATTTGCACCTATACTAGAGCAAGCATGTGATTAAGCAAATAATGATAACCAATGATCATTAACAACTTCCATAATGTCATATCCATTATAACTGTCCAAGTGTTCCATCAACATTACTACGATGAAGTAACTCAAGTCAAGTGTTCACTATCCAGTGAACGATGGCGATTCGAATCGATTATTAACCAGCTGGTAATTTATTCCTTACACAAACCTCACTCACCTGCTAAAGTGAGGTATTGGTCACCGAGTCAACTATCCAGGAAAAATCTCAAGTTTGCCAGGAACCACATGTACCCGGGGGCTGACCGACTGCCTTTCGGTCTTATCATCGCGCCTCCGTGTCCTACCACACCTGCTCCGGTACAGTGCGCTGTGGGTAATCTACTCGGCCCGAATAATCTCCCAGCTTCGTGGTCGAAAGGTACTTTATTTGGCCAGCTAAATGTAAAGCATGCGTTCAACATGACCTGAGGCCCAACAACGGTCGGTCCTTAATCGACACAGACGGAAAAGCACTACAGTCCAGAACCCTGTAAGTCTCCGTCCGGTCTCAACTTCAAATTAACACTTAGTTATACCATGACTACATAGTTATCCAAGCAGATCCAGGTAACCACGTCTAGCTCGCAGGTGACAGGAAATCACCCGACTTCTACCGGTCTAAGCCAGCTAAGCATTGACTTGACTGCGGATACCAGGGTAACAAGGATATAGTATAACAAAGGTAAATAAGTTATAATGCAGCAACGGTTGCAAACAACTCCTGAACGTAATGCATCAATTAAAGTAAAGCATTAATTAATAATCGCAAACCAGGGAGAAAATGCTCCGGGGCTTGCCTAGGATCCGACACAAGTCAGTTCAGTTAGCTTGCACCGACTTGGTGACATCTCCGGTCCTAGCACTTGCTTAGTCCTTCCATCTTCGAGATAGATCTACCAAACCAAATCTTCGAGTTCAGCTCCACATCACATCCTTCACGTGGTTCATCTAGCGTACCTAAATGAGATGCAAGATGCATGTATATGAATGTGATGAATGGTAACACAAGATTATGCAAGACATAGACACCAATAGCTATTTAACTAACATCACACAACTAACTATAGAGAGCAAGCACATCAAGTATGACACAAGTTTAACAAGGTCATAAGTATCATAACTTGACCATCAACAAGGGCATAAGTCACACTTAGCAACACATGGAGTAAATAACCACAACTAGCATATGTCTATTTCTGAATTGCAAACAACAGCTTCATGGTTGGGTCATAACTAGAGTTATACAAATCCAATAGCCATGCAACAAGACATTCTGGAAAGATTATGAAATTTTCTACAATTCATCTGTAATCATCTTAGCATGATTCTCAAGTTAACTAAGTCATATATACCCATTTACAGAAACTGGTCCGCAATTAACAGAGAGCAGCCATTTCTGAAACCCAACTTTAAACAGGAATAACTCACAAACCACAAAGTCAAATACCACCAAATTTTAACAGAAGCTAGATACATGAATTATCTACAACTTTGTTATTATTACCAAAAACTCATTCAAATCCTAACTAGATCAAACACTAGCATCTTTTAGATCTACTTAGAATACAATCAAAACCTGACAGAAGACTTAAAAGTCATATAACTCTTACACTATCAGGCCTATGGCCTTACAATTTGAACACAAGCAAGATCATGAAATTTGATACAACTTTTGTATTCACTATAACCATAGCAAACATCATTTACACCACAAAAATGATTGCACAAGCAAAACTGCAAATGCAGCCCAACAACAGTGGTACAGAAAACTGATAGAAACTTCAGAGAAGCATAACTGGAGTTCTAGACCTCCATCAAACATGAACCATAACTTTTTGAAAATCTTAGGAAGTTACCTACAACTTTCTTATTCTCATATTAAGATGATTCTACAGTTAGAAGGGTCAATTAATCCAATAATTGCATCTCTGTCCAAAACATAGGTAGAAACTGACATGCCACTTTAAACAGCTATAAATGAGTTATACAAGTCCAATAAATGTAGTTCTGGACTTTTTAGAAAGCTTATAAATTTCTAAACAACTTTGTTGTAAACACCTAAAGCTAATTCTACTAGTAAGAAGGCCCCACAGTAAGAACAAGTAAACTCTATCTAGGTTTGGGCAGAAACAGCCACAGAGATTAAAGCAAGTATAACTCAAGATCTACTTAGCCAAAAATCATAATATTCAACTTTTGGGAAAGCTTAAGAAAAGTACCACAACTCATGTATTTTCACCAAGTCATGATTCATAACTTAACTGAGCCAATTAATTCAAACATGCAGAACTGTTTAGAGTAGAAGCAAAGCAATACAGGGCATTTGTTATTTTTATAACTCTTAAAATATAAATCCTAAACTCCTGAAATTTTTACCAGACAGCAACAATGACCTTAGTAGCACTCCACAAAAATTTCACATTTAGTTGAGCAAAATAACTACAGTTATGAAAAAGACAAGACACCACTAGTAGTACAAACCTAACTGCATAAATTGATTTTTACAGCACAAACTTTAAACTAAATACTGCCATATTATAGATCTACTGCATAGAGAATTTCACAAGGATTCTAAAATTTCTCATTTACTATTTTACGATTTTTCTACTAATTACTATGAATTTTCAAAGTTCATCATTCAAATCTGTAAAAACAAAAGAAAAGACATGTAAGTCTTGCATCGGGGTCCCTGCAGAAAACATTAATTAAACTACAGCGAAGGGGTCCTCAGGAGCACTATTCAAATGAGTCATGGCTTCGCAGAACGGCCCTTCCCTTATGTCGAATTGTTGCGCGCGGTCCTTGACGGGATTTGGAGCAGAGGATGCGCCAGAGCTTGTCGTCGCCGGCCGGAGAAGGCACGTCGTCGGCGTAGGAATGGCGGGGGAGAACCAGGGGGTCCACGCGCACCCGCTGGTCTATCTAGCTCGGCTCAAGGTGGCTTGTGGCGGCATGGCCACTGCAGCAAGCGGCGGCGATGGCAGCGGCTCCGATGGTCGGGCTGTTCCGGCGGTTTCTGGCTCAGACGAGGGGCGCCGGTCGTAGAGGAGGAAGAGGCGGAGGCGATGGTTCATGCAGTGGGTCGCGAGAGGGCTCGGAGGCAGCAGGGATGCGGCGGGGGCAAGGTCGGCCCACCGGCCATGGTAGACGTGGCCACGCTCAGCGTCATAGAGGGGCAGAGCGAGAAGGGGCGAGTGAGGGAGAGTGCTGAGCGAGCATGGAGGGCGCCGGGCTTCACCAAATGTGAGAGGGAGCGGCAAAGATGCATGGCACGGAGGTGGGACGCACGACAGCAATGGAGGGCGCGCTCTGCTACATGGTTGACGCGTCGGCCTGCTGTCGAACACCTGGCGTGCGTTGGTGAGGGCAAGGTGGGGAGCCAATTTGGGCCACTTCTAGGCCGAATCAGACCTTGGACCAAAAATGAAGTTTGTTTACCTCAGCCTACTCTACATTTTTCATTAAGGCACTCCAGTCATTTGAGCAACATAATAGTGGGTAATTTAGTCTCCAAAGTGGCATTGTCAATGCGTTGACGGCGATTAACAAACTCCAAAAATCGATGGTCAAGACAAGGTCCAACGAGTGCCATCTTTATACATGTTCTTCGCCATCATGTACACTCCAACTTTTATCTTTGGACCAAATTGAGTTGCTTAACAAAATTTGGAGAACGTGAGACGTCAATGCCGATGTCGATGAATTTCTAGACTTAGAATATTTCTAAGTGCTGAAATCAGCAGCAGGTTCCAACTTTGAGCCACTGCTAGACTTAGTTCTGAGCCGATCCATGGTATACTCCAAAAACAAAGTTTCTTCTACATAACATGAGCTTCAACTTTTATTTAATGTCTAACTTTAAAACAGGTGCAAAAGCTATAGTCTACTTAGACCAAAGTAGGATCACGATAAAGCTTAAATTATCCTTCGTGGTTTATTGAAGCATTTTCTTGGCATTTGCTCAACATGAACCTTTCATGACTTTTGTTGTATAGTTCATCTAGAGTCATTTGGGCATGGTTGCAAGGTTTGGTTGATGATCGAGAATTCCATTCACTTTATAAATTAATTCAAGCAAGGACATAACTTGTCATTTCATGTGACTTCTTGATTCCAAACTTCACGAAACTTTTCCATGGATCAATATAAGATGGGTATTGATGTAAGACACGTGAAGATATTCCAATAACACTAGCCAAGCATATATCTTGACAAGGGCCTATATGTAAAGCAAGGATGCAATATCCAAGTTTAGGTTGTGGCTCATTTCCATAGGTTTGACCTTGACATCTTCATCATCACTTAATATGCCATGTTTGAGCTCAAACCCATTGCTTAACTGGTGGCAAACACCTGGGGTGTTACAGCCCTCCCTCATTAAAGGAATCGCGTCCCGAGATTCAGGACGAAAGACTTTTATGGAAGAGAGACATGTTACTAGTTTCCAATATCAGCGATGGCTTTAGGCTACATAGCATTGAAGCATCAGAGGGACCAAAATGGCGGAGATAACTTTCTATACTTGTTCTTTGTGGTAAAATTTTGTCAAAAGAATTTCCTTCATTGGCTTCCATAAATCGCTGTTACATTGGGAGGAATCAAGATAGCACTGTCCTGCGTACTTCGTCCTTGATGTACGAAGAGTGATTCAAGCATAGGACTATCCTGCGTACTTCGTCCTTGATGTACGAAGAGTGATTCAAGCATAGACTAACTACTTGTAACATCTACTTCCCTAGTGGATATAGCACAGACCTTATGGACTTTGCACTAGACCACAGTCGGTTGACGGATATTCCTTGCAACGGTGCTATATTTGCTCCCAAGGTTTGAAAAGCAGTTCTCTACTAAAGTGGCTTGAGCACAACTTCTCGTAAAGGATGTGATCATAGACGGGTAAACATCCTTTGAGGGTATGAGAACCTAGTTAACCTGTATCCAAACTGATTGTAGCAGTGCAATCACTCAGATGTCAACTGATGGAAAGCTACATAATGTTCCATGTGTGCAGTGCTCTTTCTCTGATAACAATATTGTATGGTCTGAGTCTACTGAGTGAGTGGTAAACGTAATAGCTGACTCTATCGGCTCAATGGTCTCGGTGATCATTCCTTAGGGAGCCTTTGGATCTAAGTTGCAACAGTGATCTGGGTTGAATCTGATGCAACCTCTTGGGTAAAACACATATAAGGTACCAAAGGCATGTCAGCATTGGAGAACCATTGATGCAGAAGAATGTTAGCGAGGCTTGGAGGACAACACAAGTTGCTAGTAATCACAAAACTAGAGACTAGTTCACTACCAAGCAGGTTGAGTACAATTTGCCTTCATGGTGCAGTTGCACAGCAAGTTGGGTTGACTTGCATCGTAGCAAAACCAGCTTTCTTAAACTATATTTGACATCGAGGCTTCCATTCTTAGGCCAATCAATATCTCAAAAACCATAATCCAAAAATCTATGGTTTGACACCTTTCCAATTACTTTCGAATTGCAAGGGCACAATTTGGCTTCTAGAACACCTTGACTGCTCACGCATTGCTGATCTAAGAGGGCAAAAGCAAGGCACATAGGGGTGCAATTAGTCTTCTCAAGGGTATGGAGGGTTGTCTAATAGCAATACACCTACAAGTTGTAATTTCTTGGCATGAATGACAAACACAACCGTCTAATGCAAATGATGATCGCAGTCATAGCAAAATTGCAGATTCTGTACCCTTTTATTTTCTATTCATATCTCACAAACTACTGCTCCAATATGCACAAATTTTGGTGGGCATGTAGATCCATGGGTCTTCTAACTACTCACCAAAATTCAACTCAACCGGACACCGTTTGTCCATCCAAACAATTCATCTACCAAAACTGCTCCGTTCTGAAATGGCAGCAAACCGAGCCGACAAGATATCTCTCAAATCCGATGTTTCACTCAACCAATACTCAAACCAACTTAATACATTGAAGGGTCCTAAGCAAGGAATGAGATCACCAAGTTTGGGGTCAATCCAACTTAGTTTGAGTCACTAATTGCCTGGCTTGAAGATAACTGGTTTAGTGCCACCAAATCTGGATAGATTTCTCGTTCTTCCTTTATAACCGCGGTAGCTTTCTTGCTGAGGATGGAGGCTAGGGTTTTCCTTACATGCCTCTTAGGAAACAACCTCAACCATTGATTTAGACACCAACTCGATGATGCACAAACATTGGACTTGTAGGCTATTTTCACAGGGCACAAAGTATTACTCCACATAGAGGGCATCCCTATATAGATAAGGAACCGTTTCTGAATATTCTCTGGCACCTCGTCCAATAGAGCCTTGAACAAATCCGTTTGTGATACCTAGGGGCACAATGATGCTGATCGAAACTAGGGATATACTTTCTCTAGTTCTTTACTTAGCTGATACAACATCTTGCACTAAATACGTGATTGTCCAAGATGGAATTGACTTGATAGCACATTTGGAGAAGAAGTAGCACTTGCATTGCAGGGCCAGGTCTGTTGTTTCCTTGATCAACATTGTTCTATGAGATCTGGTCTTCATAGTTACCAAATAGTCGTGACCTAACTGAAGACTAACTTTCCTACTGGTAACTAATCAGTTGTCTCTCAACACTAAAAAGGTTCCAAATCTTCACTCTTGATAATAAAAATTGTGGTCGAAGCATACAGATGGTTGCCATTGAAGTCAGCAGAAAGGGATCACACCAAAGAAGGTCGGTTCATCTACGTGATCCTTATGCACCTAAAGATTGAGAACTTGGACAGGAACTCATATATACCAGGTGACCTATTACAGCACATAATATCTTGGTCCATTTATCATCCGACTGATAACTTGTTCAACCTTAAGTGTGGTGCACCTTTCTGATCCAATGAAAATGACATAAGTTGCTCACTAGATGACCGACGTCATTACAGGGACAGTCACGTCGAGTCACTTGTCTACCATCTCTTGCAGTCTGTTAATATTCAGGTTAGTGGCCTGTTCTTCAAAGGTTAACCGTTGGACGACTTCAAAAGGGAGTCCAATTGCATTTGATTCAACGTACAGATCTTCTACCACGCTACGGAGAGATAACCAAGGAAGAGCTCACGTGAAAATAACACATCGGTGCAGTTCTGCAATGGATCATGACTAGAAACCTCAATACCAGCGCGTGCCGAGCAGCACAGCCTTGTGTGTGCACCCACAGGGGCTCTCGGTTTTGTCGCAACACCATAGATCGCTAATCGTGGCACCATTACTGAACATACCACCCACAAGAAATCTCACATGGCACAAATTGGGTTGCATAGGAGCAAGCACTATGCGAAGGAGGGATAGCAAACAAAGGTAGTCACAAGGTTAGGAGTCAACAAGCAGGGGATCCAAAGATTAAAACACAGCGCAAGAGAGCATAGCCTAATTACCGAAGGCAACTAAGTAGGAGACTCTTGCTGAATTTCCATATACGCCTTGTGTCCACCCAAGTGATTACCAGATAAAGATTAACATGAGATTTGGTCTTCCCTAGCAGCAACATGAGATCAAGACTGATAAACATCCAGAGACTTGAAAGGGTTGGAGACAAAACAAACAAGATTCAAGGGATAGAGCCAAGGCACTGACTAAGGATTCAGTTGATAAAACAATGACATAATCTATGAGGAAAAGGTTCCAAAGCAAGGTAGATAGCGATCAGCGTTGCACCAGATCATCTGTAGAAGAAGGAGCAATGAGATCCGACAATGATTTTTGAGCAAGGTCCTCCCACACAGGAGCGGGACAACCATGACACAAGCAAGCATTCAAGGGAACTTCGCTGGGGCCTAAGGTCAAGCCAAGGCATGGATAAAGGTCTTCATAGCACAACTTTCAAGGGCTAACAACCACGTGTACAGGCTCAGGCTCCTAAGAGAGAATTTAATTGAAAACGACAACCATGAGATTACCAAAACTTGGATGTTGTTCCAGGATAGCGCTCTTCAACACTCGTATGCTTACCAAGGACAAAAGGGGTGACAGCTACGGCACTACCTAGATAACGAGCATCCACACCTACATCCTAGTCTTAAGCAAGCATTTCAAAACACTCAATCCAATTAGCTTAAGCGACTATTACTAAGCACAAACTCGTACATAACGAGCAGTCACCTACTGCAACACCACTACACTTATCATGCAAAACATGGTGATAAGGTACTATTATCTTTTATTTCCTTTTAGAAGCAAACATACAAGGCAAAGCTAATCACACACTATCTTCAAGCATAGTTATTCAAGCAGCAAGGGACAAGGTATTTTGTCTAGCTTCACATAGGGAAGATAGTAGCATCACATTGGTCACAAGTTACTTAGTATTAGAACAAGGTGAGGGAAGCATATTTATGCACAAGCAAAATCATGATGCATGCTCGTCCTATTCGTCCTCACAAAATTGCCAGCCTAAGGCGACAATCACGTTCTATGTCGGTGGCATAACACGTACTCTCTCGACATATAGCTAGTCGTCAGCTACATTCAAGCTACGCATTCGGGGTTAGCGTACCTGCAGGCAAATTCATTGCAACCCATTCCCACAAGAGATAAATAAGCACACAATGAAAGCAGTAAGCTAAGATACTCTCCATATACACATCCCCAGATGTATATACTTTGATATCCATAGCTACCCGGTAAATACACCCGCAATTAAGTACCTTCATATATACATGTGTGTAACATGTAAATATTCCAGTAACCACAGCTAACTCTCCCCTAGACTGATAGTTGGACGGTCATGCTCTCACAACTCACACTTACCTGGGCGTAGAGGCAATTGATCCATACATTACCATTCAAGTGAATGACATCCATACAATAGCACGCCGTATGGACGACGAAAATAAAAATTGCAAGAAGTAAACCCCCACAGTTAGTACTTAGATAGCCACCTAATAGTCCTTAACTAGGCATAAAAGAGGATGTCGCTAGCATAGTTTTGCAAATAAGTTTTGACAAATTTGCCTGTAGCTAAAGTTTTAGTTAAAATAGACTTTTTTAAAACCAAAACTTGGCTTTTAAAACTATGTACCTGACAGTATTATGCTTAATCTCGCTCTGATACCAGCTGTGACAGAACCGCCCAATTTATACAAGATCAAGTATGGTTGTCCCTGCTTAACATGTTGACATGCGCATACTCTCACTTATATAAACCCGGTAGTCCGCTGAGTGTCACGCAGGACCTCGGTAAATCAATATCACAACCAAGATCACGTGATTAAGCAAATACACGTCACATACGCAGAGTTACAGCAGAAAATAATATTACAAATAGGTTCATAAATAATAGTACAAGTTTGGATTTCAAAAGCGATTAGTGAAAACAGCATAACTTTCAAATGATTATATTAATATAAGTTCCAAATATGTTGCTAGCATAAGTGATATCATCAGATAAAAGCATATAGATGAGAATAAATATAGAGTCACCGAGCCCACTGGCGGTTAGCCACCATCTTCAGCAGGCCAAAACCTCACCTGCAACATGGTGGGATAAACCCTGAGTACGAGAAGGTACTCAGCTAGACTTACCTGACATAACCGAAAATAAAGTGACACCAAGGATTATGAAGGGCTTTATAGTAGGGTAGCTGACTCATTTGCAAAAAGGTATTTTTAGCATTTCAAGAACCTTTCCAAAAGCATTATTGTCAAGTTAATTATTATTAACCTGTCAACTACATTTGCACCTATACTAGAGCAAGCATGTGATTAAGCAAATAATGATAACTAATGATCATTAACAACTTCCATAATGTCATATACATTATAACTGTCCAAGTGTTCCATCAACATTACTACGATGAAGTAACTCAAGTCAAGTGTTCACTATCCAGTGAACGATGGCGATTCGAATCGATTATTAACCAGCTGGTAATTTATTCCTTACACAAACCTCACTCACCCGCTAAAGTGAGGTATCGGTCACCGAGTCAACTATCCAGGAAAAATCTTGAGTTTGCCAGGAACCACATGTACCCGGGGGCCGACCGACTGCCTTTCGGTCTTATCATCGCGCCCCCGTGTCCTACCACACCTGCTCCGGTACAGTGCGCTATGGGCAATCTACTCGGCCCGAATAATCTCCCAGCTTCGCGGTCGAAAGGTACTTTATTCGGCCAGCTAAATGTAAGGCATGCGTTCAACATGACCTGAGGCCCAACAACGGTCGGTCCTTAATCGACACAGACGGAAAGCACTACAGTCCAGAACCCTATAAGTCTCCGTCCAGTCTCAACTTCAAATTAACACTTAGTTATACCATGACTACATAGTTATCCAAGCAGATCTAGGTAACCACGTATAGCTCGCAGGTGACAGGAAATCACCCGACTTCTACTGGTCTAAGCCAGCTAAGCATTGACTCGACTGCGGATACCAGGGTAACAAGGATATAGTATAACAAAGGTAAACAAGGTATAATGCAGCAATGGTTGCAAACAACTCCTGAACGTAATGCATCAATTAAAGTAAAGCATTAATTAATAATCGCAAACCGGAGAGAAAAATGCTCTGGGGCTTGCCTGGGATCCGACACAAGTCAGTTCAGTTAGCTTGCACCGACTTGGTGACATCTCCGGTCCTAGCACTTGCTTAGTCCTTCCATCTTCGGGATAGATCTACCAAACCAAATCTTCGAGTTCAGCTCCACATCACATCCTTCACGTGGTTCATCTAGCGTACCTAAATGAGATGCATGATGCATGTGTATGAATGTGATGAATGGTAACACAAGATTATGCAAGACATAGACACCAATAGCTATTTAACTAACATCACACAACTAACTATAGAGAGCAAGCACATCAAGTATGACACAAGTTTAACAAGGTCATAAGTATCATAACTTGACCATCAACAAGGGCATAAGTCACACTTAGCAACACATGGAGTAAATAACCACAACTAGCATATGTCTATTTCTGAACTGCAAACAACAGCTTCATGGTTGGGTCATAACTAGAGTTATACAAATCCAATAGCCATGCAACAAGACATTCTGGAAAGCTTATGAAATTTTCTACAATTCATCTGTAATCATCTTAGCATGATTCTCAAGTTAACTAAGTCATATATACCCATTTACAGAAACTGGTCCACAATTGACAGAGAGCAGCGATTTCTGAAACCCAACTTTAAACAGGAATAACTCACAAACCACAAAGTCAAATACCACCAAATTTTAATAGAAGCTAGATACATGAATTATCTACAACTTTGTTATTATTACCAAAAACTCATTCAAATCCTAACTAGATCAAACACTAGCATCTTTCAGATCTGCTTAGAATATAATCAAAACCTGACAGAAGACTTAAAAGTCATGTAACTCTTACACTATCAGGCCTATGGCCTTACAATTTGAACAAAAGCAAGATCATGAAATTTTATACAACTTTTGTATTCACTACAACCATAGCAAACATCATTTACACCACGAAAATGATTGCACAAGCAAAACTGCAAATGCAGCCCAACAGCGGTGGTACAGAAAACTGATAGAAACTTCAGAGAAGCATAACTGGAGTTCTAGACATCCATCAAACATGAACCATAACTTTTTGAAAATCTTAGGAAGTTACCTACAACTTTCTTATTCTCATATTAAGATGATTCTACAGTTAGAAGGGTCAATTAATCCAATAATTTCATCTCTGTCCAAAACATAGGCAGAAACTGACATGCCACTTTAAACAGCTATAAATGGAGTTATACATGTCCAATAAATGTGGTTCTAGACTTTTTAGAAAGCTTAGAAAATTCGAAACAACTTTGTTGTAAACACCTAAAGCTAATTCTACTAGTAAGAAGGCCCCACAGTAAGAACAAGGAAACCATGTCTGGGTTTGGGCAGAAACAACCACAGAGATTTAAGCAAGTATAACTCAAGATCTACTTAGCCAAAAATCATGATATTTAACTTTTTGGAAAGCTTAAGAAAAGTACCACAACTCATGTATTTTCACCAAGTCATGATTCATAACTTAACTAAGCTAATTAATTCAAACATGCAGAACTGTTCAGAGTAGAAGCAAAGCAATATAGGGCATTTGTTATTTTTATAACTCTTAAACTATAAATCCTAAACTCCTGACATTTTTACCAGACAACAACAATGAACTTAGTAGCACTCCACAAAAATTTCACATTTAGTTGAGCAAAATAACTACAGTTATGAAAAAGACAAGACACCACTAGTAGTACAAACCTAACTGCATAAATTGATTTTTACAGCACAAACTTTAAACTAAATACTGTCATATTATAGATCTACTACATAGAGAATTTCACAAGGATTCCAAAAAGTCCTCATTTACTATTTTACGATTTTCTACTAATTACTATGAATTTTCAAAGTTCATCATTCAAATCTGTAAAAACAAAAGAAAAGACATGTAAGTCTTGCATCGGGGTCCCTGCAGAAAACATTAATTAAACTACAGCGAAGGGGTCCTTAGGAGCACTATTCAAATGAGTCATGGCTTCACAGAACGGCCCTTCCCTTATGTCGAATTGTTGCGCGCGGTCCTTGATGGGATTTGGAGCAGAGGATGCGCCGGAGCTTGTCGTCGCCGGCCAGAGAATGCACGTCGTCGGCGTAGGAATGGCGGGGGAGAACCAGGGGGTCCTGTGGCAGAACCTCCTAAGTTATAGGGCCCACATACACCTGTCACTGTCCGATGATCTTTGACATTGATGCATATATTCCTGGTAACTTAAGAAGACTGTCGGGTGTCCTCGGGGAACCCCGAATCATCCACGATTTCCGAGCAGGATCACATTACAAAGTCATTGCAGTATTACAACATTTATTCAAATATCAGCACCAGAGTAAAAACAACGGAAGTCTTACGATAACATAGTTTACAAACCAGTTGTTTCAAACCTTACAAACTAAGTTCGATAATTATTACAAACCATAGTAGTAGTGGAGTGGCATAATTAACATATACATAACACCCAAAATAAACATCCTGCCCAAGGATCACACATTTACTTCTCATCGTCAGAACGAACGATAGTCATGCAGCACGATCCAAAATAGATCTGCTCATGAGGCTCACCTGCAACAAGGGGTCAACGAACCCTGAGTACAAAAGTACTCAACAAGACTTAACCGAAATAAAACTGATAGAACTTAGGAATGCAAGCTCAGGGATTCAAGGTATGGCTTTAGCAATAATCAAAGTTCTTTTGCGTAAAAGCTCTTTAACAAGATTCTTTTTATTAACATATTTGTCTTCAAAAGATCATATACAAAGCTGACATGATCCATAATGAGATCATGAAACTTCATAACCAACACTTTCTCAAACCTTACTCAAATTCCAGTTATTATTACTACGATGATGAACAGTGAGTTGAGTCTCCATAATCGAGGAGCAACGATGATTCGAACCGATTAAAAACCCAGCTGGGGATTCCAGACCACACGACATATGCAGGTCCCCGACCTACATATATCAACCTACTCCCGGATCCTCTAAGGCAAGAACGGGTCCGCGCCACCCGAGAATACAGTACTCCACCAATCTAGCCCATTGCCACGTGGGTACACGCTATTCCCGCCATCTCTCCACTCCTAGTGCGCGAGTAGCCATTCTCGTAATAGAATTGCCAAGTTCAGGCTTACCGGAGTATGTGGTTAGTACTACAAATTCTCACCTCATGTAATTCAACAACAGACGTGCCTTAATCGACACAGGCGGAAAGAACCCGCTCACAAGACCTCCATGTCTTGTGGCTCACACACACCGAGTCCGCCCGGTCTAGAATTATTACTCCACATTCTCATATCACATGATAACATAAGTAACCAAGGTTCCATTTAAAACTTGCAGGTGGCAGGTAGTCACCCGACTTCATCGTTCTACGCATAGCTAAGCAAGACTAGGCATATACGAATTTAAAATTGGTAATATGGTAAATATGGAATAACAAGGTTGGTAATGCACCAATTAGGCTCTTACTTAACTCCTAATCACTTAATGCAGTAACGGAAAGCAAAAGCGAAATTAATTTGTAAAACACAAGGTAGGGTTGTATGCATCCGGGGCTTGCCTTCGTTGACGGAAAAGTCCGGTTCCTACGACGTTTCACAAGTATTCGATCCGACCTCAACAGACGGATTAACCTCCTCAACAACTTGATTAACTACCACGTTTTCACCTTCGTTCACTACACGTAATAACAATGCCATGTTTAACATGATGCGGAATACGAAACATGATGCTTGACGATGGATGAAAAATTAATAATTTGAATACAACTTTCCTTCGCGGTACAGTTGCAAGTCAAACAGACTAAATCTTTTTCGTAACACATACATCAATTGCCAAGGCTCATTATCAACTAATGACCCAAGGTCATCACTCAATCCAAAATTTCAAACAAAACCTAAATCATTAAAGGTTACTATTTGCTTTTATGAATTAATTATTTCATTCAAAATTATGAAATAAATCAACTTATTCTAATTGAACCCAAAATTTTGGTACATGTTCATTACATGATAAGTAAGTGGCAAAACAAATTTCATAATTTTTGGACAATTAAATAAGTCTAGAAAAATCATAGAAATCCATTTATTAATAAATTGAGCAATTTTTATCACATTCAAAAAGTACTGAAAAACATTATTTCATATTTTTCTTAAATACTATACATCACAGAGAAGTCACACAAAAATTTTCATAATTTTTGGAGCTCTAAATAAATCTACACAAAAATAACAAATTACAACACTATTCAATCATATCTGAAAAAGGAAAATTTCATTTTCAAACCACCTGCTCACACAAACAACTCGGAAAAGAACCTGGAGCTCACACAAACAACTCGGAAAAGAACCTAGAGAACCTGGTGCTCACACAAACAACTCGGAAAAGAACCTAGAGCTCACACAAACAACTCGGAAAAGAACCTGGAGCTCACATAAACAACTCGGAAAGAACCAGGAGCTCACACAAACAACTCGGAAAAGAACCTGGAGCTCACACAAACAACTCGGAAAGAACCAGGAGAACCTGGAGCTCACACAAACAACTCGAAAAAGAACCTAGAGCTCACACAAACAACTCAGAAAAGAACCTGGAGCTCACATAAACAACTCGGAAAGAACCAGGAGCTCACCCCAAACGCACTGGAGCATAAAGCTAGATCGGAAGAGCAACTGATGAGTGGTTTGACATGCACAGGAAGCACTAGTAGCTCACCCCGAGCTCGATGGAGCAAAGAACGGGCTGGAGAAGCAACGTTGAAGCAGGTCGACGATCCGAGCAACCACGGTGGAGCAAAACGTCGACGGTGGCGGTGCTCCAGCGACTGCGGTGGACAAAACGAAGAGCGCTGGCCACGACGGCGCAAGCACGACGGTGAGGTTGCCAGCCGCGAGGAAGAAAGGCGTGTACAGCGGGTTCCCAGTGGAATCAGGCACCAAGACTCGGTTGGCTAGGTGTGCAAGGAGTAGGCGGAGCTGGAACAAGCTTTACCGAAATGGTAGAGGCACTACGGCGACGGCAAACGCACGACAGAGCAGTGGCGATGGCGACCGGAAAACAGAGGAGGAGAGTGGCGAAAAATGGCGACGGTGAAGTCCTTATAGAGCGGCTCAGAAACAAGGAGAAGCCACGCAGGAACCTTTCCCATGCCAGCGCGAAGCCAAGGGCGACCACCGTCGCGTCTGGAAGCAGAAGGAAGACCGTAGACGGTGAGTTGGCTTCCGCGGTTACTGTTCATCAAAATTACCAAAACTGCCATTCGATTTAAAAATCCAAATTACTCCAAAATTTATTTAACAACTCAAAAATCTCCAAAAATAAAAGTTGCTCCAAATTTAAAGTTCTACAACTTTGCTTTTATAACCACCCCCTAATTCGGTCTACATTTTGAAATGCAAATTTGAATTCAAAAAGGGAACATTTAAAGAATCACGCCTTTTCAAATTACTTCAAATTTTTCATAACAACTTTGAAATCTCCAAAAACAAACTTTGTACAACTCAACAAGCTCTACACTTTTGCTTTTAGGCTCAACCCCAAAATATACTTAGATTTTAAAATGGATTTTTAGGGTAGGATTTAAATGCTGAAAATCAGGGTTTTCTCGAAAAATTCAAAATCCAAACAAACTTTGAACTTGAGTCAAACAATACAATTCAACACATACCACATGAATATAAACTTGTTTTAGTGTATGCATCTCAAAGTTTTTTTAATATGACCAATTGCCTTGCAATGCATATGATGATATGGCAGTTTTAGTATTTTAAACACCCGGGGTGTTACAATCCTTCCCCCTAAAAGAAATCTCACCCCGAGATTCAAAGCCATAGAGTAAGTAATGAAAAAGGAAATGTGTCACGAGAACACATACCAAATCTGTCCATAACACAGCTGAGGTCCCTTTACACAACACAACTTGTACAACCGAACTCAACTAACATTACTCTATTCTATATTGACGCTAGAAACTCTGGAAATTTTTCTAACAAGTAATCTTCTGATTCCCAAGTAGCTTCCTCTTCTAAATATTGATTCCATTGTATTTTATAGAACTTGATTGTCCGTCTTCGAGTAACACGATCTTTCTGATCTAACACTCGGATAGGATATTCGGAATAAGTTAAATCTGGTTCTAGTTCCACTCCTTCAACTTCAACATTCTGTTCAGGCACTCGGAGACACTTCTTCAATTGAGAAACATGGAACACATCATGCACAGCTGCGAGATGTTCAGGTAATTTCAAGCGATATGCCACTTTTCCATACCTCTCCAAAATTTGATATGGTCCAATGTATCGAGGTGCCAACTTTCCTTTAACACCAAAACGGTTAACTCCCTTCATTGGTGATACTTTCAGATATACAAAATCTCCTTTGTTGAATACCAATGGTCTCCGTCGTCTATCCGTATAACTCTTTTGGCGGGACTGAGCTATCTTTAGATTACTCTGTATTTGCCTAACCTTGTCTTCTGTTTCTTTCACAAGGTCAACTCCAAAGAATCTTCTCTCTCCTGGCTCAGACCAACTCAATGATGTTCTGCATCTACGACCATAGAGTGCTTCAAATGGAGCCATTCTAATGCTTTCCTGATAACTATTGTTGTATGAGAACTCGGCCAAAGGTAAGCACTCATCCCACTTATTGGAATAGTTAAGGACACAACATCTTAACATGTCTTCAAGTACTTGATTGACTCTTTCAGTCTACCCATCAGTCTGCGGATGATAAGCTGTACTATACAGAAGTTTGGTACCTAACGAAGCATACAAGTGTTTCCAAAAGCTGGAGACAAACTGTGTACCCCTATCTGACACTATGGTTTTTGGTACCCCATGCAAACTCATGATTCTTGCTAAGTACATCTTGGCATATTGGATCGTGGGATATATTGTCTTGACTAGAAGAAAATGTGCTGACTTAGTGAGTCGATCTACAATAACCCATACTGAGTCAAATCCCTTTGATGTCTTGGGTAGACCAACAATAAAGTCCATACTTATGTCCTCCCACTTCCAAGATGGAATAGGCAATGGTTGTAATTCACCAGCAGACCTCAAATGTATAGCTTTCACCTTTTGACAAGTATCACACTTCGCTATATATCTAGCAATTTCTATTTTCATTTTAGTCCACCAGAATCTTCGCTTCAAATCATGGTACATCTTGTTGCTTCCCGGATGGATAGATAATCTAGTAGCATGTGCCTCATCTAGAATTGACTGCCGCAACTCAGGAACTTTTGGTACCACCAGGCGATCCTTGAACCATAACACATCTTCATCATCTATGCTAAAGCATTCCGCTTTTCCATTCTTGACTTTTTCCTTGATATGGGCTATACCCTTATTTTCCTTCTGAGCAGCAATAACTTGATTTCGAATAGTAGCTTCAACAATTATGTTGGTCAAACTTCCTTGCTGAATTACTTCTACATTCAACTTCTCTATTTCTTGGCATAAATTCAAACCCATTGTTCTCACTGTCAGACAATTGCAATAACTTTTGCGACTAAGGGCATCTGCAACCACATTTGCTTTACCCGGGTGATAATGTACTTCCAAATCATAATCCTTAATCAGTTCTAACCATCTTCTTTGTCGCATGTTCAATTCTGACTGAGTAAAGATATACTTTAAGCTCTTGTGGTCTGTATACATATGGCACGTATTACCAAGCAGGTAATGCCGCCAAATCTTCAGAACATGAACTACAGCTGCTAACTCCAGATCATGAGTCGGATAGTGTTCTTCATGCTGCTTAAGTTGCCTGGATGCATAGGCAATGACTCGGCCTTCTTGCATCAACACATATCCAATACCAATACCTGAAGCATCACAATACATATCAAACGGCTTCTCGATATCAGGTTGGGCTAATACTGGTGCAGTAGTCAACAGTCTCTTCAAGGTCTAGAAAGCCTCTTCACAATCTGATGACCAGACAAACTTGACTTGGTTCTTCAACAACTCGGTTATAGGCTTTGATACTTTAGAGAATTCTGGAATAAACCGACGGTAATACCCCGCCAATCCTAGAAAACTCCAAACTTAATGAACTGTGGTTGGCGGTTTCCAATCAAGTACATCACTCACTTTGCTGGGATCAACTGCAACTCCTTCGGCTGACAAGACATGTCCAAGAAATTGCACTTCCTTAAGCCAAAAATCACACTTGCTGAACTTGGCATATAGTTGATGTTCTCTCAAGTGGGTCAGAACAATTCTGAGATGTTCCGCATGTTCTTTCTTATTCTTGGAATATACTAGAATGTCATCAATAAACACCACTACAAACTTGTCTAGCTCAGGCATGAATACTGAGTTCATCAGATACATGAAATGAGCGGGAGCATTTGTCAAACCAAAAGACATCACCAAGTATTCATATAATCCATATCTTGTGGTAAATGCCGTTTTGGAAATATCTTCAGGCTTTATCTTAATTTGATGATACCCAGATCTTAAATCTATTTTGGAGAAAACTTTGGCTCCGGCCAATTGATCAAAAAGCAAATCTATCCAAGTTAATGGATACTTATTCTTGATGGTCACTTCATTCAACGGACGATAGTCAACACATAACCTCAGGGTCTCATCTTTCTTTTTCACAAAAATTACCGGACATCCCCAAGGTGAGGAACTAGGTTGGATAAACCCCTTCTCAATTAATTCTTGTAACTGAGCCTTCAACTCAGCCAATTCCTTAGGTGGCATTCTATAAGCTCTCCGAGAAATCGGAGCTGTTCCAGGTTGTAACTCTATGTTAAACTGTACATCCCTATCAGGTGGTAGACCGAGTAAATCTTCAGGAAACACATTCGGGAATTTACACACTACCGAAATATCTCTAATCTCTTTGACAGTAGTTGCACAAATCTTGCCCACTGATCTTCTTAGGGTTGGAAGTTGGATGAGAAGTTGAGAATTACTATCAGGCAAACTTACTCTTAAAGTCCTATTCAAAGCATCTATAACAGCCTTATGCTGATACATCCAATTCATTCCCAAGATTACATCTATATCCTGATCCTTAAGGATAATCATGGTAGTGGGAAAAATATGCCCACCCAGGTTTATGGGTACCTGGTATACCATTTTCTTAGTACACAGACGTCCCCCGGGCGACTGTATAAAGAAACTTTCCTTGGTTGCCCCAATTGAAATTTCATGCTTCACGACAAATGTTCTATTGATGAATGAATGTGATGCGCCAGAATCAAAAAGTATAACTGCAGGGTGATTGGCAACAGGAAACATACCCATCATCACTGGCTCCCCTTCTGGAATTTCTCCAGCTTGAATATAGAACACCCGTCCTGTCTTCCTCTCATTTTTGCCCTTCTGAATATTCTGATTGGGGTTCTTGTTTGGTGCCTAACCCTGTTGTTGATTGGCAGGGATCTTCTGATAATTTTGATTAGCCTGCCTAGGATATGGACATTCCCTAGAGAAATGACTAGTCCTTCCACAATTGTAACATGGATAGTTGTGACCCTGTGACGTTGGAGTATTGCCACCAGGAGCATTGGTTGACTGTGAATTCAGATAGGTTATAGCAGGACGGACATTTGACTGTTGCCCGGCTTGAGACTGTGGCGGACGGTAAGGAGGATGATTATGATGTACTGGATGATAAATCACTCTCTGCCTCTTCTGATTTCCCCCAAAAGATCCAGACGGCATACTCTTTTTCTTTTTGAGCTCCTTATGCTGCCGATACTTTAACTCTGAAGCAATTGCAATATTTACTGCCTCATGATAAGTGACATTGGTGCAAGTTGTCATCATTGTTTGCAGCTTGGTATTCAAACCTCTCATAAACCACCTCTTCTTCTTGGCATCAGTATTAACATGTTCGGATGCATATTGTGACAGGTGATTGAATCTTCCCACATACTGCATCACTGTTTGATCTCCTTGTTTCAAAGCAAGGAATTCATCTAGCTTCATTGCCATCACTCCTTCAGGGATATAATGGGATCTAAAGGCAGTATGGAACTCAACCCAAGTTATTGGAATGCCAGCTGGTTGCATAGCCACTAAGTTTGCCCACCAAGCACTTGCTGCTCCTCTAAGTTGCTGGGCGGCAAACGTAGGTTTCTGATACTCTGTGCATGGAATAAGGTCAAATTTTTGCTCCATGGTTCGAAGCCAGTCATCAGCCTCCAATGGTTCATCTACCTTGGTGAACACCGGTGGTCTTGTGTCTGTAAAGTCAACATATGTAGCCTCCTGTCTGTTATGGTGACGACCACGGTTTCCTTGCATCTGATTCTGATTACTTAGAGCGATCTCATAAAGCAAACGGGAATTTTCAGCCATCACGTTGACAAGTGCGGTTATAGCATCAGCTAGATTTGTTGGAACTGGTGGCGGATCTGGAATACCATCCTCATCTTGTGAAGTTCCAGGAACATACGAACCCCGCGTACGACGCATCTGCTCATAACAAACCGAACTTTATTCACAAGCCTTTATTGAATTGCACAAAAGCTTACTCCAGACACATTACATAGGGTTTACTACTATAAACACCAGACCCTATAAGTACCAAAACAAGATACATAGCTTAACCATAATTAACTATTATACAACTCTACTCTTTTCCGTGATTACTTCAAACTTCAGGCTCAGTATCCATTCTGGAATTATTACCGCCTTCATCATCACTTTCATTGATCATTACTAATTCTTCAGGATCTTCTTCTTCTTCCTCTTCCGATTCATTATCATCGGCAAGGATGACACCGGGGTCCATGGCATCAGCTTGAGGCTCATGATTTGGGTTTAGTAGATTGCTAAGCCTATGAACTTCCTCATGTAGATAGGTATTATGTTCTTCTAAATCTTCTACATAGAATTCTAGCTCATGAGTTCTAGCTCTAGCTACATTTTCCCTATGCCAAGCCTCATTTCATCCCTCCACCGTATGAACTAACATGCTTTCGCAGTTCCTGTGTGCGGTGGTGAGATGCCTCAATTAATCCTGTAATTCTCCTACCTGTATAGCATCCAAAGCCCTATCTCTAGTAGCTTGTGCTAATTCTACAGAAATTCTCTGTATCTCCGCCTGGGGATCAGGCCTAGAACTGCTACTACTAGCACCATTGTTTCTAGGGGCAAGTTGGTGACAAGGAACTCCTTTGGGTCCAGTGGACTTACGGGGCGTCATCTTGGCACGAGCCATACTGTAGGAAACCAATTTAATCCAAGTAAGACCATTTGATCAAAGTCTAAAGAGCAGCTATGATGGATTACATTACTCAAACCAGTCTCACTACTCAACTCTAGACTAAGAGGTGAAGGAAGTAACGAGTGAATTAATCATGATGCATGAATCGTTCTTACGAACAAAAACATCAAAGTTTATAATGCACATAAACAATATTTATTTTTATATAGGGCATAGTAAAATTACTACTCCACCACACAAGACCCTTTTAATCAAATAAGGAATGGTGAGAAAGAAATAAGATAAGTCAGAAGCAATTTGGACCAAATTAGCAAGTTAAATTTAGTCATCCCAAATCATTTTGAAGTTTTTGTAAAACAATACAACAAAAAACCTTGTAACGATCGCTCTGATACCATTCTATGGCAGAACCTCCTAAGTTATAGGGCCCACATGCACCTGTCACTGTCTGACGACCTTTGACATTTATGCATATGTTCCTGGTAACTTAAGAAGACTGTCGGGTGTCCTCGGGGAACCCCGAATCATCCACGATTTCCGAGCAGGATCACATTACAAAGTCATTGCAGTATTACAACATTTATTCAAATATCAGCACTAGAGTAAAAACAACGGAAGTCTTACGATAACATAGTTTACAAACCAGTTGTTTCAAACCTTACAAACTAAGTTCAATAATTATTACAAACCATAGTAGTAGTGGAGTGGCATAATTAACATATACATAACACCCAAAATAAACATCCTGCCCAAGGATCACACATTTACTTCTCATCGTCAGAACGAACGATAGTCATGCAGCACGATCCAAAATAGATCTGCTCATGAGGCTCACCTGCAACAAGGGGTCAACGAACCCTGAGTACAAAAGTACTCAACAAGACTTAACCGAAATAAAACTGATAGAACTTAGGAATGCAAGCTCAGGGATTCAAGGTATGGCTTTAGCAATAATCAAAGTTCTTTTGCGTAAAAGCTCTTTAACAAGATTCTTTTTATTAACATATTTGTCTTCAAAAGATCATATACAAAGCTGACATGATCCGTAATGAGATCATGAAACTTCATAACCAACACTTTCTCAAACCTTACTCAAATTCCAGTTATTATTACTACGATGATGAACAGTGAGTTGAGTCTCCATAATCGAGGAGCAACGACGATTCGAACCGATTACAAACCCAGCTGGGGATTCCAGACCACACGACATATGCAGGTCCCCGACCTACATATATCAACCTACTCCCGGATCCTCTAAGGCAAGAACGGGTCCGCGCCACCCGAGAATACAGTACTCCACCAATCCAGCCCATTGCCATGTGGGTACACGCTATTCCCGCCATCTCTCCACTCCTAGTGCGCGAGTAGCCATTCTCGTAATAGAATTGCCAAGTTCAGGCTTACCGGAGTATGTGGTTAGTACTACAAATTCTCACCTCATGTAATTCAACAACGGACGTGCCTTAATCGATACAGGCAGAAAGAATCCGCTCACAAGACCTCCATGTCTTATGGCTCACACACACCGAGTCCGCCCGGTCTAGAATTATTACTCCACATTCCCATATCACATGAAAACATAAGTAACCAAGGTTCCATTTAAAACTTGCAGGTGGCAGGTAGTCACCCGACTTCATTGTTCTACGCATAGCTAAGCAAGACTAGGCATATACGAATTTAAAATTGGTAATATGGTAAATATGGAATAACAAGGTTGGTAATGCACCAATTAGGCTCTTACTTAACTCCTAATCACTTAATGCAGTAATGGAAAGCAAAAGCGAAATTAATTTGTAAAACACAAGGTAGGGTTGTATGCATCCGGGGCTTGCCTTCGTTGACGGAAAAGTCCGGTTCCTGCGACGTTTCACAAGTATTCGATCCGACCTCAATAGACGGATTAACCTCCTCAACAACTTGATTAACTACCACGTTTTCACCTTCGTTCACTACACGTAATAACAATGCCATGTTTAACATGATGCGGAATACGAAACATGATGCTTGACGATGGATGAAAAATTAATAATTTGATTACAACTTTCCTTCGCGGTACAGTTGCAAGTCAAACAGACTAAATCTTTTTCGTAACACATACATCAATTGCCAAGGCTCATTATCAACTAATGACCCAAGGTCATCACTCAATCCAAAATTTCAAACAAAACCTAAATCATTAAAGGTTACTATTTGCTTTTATGAATTAATTATTTCATTCAAAATTATGAAATAAATCAACTTATTCTAATTGAACCCAAAATTTTGGTACATGTTCATTACATGATAAGTAAGTGGCAAAACAAATTTCATAATTTTTGGACAATTAAATAAGTCTAGAAAAATCATAGAAATCCATTTATTAATAAATTGAGCAATTTTTATCACATTCAAAAAGTACTGAAAAACATTATTTCATATTTTTCTTAAATACTATACATCACAGAGAAGTCACACAAAAATTTTCATAATTTTTGGAGCTCTAAATAAATCTACACAAAAATAACAAATTACAACACTATTCAATCATATCTGAAAAAGGAAAATTTCATTTTCAAACCACTTGCTCACACAAACAACTCGGAAAAGAACCTGGAGCTCACACAAACAACTCGGAAAAGAACCTGGAGAACCTGGAGCTCACACAAACAACTCGGAAAAGAACCTAGAGCTCACACAAACAACTCGAAAAAGAACCTGGAGCTCACATAAACAACTCGGAAAGAACCAGAAGCTCACACAAACAACTCGGAAAAGAACCTGGAGCTCACACAAACAACTCGGAAAGAACCAGGAGAACCTGGAGCTCACACAAACAACTCGGAAAAGAACCTAGAGCTCACACAAACAACTCGGAAAAGAACCTAGAGCTCACATAAACAACTCGGAAAGAACTAGGAGCTCACCCCAAACGCACTGGAGCATAAAGCTAGATCGGAAGAGCAACTGATGAGTGGTTCGACATGTACAGAAAGCACTAGTAGCTCACCCCGAGCTCGATGGAGCAAAGAACGGGCTGGAGAAGCAACGTTGAAGCAGGTCGACGATCCGAGCAACTACGGCGGAGCAAAATGTCGACGGTGGCGGTGCTCCAGCGACTGCGGTGGACAAAACGGAGAGCGCTGGCCACGACGGCGCAAGCACGACGGTGAGGTTGCCGGCCGCGAGGAAGAAAGGCGTGCACAGCGGGTTCCTAGTGGAATCAGGCACCAAGACTCGGTTGGCTAGGTGTGCAAGGAGTAGGCGGAGCTGGAACAAGCTTTACCGAAATGGTAGAGGCACTGCGGCGACGGCAAACGCACGACAGAGCAGTGGCGATGGCTACTGGAAAACAGAGGAGGAGAGTGGCGAAAAACGGCGACGGTGAAGTCCTTATAGAGCGGCTCAGAAACAAGGAGAAGCCACGCAGGAACCTTTCCCATGCCAGCGCGAAGCCAAGGGCGGCCACCGTCGCGTCTGGAAGCAGAAGGAAGACCGTAGACGGTGAGTTGGCTTCCGCGGTTATTGTTCATCAAAATTACCAAAACTACCATTCGATTTAAAAATCCAAATTACTCCCAAATTTATGTAACAACTCAAAAATCTCCAAAAATAAAAGTTGCTCCAAATTTAAAGTTCTACAACTTTGCTTTTATAACCACCCCCTAATTCGGTCTACATTTTGAAATGCAAATTTGAATTCAAAAAGGGAACATTTAAAGAATCATGCCTTTTTAAATTACTTCAAATTTTTCATAACAACTTTGAAATCTCCAAAAACAAACTTTGTACAACTCAACAAGCTCTACACTTTTTCTTTTAGGCTCAACCCCAAAATATACTTAGATTTTGAAATGGATTTTTAGGGTAGGATTTAAATGCTGAAAATCAGGGTTTTCTCGAAAAATTCGAAATCCAAACAAACTTTGAACTTGAGTCAAACAATACAATTCAACACATACCACATGAATATAAACTTGTTTTAGTGTATGCATCTCAAAGTTTGTTTTAATATGACCAATTGCCTTGCAATGCATATGATGATATGGCAGTTTTAGTATTTTAAACACCCGGGGTGTTACAGGTCCACGCGCACCCGCTGGTCTGTCCAGCTCGGCCCGAGGCAGCTTGTGGCGGCACGGCCACTGCAGCAAGCGGCGGCGATGGCAGCGGCTCCGATGGTCGGGCTGTTCCGGTGGTTTCCGGCTCAGACGAGGGGCGCCGGTCGTAGAGGAGGAAGAGGCGGAGGCGATGGTTCATGCGGCGAGAGGGCTCGGAAGCAGCAGGGATGCAGCGGGGGCAAGCTCGGCCCACCGGCCATGGTAGACGTGGCCGCGCTCAGCGTCATAGAGGGGCAGAGCGAGAAGGGGCGAGTGAGGGAGAGTGCTGAGCGAGCATGGAGGGCGTCGGGCTTCACCAAATGTGAGAGGGAGCGACAGAGACGCGTGGCGCGGAGGTGGGACGCGCGGCAGCAATGGAGGGCGCGCTCTGCTGCATGGTTGACGCGTCGGCCTGCTGTCGAACACCTGGCGTGCGTTGGTGAGGGCAAGGTGGGGAGCCGATTTGGGCCACTTCCAGGCCGAATCAGACCTTGGGCCAAAAATGAAGTTTGTTCACCTCAGCCTACTCTACATTTTTCATTAAGGCACTCCAGTCATTTGAGCAACATAACAGTGGGTAATTTAGTCTCCAAAGTGGCATTGTCAATGCATTGACGGCGATTAACAAACTCCAAAAATCGATGGTCAAGACAAGGTCCAACGAGTGCCATCTTTATACATGTTCTTCGCCATCATGTACACTCCAACTTTTATCTTTGGACCAAATCGAGTTGCTTAACAAAATTTGGAGAACGTGAGACGTCAATGCCGATGTCGATGAATTTCTAGACTTAGAATATTTCTAAGTGCTGAAATCAGCAGCAGGTTCCAACTTTGAGCCACTGCTAGACTTAGTTCTGAGTCGATCCATGGTATACTCCAAAAACAAAGTTTCTTCTACATAACATGAGCTTCAACTTTTATTTAATGTCCAACTTTAAAATAGGTGCAGAAGCTATAGTTCTACTTAGACCAAAGTAGGATCACGATAAAGCTTAAATTATCCTTCGTGATTTATTGAAGCATTTTCTTGGCATTTGCTCAACATGAACCTTTCATGACTTTTGTTGTAGAGTTCATCTAGAGTCATTTGGGCATGGTTGCAAGGTTTGGTTGACGATCAAGAATTCCATTCACTTTATAAATTAATTCAAGCAAGGACATAACTTGTCATTTCATGTGACTTCTTGATTCCAAACTTCACGAAACTTTTCCATGGATCAATATAGATGGGTATTGATGTAAGACACATGAAGATATTCCAATAACACTAGCCAATCATATATCTTGACAAGGGTCTATATGTAAAGCAAGGGTGCAATATCCAAGTTTAGGTTGGGGCTCATTTTCATAGGTTTGACCTTGACATCTTCATCATCACTTAATATGCCATGTTTGAGCTCAAACCCGTTGCTTAACTGGTGGCAAACACCTGGGGTGTTATAGCCGCCACCGCCGCGTTGCACATCATGGCCAGCCGTGCGCACGGCCAGCCTGCGGAGGGCCCTTCTCGATCCTGCCACCCGTCCCTCAGGTGCGCGACGGCCCTGAAGATCTCCCGTGCCCCTCGCCTGGGACCGCTCGCGGCCGGCGCGCCCCCACCGCAGAGCCGCCTGCTCCTGGGCGCCGACGCACGTTGCTGGGGCTCCACGCTCCATCTCTGGCCGGGCCGCGTCCACCAGCGGGTGCGCCCGATCCCACCGTTGCCCACGCACCACCTCCTCATCGCCGGTGAGTACTCCCCCGGCCGGTATCGACCTCGCCCTGGCGCTCCTCTGCTTTGCTCTGTCGCGAGGTTGGAGAAGAGGAGTGGGAGCAGGAATAGAAACTTTTTTAGGGTTCCCAATGCAAACCGTGACTCATATAAATAGTGATGCATAGTGTGTGATGTACTGTGGGTTGAATAGAGAGAAGCTCCGGGGTCTCTTCGCAAAAGAGCCGGTGCCTCCCTGGTTAGGCCGCGCGTGGGCCGGCCGCTTCCGGCTGGGCTGGGCTGCCTTGCCCGCTGGACCAGGCCGAGCTGGGCCGCTTCAGGCCCAAGGACCTGTTTTCCTTTTTCGGTGTTTTGTTAATTTCAGTAATCGACTGAATGCTTGGAAATTCATAGTAAATAGTAGAAAAATCATAAAAAAGAAAATGAATATGTTTTGGAATCCTTGTTACTAGCTCTATGCAGTAGACATATTATATCATATGCTTTAGTGTAAAGTTTTTTGTTGTTTGTGCAATCTAGCCTTTATGTTTATTTAATAGAGCATGTTGTATTAGTCCAAATATAGTGAAATTTTTATGGTAGGCTAGTGTTGATGTGTTTGTGCTATGGTAAAAGTTTAGATTTAGTGGATGCTTAATTACTAAGTTATTGATTTTTAATTTCACGTTGCATGCGATTAAGCTTTTATATATACTAGATGTTTAGAATAATGTTAATAACTGCTTTATATGCTACTTGCTTACATGTTACCCGAGTAATGCTGCTTTACTTTGTTAGTAAGTAGAAGTGTGCTTTGCATGTTATGATAGCTCTCACTTATATGTATAAATGCAAAGTGGTGATTTTAATAACTTGTGATGGTTTGATAATAGTTAAGTCACAAGAAAGTCATTTGGGAGAAGATGAGAGTTGAATCTAGAACGTTTTATACCCTAATTTAACCACGATGACGTGTTGCTTGTCCTTTCGTGCTTGTAAGTATCTTTGTGCATGTCTGTTTGACTTAAGTATGCATTGCATTTATGCATATCATTTAGGAACGATGATGGATTATGGAATCAACTGGAGTAGGTGAAAATATGGTGCCAAAGATCATGTCACGAAGATAGAATGCTAACTTTTAGAGTGACTAAATGAGACTAAACCATTTAGGAGGAACTAAATTTAGCGGCCGCCATCCAAAGGTATTGTGAGGGAGACTGCTGCTCTTCTAGAGAAAGCAATGCATAAAAAAATTTCAATTAATTTCTGTTGTCTAGTAGGTATAGCTGAACTCTCACCTGTCTATTTATTGTCAAAATAAATAAAGTCCATCCATGGTGCCATAATGTGATCCAATCAGAGCCTTAGCAGCTCTGGGTATTGTGAGGGAGACTGCTGCTCTTCTAGAGAAAGCAATGCATAAAAAAATTTCAATTAATTTCTGTTGTCTAGTAGGTATAGCTGAACTCTCACCTGTCTATTTATTGTCAAAATAAATAAAGTCCATCCATGGTGCCATAATGTGCTTCAAGACCAATCTACTTCATCCTATCAAAAATGTTTATTTGTTTTTTTAAAAAAACACCCAGCTCCATTCAGCTCTGGCCGAGCCCAACTGAAGCCTGCTTGAAGCCTACTCCGTACTCCGTAGAACTACTAGACTAGAAGGCTAGAAATAACGGACTGCGATCTCCTCGTGCACTCCGCCAACCGCCGTCACCACTCGCCACTGAGGTGAGCTCTCGTCTCCTCCTCTCTCTGCTCTTCTCTTGGCAGCCCGCCTCTGCAGGCGCCGGCGTGATCTCTCTCTCTTTCTATTGGGACGGATGGATCACGGATTGATGCTCCATTGTTGTTGCGTTTCTGGATTCGCAGGTGCTCGGTGTTGCCGAATAGTCCGGACCGCCGGCGGCCATGGCATCCAACGGCATCGCCCCCAGAGGTATTATCGCGTCTTCTCTGACTCTGATAAGCATCCTCTCTCATTCACACTTCGGCATCCTCATGCCCGGCGCGTCCATTCGCATTCTAGTTCCACTTCCAGCGACCGATCTGACATGTTGGGAGGCGGTCTTCCCCTGTATTTGGTGAAATTTTGGTTTATGTTACTCGCGAGCTAGGAATTGGTTGTTCTCCATGTAAATCTAGCGCCTTTAATTTGGTTCTGCGGCCATTGGGGGCGTTCTAGTTGCTTGCTCTCATGTCTCAGTCCTTGTGTATGCGTAGCGATATCTCTTTGCCAGACAGTACACTAGATTTCATAGGACTCATTGCTAGCTTTCCACGGTTTGTTGGTATGGTATTTCCTAGTGTCCTGCAAAATACGTCCACAATTTCTATTTCTCCCCTTTGGTGGACTGCACAGGTGGGAGTGCCACACACACTACTTTACTTGGCTGTATGTACAAGTTACTGCAATTACTTGATTTTGTTATAGTTTTCAAGTTTTGTTTGTTTTTTCTTTGTACCATCGGAAGGATGTATAAGTAACCATAGTTTATTCCACTCAAAAAAAGTAACCATAGTTTATACATTCAGTGTGAGGAAGGTGCATTCTACATGTTCTTTTTTTTAAAAAAAAAGAAAAAATCCACATGGTTTTTCTATGTTCAACAGTCGATAATCTTTTCTTCCTTGCTCACAGATGTATGTGTTGTTGGGATTGCACGCACCCCTATGGGTGGTTTCCTCGGTGCCTTGTCTTCCTTGCCCGCGACGAAGCTTGGCTCTATAGCAATTGAAGGTGACATCCAAATAATCTTTTTTTTTCGAGCTACAAACAAGGTGTATCTGTTTCGCCCCAATAATAGCACTGACATGAGCATTGGTTGGGGCCGTTAGCTGCTCTGAAAAGAGCAAATGTGGATCCGGCCCTCGTGCAGGAGGTCTTTTTTGGAAACGTCTTGAGCGCTAATTTGGGACAGGCTCCTGCAAGGCAAGCCGCTCTGGGCGCAGGGATACCAAACACTGTTGTTTGCACCACTGTTAACAAAGTTTGCGCATCTGGCATGAAAGGTCTGAACCTAATTCATCTATCTGTGCTTGTATAATCTGCTCGCTGTTTGGTCTTTGTTTATATGTGTGAGACATATATATATCATCTGACCATGCTCTTCCTCTTCTTCACACTCTGCAGCTACTATGTTCGCCGCACAGTCAATTCAGCTGGGTATCAATGATATTGTTGTGGCAGGTGGCATGGAAAGCATGTCCAATGCCCCAAAGTACATTGCTGAAGCTAGGTATGCAAAGTACTGTTTTGATACATCCAGTATCATGGTGCATAACGCCATATAACCAAAGCACCATCTTGAGTTATTTGACAGATAAAAGATGTTTACTTATTTAAATTGCACTTTCTACACTTGGTTTTAGTGATTCGAGCATTTACCATCAGCAAGGCAATTAAAAAGTGGCCAGTTTCATGCTGAAATTATTATATATGTTCTTGGTTAAAACAGATTCCAACTGCTATAATCTGACAAACCTGCTAATTACAAATGCAGGAAAGGATCTCGTTTTGGACATGACACACTTGTTGATGCCATGCTTAAGGATGGACTTTGGGATGTATACAACGATTGTGCCATGGGAATGTGTGCCGAGCTTTGTGCTGACAATCATGCCCTCACAAGAGAAGACCAGGTCTCTCACTGCAGATAATAGTATTTGCCTTCTGTTATAATTTTATACCTATGTTTGTCAACACATAGTTGGTGGTTTTCAATAGTTGGGTCAATATTGCCAATTATTCTTTTGAGAGCACTCTGATTTTCTTTTCATCACCATCATGCGCCTTACTGTTTGAATTTCTTGTTGGCATTTGTTTTAAGGGTGCCCTGATTTTGTTTTCATTACCACCATATCCCGAACATCTGAATATCTTCTTCTTCTCTTGTTTTTTTTCCAATTTTTATCATGCTTATCATCCTGAACGGTCTGGACTGGCATCTTCATTCCCAGTCTCTATGGTGAATTAGTAGTTTCAACCTTTCTAGGAGCAATGAATATCAGGATTGTAGCTTGATTGCTAGAGTGGGCTTAATTGATACTCTGGATCTTCAAGGAAACCATTTCTTTGCTTGCTTCGAAAGATGGAAGTAGATGTGCCATGCAAAAAATGAGTACTATCCATGTCCTTCAAGCTATATAGATATTATTAGTCTCTTAAAAGCTGCTCTTCAGTACACAACATTAGACTTTGATACTTTAGTTATTTTCCTGTATCCGTTTTCTTTTTTCTTCTAATTACATTCCTGTATCAGTTGCCTGGGAATATCTTCCCGTATCTGATGATATGTATTTTCGTATATGTTGCAGTGCAATATATTTGCCATTTCTGGTGTATTGATTTTACTTGTTTGCTCGTAGGATGCTTTTGCTATCCAAAGCAATGAGCGTGGAATCGCTGCTCGTGACAGTGGTGCTTTTGCATGGGAGATTGTTCCGGTGATTTTCTTTCACTTTGCTAGGACTTGAAATTACAGTATATGCTTTGTTTGGTTTCCATATTATGTTCAATGTTTTGTCAACCAGATTGAAGTTCCCGTTGGGAGAGGAAAACCACCTGTACTTATTGAGAAAGATGAAAGCCTGGATAAGGTAAATTTTCTCATGCAGCAAAGACATAAGACTGGCGTGCCCTTTGATTCATTATTCTTCCTATGGTGCAACAGGCCTCCTTACATGGGGACTTGTGCAGATGATTGTTTCACTTATGCCGTGCAATTTCTTGTGTCTCTTAGTTTGACCCAGCAAAACTGAAGAAACTTCGCCCAAGTTTCAAGGAGAATGGTGGTACCGTTACAGCTGGAAATGCTTCTAGTATAAGGTAACTTCTCGACATTTACATTATTGTTACTTAGTCCTTTTAAGTTTATCTTCAGTTGTATTATAATTCTTGTGATTAGCTATGATGATTGTTAACTTCTTTCTTTACATTATGCTTGCATTTTGTTATTTTTGTTGCTGTCCTGTGCATACCATATTTGACTTGTGTTTGTTCTTATGAATTGGCACTCCTATTATGTTTTAGGGGCTTGGTATGCTCTAATTTGTTAAATGATTGTAACTTTTCTTCTTGTAAATGATTTATTATCACATAAGAAAGTAAAGAACTGTTTGTAATGTCTTATGCCCATTCAAAGGAAAATCAGCCTATGTGTATAATTTCTTCTTGGTTGTCTTCAAAATTCTTTCATCTCACTTTGCACTTGCTATTTTTTCCATTGACTGGTACTGTCCATTGTGTACTGCCTACTATCCGCTTGTGTAGCTACAATCGATCATATCTAATTTGCTTTTATATGGATCAGTGATGGGGCTGCTGCATTAGTTTTGGTGAGTGGGCAGAAGGCTCAAGAGCTTGGCCTGCAAGTCCTTGCAAGGATCAGAGGATATGCAGATGCAGCTCAAGTAAGCTACAGTAACAGTTATCTCACTTGAGAGTAGAGTATGTTTCGTCTTGATATTTACATTGTGATCTAAATGTTCAAGGATATTGGGAGTTTATTTTCTCGGACAGTTTTATGTTACTATTTTATACATAAAAGTTTCTCAACTATTAAAATTGTATTCTGGAATTTTATTTTGTAACCATGAATGTTGTTTATACAGGCTCCGGAACTCTTTACAACCACCCCAGCACTTGCGATACCAAAGGCTATAGCAAATGCTGGATTAGAGTCATCCCATGTTGATTTTTATGAGATTAATGAAGCATTTTCGGTATGTGCTGACTACTGAGAGTTTCTTTCACTGAATAATTGTTTTTAGTAATAATATCTATTTTTACTTCGAGTACAGGCTGTTGCACTTGCAAATCAAAAGCTTCTTGGGATTCCTTCAGTAAGTGCTACCAATATTGAGCTGTCATTTCTTGTGTGTAAATTTAAAAGGCTAAAAATGTCATTTTCAGAAAATGTACCTTGATTTTTTTTTTGTAGTTTGCTATGCAGCTGCAGGATTTAATAGCATGATAATAACATTTCTTGTGTGTGAATTTAAAAGGCTAAAATGTCATTTTCAGAAAATGCACCTTGATTCTTTTGTAGTAGTAGTTTGCTGTAGGCAACAGCAGCATTTAATAGCATGATAATAAAGTTCTGTACTAACAACACATGTGGTTGCAGGAAAAGATTAACGTTCATGGAGGAGCTGTATCTTTAGGGCATCCTCTTGGGTGCAGTGGTGCTCGCATTTTGGTCACCCTTCTTGGTGTAAGTTTTATCTTAATCCCTTTGTTTAAAGATGCACAATGTTTTTATAGTAGAAAAGTTGGAAGGTAATCTGTAATTAAATAATGAATTGCGTCAAATACTTGAGGCCTTGAGCATATCATAGCGTTTGCCAGGAAAGGGTAAAAGATCTTTACTAGTATATTGCTAGTGTTCCGTTAGTGAATTTTCAGTGTGTAAATAGGAACTTAGGTAACCCTGCAAATCCAAGCTTTGACATTGATACTTGACTCACAGATTATGAAAACTGTATCCATAAGTTCATATTTGAAAAGAATCCATAAGTTCATATTTGAAAAGAATCCATAAGTTCATATGACAGCATACTATTACCCTTTGTTTCACAAATCTTTGGTATCGTCTGTTGCCATCATTTTGGGACATTGCACATATGGTGGTCATTCCTCAATAGTCCTTGTTTCTTTTCTTTTTAACAGGTTCTTAGGGAGAAGGGTGGCAAGATCGGGGTTGCTGGTGTTTGTAACGGTGGAGGTGGAGCATCAGCTCTTGTTGTTGAGCTCGCATAAGAAATATTGAGCTTTGTCAGACTCAAAACAGTGAGTATACCTATTTCAATAGCATTCATTTATTACATGATGGAGCATTGAAAATGACCATAAGTTATCCCAGGTGCTACTATCTGCATAATTCAACCGAACATGATTGAGCAATCATTCTGTAGTGCCGCTTCACTAAGCATAGCAACATTACGTCGCAGGCGCAATCATTCTAGCAATTAGCACCAGCTCCCTGAGGCGACCTTGTACTCTTACGTTGGTGTATGCTTAGTGTTGTAGCTTGATTCTTAAGTTAATCCGGCAATAAAGCGTGTTGTGCTTCTGCTACCTGCATCTGCAATAATAAGAGAAATGGAGCCGACTCTTTGTTCAATTCTATCTATCTTTACATCCCATTTGGAGACTCTGGTTTTAAATGTTTGTGTGAACTGAAATTCATCTACTGAAACGATGTTACAATGGAGAAGCCGGGTTCCAGTCCAGGGAGCAGGGATTGGAACGGGATGACATGGTGCAAGTCAGTTCTTGTTACTGTTGCTTCCAGTTGCCTTGGTGTCATCGATGAGTTGAAGATACTTGGAGCCTGCCTGCCTTTAGCTACTCATCACTAGTTGTCAGCGTTTTCTGTGAATGGAACTCTGTTCTGTTCTGAGCCCTGTGAATTGTGGATTGCTCTGCATCTGCTATAAACATGCTCTGTTATCTCCTTGTGTTAATTAATTGCTGTCAGTCTCCAAAATTGAGATGGATGCTAATCATGTTGATCTCATGAATGGAGGAGTAATCAACCAATAATTATATCGATTTGGATTTGCATTGCAACCTGTACTGGACTGTCCCTCTCCCTCCCTTGTGGCCTTTAATTATGAGTCTGTCTACTACATAACCATGCGTTTTATGCGGTTTCAACACATGAATTTTTTTACCATAGAATTAAGATCTAACCGCCTCCATCCTCCTTCTACCTTCAGTCTTCTTCTACCTCTAGATAATCACGATCACAGATCCACAGATCATAAGAAATATTTTTTTTTCTATGCAAGAACAAAAGAACAAATCGGGCATCCGACGGCCGGGCAGTCCTCCGGCCGCACGCGTATAGGACGGGCAGTCCTCCGGCCGCACGCGTATACGCGTATAGGACGGGCGGTCCTTTGGCTGGCTGGCGCGCTGGTCCTCCGTGGGAGCCGAGTTGGTCACGCCGCTGTGGGAGTGCACGGAGAGTTGAAAAGAGAGGGAGAGAGAGAGAAAAAATCAATGTGTTTTTTTGCTAAAACATGTGTGTTGTATAGTATTTCTGTTAATTATACGTCTATTTCTACCTATACTAGTACTCTTTACTACAGTACTACTTTTCTTCGTACCCTGCACTGCACGGCAAGTTCGTCCTTTTTTTTTGGATTGACGAGGAAAAAGAAAAGAAAATAGCTCCTCGTCCTCAGCATTCAGACTGGAGGCGCCGCAACCTTTCCCTCCAGCTCCAGCTCCGTGTCCGCGTCGGCGGCTGCCGGCTTCTTGAACCTGTACCAGCGCGCGCAGACGACGAAGTAGACGAGGTTGACCGCGGCCATGGCGGCGATGAGCAGGTAGTAGAGGTCGACGCGTCCCTGGTTGAGGTCCTGCGCCAGCCAGTCGGGGCGCCCGTCGCGGCCGCCCGTGGTCCGGTGCACGACGCTGACCATGATCCCGCTGGCGTAGCTGGCGATGGCGAATCCCAGGAAGAGGAGCGCCCCCGCGACGCTGCGCATGTTCTCCGGGAACTGCTTGTAGTAGAAGTCGACCTGTCCGATGACGGCGAACGCCTCGGAGAGGCCGGCCAGCATCTGCTGCGGCACGAGCAGGAAGCAGGAGGTGGCGTCGCCGACCCTGCGGCGGTCTCTCTCGACGGCGGCGGCGACGAGCATGGTGACGATGGAGAGCACGATCCCGACGCCGATCCGCTGCAGCTGGGTGATGCCGCCCTCGCGCTTGGTGAGGCGCTGCATGGCCGGCACGAGCACGCCGTCGTAGAACGGGAGCCAGAGCGTGAGCGCCAACATGTTGAAGACGACGAAGGAGCCCGCGGGGATCTGGAAGCCGCCGCGGCCGACGTGGCGGTCGGTCTGCATGGCCTGGAGCACGTTGTAGTTGCCGAGGTTGGTGAGCGCAATGTAGTAGACGATGCCCGAGGACCAGACGGGGAGCAGCCGCGCCAGGCACTTGACCTCCTCCACCTGCTGCAGCGTGCAGAGGCGCCACGGGTTGACGGGGTTGTTGACGTCGTCGGGGGTGCCCACGGCGGCCTTGTCGAGGCAGAGGAACTGGTCGGTGTACGCGATCTTGGAGACGAGGCTGCTGCGGTGCGGCGGGTCGTAAAGGTCGGCGGGCGAAGGCGCGGGGAGACGGCGCTTGCGCGCGGCGGCGACAAGGACCTGCGCGAAGCTGGTGAAGGGGCTGCCCTCGGGGCGGACGCGGACGTAGAGGCGCGTGCCCATGAAGAAGAGCGCGCAGGAGAGGCCCATGAGCGTGGCGGGGACGGCGAGCCCCAGCGCCCAGTTGACGTTGCTCTGGAGGTAGATGATGACGGTGGCGGAGATCATCATGGCGATGGTGAAGGTGAAGTAGTACCAGTTGAAGAAGCTGTTGATGCCCCGGCGGCCGGCGGGGGTGCGCGGGTCGAACTGGTCGGCGCCGAAGGCCAGGTTGCAGGGGCGGATGCCGCCGGCGCCGACGGCCAGGAGGGCGAAGGAGGCGAGGAGCACGGCCATCTGGAGGGTCGACGGGCCGGTCGGGTTGGGGTGAGCCGCGGGGTGGAGGGACGGCACGGCGGCGGTGAGGGTGAGGATGATCATGCCGAGGAAGGAGGCGATGGAGGCGAAGGCGATGGTGGCGTAGCGGCCCAGGTAGGAGTCGCTGAGGAAGGCGCCCAGGAGCGGCGCCAGGTTGACGGTGCCCGACCAGAGGCTGAGCAGCGTGGCGGCGCTGGCGCCCGACATGCCGTAGACGGTGGTGAGGTACACCAGCAGGTTGGCCGTGGTGCCGATGGTGCCCAGCTTCTCGCACGTCTCGTTCCCTGCATGCCCATGAATAATCATGATCGATTACGAATTTACGATTAATCATTGCATGCGCGGGCAGTACTTTGCGTTCATGGATCTTTTAGCTCAGTGAACGAATGATTGCTCGATCGAGAGCGAGTGATGCTCATACATGCATGCAGCTTCCCCTTCTGGGTGCCACGTAGGCACGCCGTTATTGGGTTGGCTTTTCTACTGGGTGCACACAGCCACACACACGGATCGATCCAAGTGACGAAGTCGAAGCAGTGCAGCCGCTTGTCGGCGGCCGGCGACGCCGACGCAGGAAGCCAGCGGCAGCTTTTTAGCTTTTCATTTCACTGGTTGGTGGTGTACGTGCCTACATCTACATGGTTGTGGTTGTGCATGCTAACCCGCCTAATAAGCTACCCGTGGTCTCCATGATGGACGATGGACCACATGCAGGACCAGTGTCCCAGTGCAGTAGCAGAGACTAGCAGCAGTGCTTGCTTGGCTGCTTGCCTTGCCCCCGGGCCCCGGTCCCAATATATAATGATTGACAACAACAGCTAGCCAATTAACAGGTAATAACCATCACACCATGCATAACACTTCACTTGATACAAGATGGCTACATCAGGCAGGCATCATATATACTCTTACACACTAACTATATATTATATATGTTAGTGATGGTAGGTATCTAGTTGATGTACTCCGATCCAGTTGATTTTCTATTTCTCTGTGCCGCTTTAATTTACACATATAGATATATTATTATGCAACAGCTGGTAGGAAGGCTATTTATAATATAATTGTACCGATTAATTTACTTTTAACGTGCCCATATAAGCCAAAGCCAAGGGCCTCTAGTCCAACTGGTTAGAGCGTCCCGGCGGCACTCCTTAGGTCCTGGGTTTGACTCCCCGTGGGAGTGAATTTCAGGCTGGGTTAAAAAAATCCTCCTCGTCTGTCCCACGCCAAAGCACAGGTCTAAGAACAGGTCCGTTCGCACAGGGCGACGGTGCCACTGTGTAAGGGTAGGGTAGGGGTTCGGAGGTTTTCTGAGCCTACATAAGAAGGTCTTCTTTTTAATGCAATGCCAAGAAAAAAAGAAGAAGAAGGAGGGAGCCGAGACTTGATGAGGTTTGTTTTCTACTATACTACTCCTAGCTAGCTTTGTTGTGGGGACAATTAAAAACAATTGAAATCCTACCTAGGATAGAACGTATTGTATATATACTAGTAGCAGTTGTGTGTGTGAGGTACGTTAACTCCAATCCGTAGGTGATAAACCAAAGAAAAGATGCGTGGTATAATATGATATATATATATATATATATATATATATATATATATATATATATATATATATATATATATATATATATATATATATATATATATATATATATATATATATATATGCAACTCTTAGTTGTTTTATCCACCAATTTCAAATAGTACAGCGAATAATCAGCTAGCAATAGGAGTATCTATCTATGTATCTATGTAATTCAGTACGTACGCACTGTACATTTTGATTGATTACTAAAGTTACGGTGAATATTATTAACATCTATGTCTCTTCTCTAATAACTAGATTTCCTACAAAAATAGATTTCAAACTTAATTTGGTGGTACTTATTGTGTATCATAAATAAATGTTATATTTTTTTATTTATATAATAACTTTGATCAAACCACAAAACGTTTTACTTTTTGTAAAGTGAAAATTGATTACATTATCTTTTAATTATGAACGGAAGGAGGAGGAAGTATGTATATATGCATGTAACATAGGAGTGCTGACATCACCTATGACGTAGGGCATGGTTTTCCATCCGCGGTAGTTCTCCTCCTCTGGCTCGCCGGCGTCGGATTCGTCGGAGAGCTGCTTCGTCTTGGTGGTGGTGGTCGCCGTCTCGTCCACGGCGACGGCGGCGAACGCCTTGTCGTGCTGCGGCATCTCCAGTTGCGGCTGCGGCCGCTGATCGTCGTCGGCTTGTTCCATGATCGTCGGCTGTCGTGCTGGGATCGAGGACGACGACGACGGGCAGGCTAGCAGGCTAGAGCTGCTGCTGCTGCTGCTAAGTGCTCTACTGCTGCTCATGGATGGATGGATCTGCTAAGGTAGCAGTTGGTCTGCTCTGCTGGTGGTTTGTTTTGAGCGAGCGAGCGAGCTGAAAAAATAAGCTGGTCTGAGGAGAGCGAGGAGGAGCCACCGCGTCGGCCGTATAAATAGGCAAGCGAGCGAGCGAGCCCAGCCGCGGATTCGGATGGCCTGCTGGGAATGAAGAGAAGCAGGCAGGCAGGCGAGTATGCGAGATACCAGGATTTGTGGTCTGCTCTCGGATACCAGGCCAGTGCAATGCGAGCTACTGCGATGCCTATCACTCACCTATCAGTAGCATAGGTTTTAAATTTCCAGCTATAGCTGTAGTTACAATCGACTATAGATGTTTGATTCTGATCAAGCTATTTTTGTTTACTTAGAACTTAGTGGCCATAGTGAGCTATAGCCTCATTTAGCCTCCGTTATAGCTATTTTAGAGGTCATCCGCTTAATATCTTTATCCGGAGATTTAGAACCTTGTCATCTAAGGTTCTAAATCTCTGATTATAGCTATAGTTATAGCCAGTTATAGCTGTTTATGTTTATGTTTATGTAGAACTTAGCAGCTATAGTCCACTATAGTCCTATTTAATCTCCGCTATAACTGTTTTAGATGTCATCTGCTAAATAACTTTAACCGATGATTTAAAACCTTGGTCATATCATCCCGGCCCCGTCAGCTCGTCCGTTGTCGGCTACCAAACGTACACACGGACTCGGCTCAGCTAGCAGCCTCCAGTCCCCTCTCTGTGTCTTTTCTTCATACTACGTACAGTACAGATACGTATGCCGCAGAAAGCGACAAGAAACAGGCCCGACGCCTACCTTGAGGCTTCAGCACCTACCTAAGCTTTGATATCGGTCTGCAAAATAGGAGTACGTTTACGCGCACACGGTACTAGCACGATAGAGAGAGATGCACCTGCTAGATAGTACTCACGCACATGCACGCGTTTCAGACCCATCATCACACTGACACATGCACACAGATCGACACGTCTGTCACGCGGACACTCCCGCTCTCTCTACACATGCCTGCCATGGACCTCTGTAACGTACGTACGTGTAGCTACCACCAGTCCACGGCGCGTTTACTGAGGTGGTGTTTAAAACCATAAGCTAAAATTTAAGGACGTCACATCAAGATATTACACGAGAATGTTTGATAAGTAATAATAAAATAGGTTATAAAATTGCCCAGGAGTCCGCTAGACGAATTTATTAAGCCTAAATAATTATTGACTAATTAGGATTAAAAAAATCGTCTAGTAAATTAATCGTAATATATGTAATTAGTTATTTTTAGTCTATATTTAATACTCTATGTATGTGTCCAAATATTCAATGAGATAGAGACTAAATTTTAAGGTGAAAAAATAAACAAGGCCTGAATATGTACATACTCCGTACGTTTGTTATTCTACACTACTACTACTGCTGCTGCACGTTTGTTAGCCACAGTCCGATTATTTAGGTCTCTTTGAATGGCTCCTCACGCTCCAGTGCGCTATAATAAGGCTACAATATATGTGAGAGCGGGAGCATGTAATACCTCTGTCCTAGAGATAATGTAAATATCGCTTTTTAAGGTAAGATTAGTATATGTGTAAAATTACGTATTTACCCCTCCTTCATCATTCTCCCCTAAGTAGAAACGGAAAAATAATCATTGCAGTCTAGAATGTTCTTTTTATGGATAGATAAAGTAGTGGTATTTTAATAGGTGGGTCATAATAGAAATGTTTATCTCATGTATACAATTACATTCTTTCTGAGATAAGATTTGAAATGCAGGATTCCATTCTTTTTAGGACGAAAGGAGTAGGAGCGAGCCCGGCCAAACAGTCCCTTACTATTACTACCACCTAGCGATCTTAATTATTAGATATAGATGAATACAGGTACAAGACCACCTTTCACTAGCTAGCTACCCGTCAGATTACATGCACAAATTCTACGACGATAGGCGTGAAGGCATGATTAGTTACACAAATCTCACTTGCACTGACCATGGTAAACTCCTCGTTGTACCAAGATGTAGGTATGATTTGAACGACCAAGTAGATCATCATCACATTTGACACCCGAGGAAGGTACAACCAAACTATGAGGTACATATCAGCGGGTGTTACAATCATACGTAGATGAGTTTTGGCCGGCACAACCACTCTATCGTCAACTTCTAAATATAATAAACGTGATCGACCCAATTCTGGATCATCTTCTGGAATCGTATAACTGTCAAAAGTGATCCGTGACTGTTCAGCGGAACTGTTATATATAGTCCGAATACTCATAAGGTTGATATACATATATTTTCACTACAAAATTGAGTAAGTTGATAGCCAAACTACCTTAATTTGTAAAGAGAAAAAATAGTCTCCCACCAAACTAACAAATAAAACTCTTCCTAGGGTATCTTTGGAGGTGTGTCGTCCACCTGCCTCTGCCTACCTGTGTACCTTCCTGTCCATATGTATCGACACGTCAAGCGGGCCTGTATATATTGCGTGCAGGTTCAGGTTGCATGCCAGGATACGTTAACGTTAGTTCGTTGCACCAGCGTAGCATATATATTCTAGCAGCCACAGACACACCTTTATTTGCACCCTCCTCCTAGTCCTATCCTACTAATATCTCTGCCACGCTGTCGTTCACGATGAATTAGCAGCTAGGCACGCCTGTTCCTGCCCTCCAAACCAAATCATAAACTAGTAAACTAATTAAGTACTAGTGTAGTTAGGCACTCTACTTAGCGTTTGGATCAGATCATCACCAATAATTCAAATCCAAAGAGAAAATTGCATGCATTCTTTTCCTCTCTTTTTTCCAGAAGAGACAGATAGATCAGAGAGAAAGGGCGACCCGTGATACCGATACATGCAGCAGGGCTGTCCCAGCCCATGATCGACATTCACATGCCGTGATTCATACACTGCTCTGCTCTGCTGATGACAACAACAAGCATTCTAGACATATGCAGACCAAGTTTGACCCTTTTCTCAAGTAGGAGTACTGACGTGGTGAAAATATTGAGTAAACATCTCGATCGGTTCTTTAACTTGCTGGACGACAGACCTGCTATCAACAGCAGTGTGGTGTGGAAATATCTAGTAGTACCCAGCGCGGGTACGCTGTAGCATGCAGCGACAGTTGGTTTCCATTTTTTTTCCCCTCTCTTTCTCTTTCAAAGTTAAATTAATTTATTTAGTGAGCGGCGGTGACCGGTGAGGCACACGTAAAACCCAAAAGGCCGGCCGGAGGACAAAAATTTACAGGTCAAGGTTTCCGCCTTATTAGGCCTCGTTTGGCCGGGCTCCGGATAGCTGCCGCCTGACAAAATCTACGCGGATCACTGTAGCTCGGAGCCGGCGTTCGTTTCCCACCTTTCTGTACTGTAGCACGTGCTGTAGCAAGGGGAACTGGGAGCCGGAGAAGCTCGAAAAACGAGCTTCTCCGGCTCCGATGAACAGTCATGAGTGTCAGTGAGAGGGGGAGGGGAGGGGAGGAGAGATAAACCGCTTCTATGAACAGTACTACTACAGGTGTCGGTGTTGAGGGGGGGGCGGAGCCGTGCCAAACAGCCCCTTAATTTCAGACTAGTACGTCATCGATCACTGACCTGAATTGGTACTACCACCTGCTGAGAGCCTCCGAGTCGTTGAATTCAGACTGATCGATCCAAATATATGCGCCATTTATGTTCATCGCTACACGAATGCAGACCGGGGAAAAGTAAAGGTTTGCTGAAAATATAAGACCTTTTGTTGAAACAGATGTTTCTTGTTTCATTTATACGGCATAAATTATTGTTCTTGCGTGCGTTAGCAACACAAGAAGGTTGGAAGTTTTCAGAGGATGCATGGTACGCGCGAGCGACAAAGTTGAGAAGAACGGGGATCATCTAGATGTTAGTGCTGAAGGAGTCAACGACTGCAGACAAGAGTGGTCTGATCGACATACTGTTAGGATCATAAATGTGTACCTCTGTGTGTAACCGTAGATCCGGGGACGATCTCTTCCTTTAGGGTTTCTGCACTCGCCTGGGACAGTAGCACCGCAGCGGGTAGACGCCGTTGTAACAGTGTAGAAGACGTCGGTGGTGCTGCAGTGGAACGGTGGAACCCTGCAGGCGCAACGGTGAGCTTGGTGGGGCACATCCCGTCGCTGACAGCACTTCTTTAGGATCGGATTAGGGTTTTCTATAGGTGGGATGGCGGCTCCAGTGAACCTCGTTGACCGAGCCTAGTTCCCCACTCCTCTATATATATGTGCTGTGCGACAGGGGCCCACCAACCAGTTAGGGTTGGGCTCCCCCGATCAGGGAGCAGAGGCAAGGGCCCAATAGACCGTTGGGCCTATTGGTAGAGATCAACTAATATTCTCCCCCTTATCTCATTTCATCTTTCAATTTCATATCATTTACTTTTGTTCATTTCATTACAGATTAGCGCATAGAGCATGTCTCATCGTCACGGTCCATTACCGATAGATTTAACAGCTACAACACACTACTCTGTTCTGAAATAGATACTTATCTTTGGGCCTTCTTTTGTCCAGAAATTTTAGGCTTTCTCTTAAACCCATGCTAGCTACATGTTCTCTGAACACCATGTTCTCTGAACATGTTGGGTGATAAGCCTTTTGTAAGCGGATCCCTGAGCATCTTTTCTGTACTTATATGCTCAAGACTTATGACTTGATCCCAAACTTTATCTTTCACAACATAATACTCTATGTCAATGTGTTTGGCAGCACCACTTGACTTATGTTGTGAGTATCCTGTACTGCCAGATTATTATCACAGTATCACTTAAGTGGTCTATAGATGTCGTCAACCACCTTCAAATCGGATATGAACTTCTTTAGTCAGTTCACCTGCCCGTTGCCTCATAACACGCTACAAACTATCATACATTGTGGACGATGTAGTGACAGTTTGCTTTGAGTTTTTCTATGAAATAGCTCCCCTTTGCGAGATGATAGAAAATCCACGTCTGGATATATATTCACTCTCGCATAATCAGAATTTGAATATCCCACTATGTGGAGTCAATCAGATCTTATATACGTCATCATGAGGCCTTTCATTCCTTGCAAATAACGCAAGAATTTCTTTATCAATTTCAGTATTCTATTCTAGAATTGCTCTAGAATCTGCCAAGTAAAACCTCGGTAACAAATGCCAAGTCAGGATGCGTACATACTTGAGCATGTTGCAAGCTTCCGACAGCTGAAGCATATGGAACCACTTTCACTTTATCGATTGAGCTCATATTGGTTCCTGGGGCATTGAAAATCCACATATCTGTCGCCTTTGACTATAGGAGCAGGTGAGGGACTACATTTGTGCATTCTGAATTTCTTTAAGATCTTTTCCATGTATGCCTTTTGTGACAGTCCTAATACCCCTTTTCTTATATCTCGGTGAATCTCGATCCCTAGAACGAACGAGACTTCACCAAGATCTTTCATATCAAGTTTTGAGGACAAAACATATGTCTCCTGTAGTAGACTGACATCACTACTAGCAAGTAAGATATCATCCACATACAGGACAAGGAAGATAAACTTCCCATTCTTAAACTTTGCATAGACACAATTGTCCTCTACATTCTCTTTAAAACCTAAAATTCTTTATTGTCTGATCAAACTTCAAGTACCACTGTCTTGAAGCTTGTTTTAATCCATAAATGGATTTCTTTAGGCGGCATCCCATTCGTTCTTTTCCTTCCATGACAAAACCTTTCGGTTGTGCCATGTAAACATTTTCCTCCAAGTCTCTGTTGAGAAATACCGTCTTTACATCCATATGATGTAATTCTTAATCGTAATGTGCCACTAATGCCATTATGATTCTGAAAGAAACTTTACATGAGACTGGAGAAAAGGTCTCATTATAATCAATCCCTTCTCTTTGCATATAGCCTTTTGCCACAAGTCGTGCTTTATATTTCTCTATATTCCCTTGAGAGTCAAGTTTTATTTTGTAGACCCATTTACAGCCTACTGTTTTGGCTCCTTTAGGAATTATTTTCAAGTCCCAAACTCTATTGGCATTCATTGATTTCATTTCATCTTCCATGGCCTCAAGCCACTTTGATGAATGATCACTTCTCATGGCTTCTTCAAATGAGGTGGGGTCATCCTCCATTTGAAATTCCTTAGTGTTATACACTTCATAATCAGCAGAAATGGCTAATTTTCTAACTCTTTGAGACATTCTAGGGGCCTCCACATTTGGCACATCTTCTGTTTGAGGCTGCTGTTGCTCCCCCTCATATGTGGCAATAGGTTCTATATAATTCTGAAGAACAGGTTCCTCATCGTCATTCATTGTTGCCACTGGTGGAATAACAACAGGTGCTGACACCATAGTATCTTGCACTGTCGGTGCAGCGACAGCATGTAGTGAGAAAATTGGCTCATGAATCATTGGAGTAGGCGCATACACCCGCTTCACTTCAAGGTCAATTTCTCGAGCTACCATGCTCCCCCTCATCTTTTCATCCTCTAGGAAAACAGCATGTCTCGTTTCCACAAACTTTATGTGTCTCTCTGGATAGTAGAAACAAAAACCTTTTGACTTTTCTATGTAGACAAACAAATGGCAACTTACTATTTTGGGATATAACTTCCCAATGTTTGGGTTAAATACTTTAGCCTCAGTAGGGCTCCCCCACACACACGCAAGTGGTTTAGTGAGGGTACTCTTTCTGTCCACAACTCATACGGCGTTTTGGGCACTGACTTACTTGGTACTCTTTTGAGAATATGAATGGGGTTTTTAACGCCTCCATCCACAGGCTCAACTGTAAGGTGGAGTAACTTATCATACTGCCCACCATATCCATCATGGTACGATTGATTCTTTTAGCTACTCTATTCTGCTGAGGTTCGCCCGGTATAGAATACTGGGCTACTTTATCATTCTCCTGTAAGAACCTTACATAAGGTCCAGGAACTTTAGCCATATGGGGTATGCCGACCGTAGTACTCCCCCACGGTCAAACCTGACTATCTTTATCTTTAAATTGCGTTGGATTTCAACTTTTGCCTTAAATATCTACATTTATCCAATGCTTCTGTTCTTTCTTTGATTGGATAAATATAGACATAACGGGAGTAATCATCTGTGAATGTTATGAACGAATCATTACAATCCACACTCTTTACAGGAAACTGACCACAGATGTCTATGTGAATAATCTGTAAAATTCCTATGCTTTGTTTGTCATCTTTCTTAATCTTCTTTACATACTTTTCTTTTATGCATTCTCTGCATTGTTCTTAATCTGAGAGCTCTAATGGAGGAAGAATATCTTCTTAACTTATCTTTCTATTCTCCCCCTCGAAATATGGCCTAAACGATAGTGCTATAATTTCGACAACGCATCGTGAGCTCTCTTATGCCACCACTTCCAAATTAACACTCTGTCACCAGCTGCTTCATCAACTGAGTGGCATATATCTTTGAAGAGCCAGTGAACTGACTCTTTATAGCCAGTGAACTGACTCTTTATTCTATCGAGGTACTCGATGATCGTGTCACATTCTGGGATTGAGCCCATAATTACAGGTTCAATCATGTTCTTTATCACAGCCAAACATTTCTTGTTGGCAGTGACCCACTTTCTATGCTCAAAAGGCATAGGACATCTTTTGGAATTCAAAATCTCTTTCTTTAGTTGCCCAAGTGGCATCATTCTCTTTTGTCTTCCTCACCGGTGCCATAAACTTAGTGGAACACGGTGAGGTGACTACCCAGTCCACCTTAGATAAGATGAAAATCAGGTCAAAACTTTTCTTAACATAAAATTAACACCATTTGCATGCCTTGATTCCAACGTTGGTCAAAATCAAAACATACAACTATTCTTATACACTAACTCTACATCACCGTTGGGCAGAACTAGAATTAATGCATAAATCATTAACTTTCACAATTGTTCTTACACATTAATTCTACATCACCGTTGGGCAGAAGTAGAATTAATGCATAAATCATTAAAATTTACAACTCTTCTTATACACTAATTTTACATCACCGTTGGGCAGAAGTAGAATTAATGCATATATCATTAAAATTATGATATTATTATTAACAACGTTGGTCAGAAAATAACAACATCATAATCATGTCAAATCTCTTTTTCTCCAATTAAATACCACATTGGTTCAAAATAACTGGAGTATAAACAACTTTTCTTTGGCTGTGGAAAAACTCTCTTTTTCTTGAATTTTACCCACATGGAAAATTGCTTTTTCTATTTCCTTTAATCCATCAATCAATTTCTAGGAAATAAACATTTACTGGAAAAATTTGAGAATATACTTTTTCTTTAGCAGCGGAAAAAAATAACTCAATTTCTTGAATTTTACCGACAGGGAAAAATTAATTTTTCTATTTTCTTTTGAGCCATTTCCATTTTTCAATTTTCTGGAAAAAGAAAAAATCGAAAACAGGCTCATACTTTACTGTTTTGGCACAAAACCGGTAAAACCGGCTCGGCCCCTTTCTTCTTGCGCGCTCAGGCCGCAACCTGGGCCTGGGCCGGCAAAGTCCCGCGCGTCCGCACGCCTGCCTGGGCCGCGACACTGGCCCATTCGATCTCGGCCATCCATTTTGATCCGACGGCCGAGCGCGCATCTCGCTGAGAATAAAAGCGTGACGCCGCGCGCGCCGGTGAAAAACCCTAGGTCATTTTCATTCTTCCCGGTCCTCTCTCTCTCTTCGCCTCACTCCTCTCTCTTCACCCTTAGTACCGCAGCACCGAGCAATGAGCTTCGACGGCAAGAGCGAGCAGCGAGCCCCGGCACCGTCGCCGGCGTGCGCGCTCCCCAGCGGGTGAGCGTGCCGCCGTCGAGCGACCTGGCTGCGGCGCCCCTGTGGCCTGTTCCGGCGAGCAGTTCACCCCCGGCCGGCCCTTTCTTTTCCCCGTGCGCCGGCATGCACAACGGCGAGGTGAGCCACCCCCTTCCCCTCTTCCCCTTTTGGTTTCTTTGGTTCTTGTGCTCGGATTTCATCCGATTTCCCGATTAGGGTTAGGGATGGTCACTGTTTTTCTTTTTCCCGAATCGATTTCGGGTTTTAGGGTTCGGTTTTGTCATGAAAACGAGCCCTCAATCTTTCTTTAACCCAGTTAGGGTTAGGGTTCATCCGAACCCGCTCCTTTTCTCAGATCCGAAAGGATCGGAGTTTTGGTTCAACCAAACGTCGGCCGAAACCCTCTTCTTCTTAGATCAACACTGGATCTAATCATCTTTTCCCTTTTCTAGGGTTAGGGTTTCGGCTCTGTTCATCTTAAGGCCGAAACCTTTTCTTTTCCCCATTTCTTTAACCCAGTTAGGGTTAGGGTTAGGGAACCCCTTCTCTTCTCAGATCCGAAAGGAAGTGTTCAATTCTTTTCTCTTCTTCTTCCCTGAGCTTTCTGCGCGGGTTAGGGTTAGGGTTCTTGAGATCCTAATCCTCTTTCTTTACTTCTTCTCTGATCCGAACACGGATCTGTTCTTTCTTGCCGTGTTAGTGCGGCACTTCTTCCCCCCCCCCCCCCCCCCCGCGCGGTGGCGGTGGTGACCGGTAGACAGTAATGTCCGCCACGCCGGTCCTTTCCCTTTTCTTTTACCCGGTTAGGGTTAGGGTTACACAGAGGCAACCTAGCTCTGGTACCATTGTTAGGATCATAAATGTGTACATCTGTGTGTAACCGTAGATCCGGGGACGATCTCTTCCTTTAGGGCTTCTCCACTCGCCTAGGACAGTAGCACCGCAGCGGGTAGACGCCGCTGTAACGGTGTAGAAGACGTCGGTGGTGCTGCAGTAGAACGGTGGAACCCTGCAGGCGCGACGGTGAGCTTGGTGGGGCACATCCCGTCGCTGTCAGCACTTCTTTAGGATCAGATTAGGGTTTTCTGTAGGTGGGATGACGGCTCCAGTGAACCTCGTTGACCGAGCCTAGTTCCCCACTCCTCTATATATATGTGTTGTGTGACAGAGGCCCACCAACCAGTTAGGGTTAGCTCCCCCAATGAGGGAGCAGAGGCAAGAGCCCAATAAACCGTTGGACGTATTGGTGGAGATCACTAACACATACATGATACGTGGATGGATGGATCGGTATGACTGAGTATGACATGCGATTAAGCAGCCACTGATCAGTGCTCAAGGAGTAGGAGCACTACTCTATGCTTCAGATGAGTGCAGGTTACAGAACGAAACGTCTCATGTCACGGGGCCGACCGGCCGGGCAACAACGTAACGATCGAGAACGCGCCCGCAACATTTGACTAGCTAGCTAGCTAGCTGAGAGTCTGAGAGCATCTTGTGCTAGTACTCCGATACATCCATCCACGCGGCAACACATTATTGTACCCTAGCATGGCATAGCTTCAAGAAATGAATGAATGCATGATCCAGTTTGGTTTAGTTACTGTTGCTCGTCCATGCGTGTCACAGTGCATATACAGTGATCCCTTCCCTTGGCTTTCCGTTGCATGTTTCCTAAAGTTGTAGCACGGCTCTTTGTTTTTGCTACGCAACTAAATATACATAAATCTTCCGGGCATTTGAGAAAAAAATAATTAAATACGTCAATGGTAAAAAAAGAAAAAACAATATAAATATAGTTCTTAAACTTATCTAAAAATACAATTCAGAGTTTCAAACTCTCAAAATGTATTTTTAGATCTACATGCTTAAACTTGCATTATCGTCCCTCCGTGCTGCAATATCATTCACATCGTAAACTCTCGTATAATACCACTTTTAGGTCCTACATACACCGCTGCTAGCTTTTCCTCAAGTATCAATCGCACTTTTCTCTCGGAGCATGCATGGAGGTGGCGAAGCAGAATTTGGAAACCAATGGATCAAAAAGCAGCGCCGGCCGAAGTAAGCAGTCCACAGAACCTGATCTGAGGTGCACGTGTGGCCCAATATCATCATCAATCAATAATATATTAGAAATTTCCTGAAACAAGTGATGATCATCGATCGGGCAGATGATGGTGATCGAGTGGTTCCGATTTCGATGATCCTTCCAGCAGTTTCTATTTTGCTAGCTTGTGGGGGCCGCCGTGTGTGCGTACGTTTTGCCCGCTCGTGGTCTCAATGATAAGACTACCCAAGATTTGATCCAACACCTGTCTGTTGTCCGTCTGCTTATCCTAGCTTTTCATTTCCATTATTATTTCCACCTTAGGGCAGTCCCAATGGTGCATTGATGATGGTTTCTATCCTCATTAAATGATTTGCTACGTAGGCAAAACGCTGACATAGCAACGTAATTAATGAAGAAAGAGAGCAAAAATCATCGAAATGGTTTCTTCATGAAGAAACCAGGTCTACTCTTGACCCAATGCACCAAGAAACCATGAAATCGCCATTGGGGAGAAACCACCGGTTTGGAGCTCGTGTCGCACTCCCATTGGAGAAAAAAATAGAGTTGGAAGAGAGAAAGAGAAAATAGTTATTACTCATAGAAACTATGGGTTAGAAAGTAGTATTTTTTTTTGTGCGGTATCCTACGTTATAGAAACTACTAGTTTCTTTCGTTGGGAGTGCCCTTGTCAGTTCATCACTGGCCGGCCGGCCGGCCGTGCCCGTGCAGTTCGTGGTGCCATTGAGATCTATTTGCCATGGTCGCTTGGTTGTTGACTGAAAAATATGGCTTATAAGCCAAGCAAACAAAACGATCTTTGACCGGCCGGTCAATGGATAGTGCAGCATGCATCCATGTGCAGCTTGCATTGGATCACCGGCCCGTATATCGATCTCATCAACAGATCATCGTCGGTCGATCCCATGGCGTGCGTTTTCATCTGTCACAAACACACACTGATTAGCTAGCTAGCTTAGTGTACACATGCATCATCCGAGTGCAGGAGTAGCAAATTAAAGTGTACAGCTGGGCCTTTTAATTTGCCACTATGCACGCACTATGTGATATGATATATACATGACTGATGATGACTAGCTAGCTAATAATAATGGCAGTGCGATGACTCACTCTGCAAAAGTAATATATATATATCTTCTCTGAAAAAGATACACAGATAGCTACAGGCACGAGGGCACCCCAGTCAACTGCGTACATACCGTTGGTTGCCATCATATTCCGATCCTTTAATTTGTGGGATCCGAATCGAGGTCGACGCATACCACGACAGGAGAGCATATCGTCGAGAAACGGATGGATGGATCCAATAATCCAGTCCATACATACATACATACATGTGCACACAACCAGCTCAAGCGACGACAGAGAGATACATACATATACATGTGTACTAGAGTAGAGAATGACACACTGCAATGCAAGTACCGTGGTCCTGTTCGCTTATCTTATAATCCGTCTTTTTCAGATTGTTTTTTCAACCGAAACAGTGTTTTTCTCTCACAATAAATCAACCGGAACAGTGTTTCTGCTTGTTTTTTCAGCGAAACGAACGGGGCCTGTACACTACCGGAAACCGGCACTTTGCTGAGTGCCGGAAGCTTTGCCGAGTGTATTTTATCGGGCACTCGGCAAAGACGGCTTTGCCGAGTGTTTTTTTTCGCACTCGGCAAAGATGTATTTTGCCGAGTGCCATTTTTCGGCACTCGGCAAAATGCGTCTTTGCCGAGTGCGTTTTTTGGCACTCGGCAAAATGCGTCTTTGCCGAGTGCCTTTTTTTGGCACTCGGTAAAGAGGCATTTTACCGTGTGCATTTTTTTTTGCCCTCGGTAAATTATTTTTTCAAAGCAATTTTTGAGGCCCCAAATGAATTCAAATGAAAAACTTTTCAACTATAAAGTTGCATAACTTCTCAAGATCTACAAAGTTTATTTTGGTCATTTCTTCATTTGACAAAACGACAATAACGTTGTTCATAAAATCTACATCTCTCACATATGTCTCATATTAGTTTCATGGAAGTAGAAGAGGGATATATAAGATTTGTGAATAATGTTACTACCACTATGTCGGATAAACAAATGACCAAAATAAACTTTGTAGATCTTGAGAAGTTATGAAATTTTGTAGTTGGCAACATTTTGATTTGAAATCATCTTGTCATGCAAAAACGGCGTTTGAATTTAAAATTTTAAAAATTTGAATTTTTCAAAAGACCTCGGCTGGAAAAACTTCCTAAATGAAAATTGTAGATCTCCAAAAGTTATGAAACTATGTAGTTGACAACTTTTTGATTTGAAATCATCTTATCATGCAAAACTACGTTTGAATCTCTCAAATTTAAAATTCGAATTTTTCAAACGACCTCGGATGGAAAAACTTCCTAAATGAAAATTGTAGATCTCGAAAAGTTATGAAACTTTATAGTTGACCACTTTTTGATTTGAATTCGTTTAGGGCCTCAAACAAGCAATTTACTCTCGATTTAGTATAATATATGAGGATAGATAACCGAATTTAGACACAAGTGACAGTGTAGTGCAGTGGTAGAGCAGTAGACACGCGAGGAAGAGGTCGTGAGTTCGAATCCCACCGGCCACGTTAGCTGCGAATTTTGCGCAAAAAATGCAGTGACTTCGATGGCCGGTGGCGCTGGACGGACGGGCCCTGGCCGGTGGCGGCATTCCCCGAAAAAAAAAATTTTGCTATTATTTTTGGATTTTTTTTTCACATTTTCATTTTGCCGAGTGTAAATCTTTGCCGAGTGCTTTTTCGGCATTTGCCGAGTGCCCGACAAAAAGCACTCGGCAAAGGCTTCTTTGCCGATTAATTCTTTGCCGAGTGCCCTTTGCCGAGTGCGGCACTCGGCAAAGCCTTTGCCGAAAGTATTTCGGGTTTTGCCGAGTGCCGCAAACACTCGACAAAGTGCCGGTTTCCAGTAGTGGTATGTGTAAGTTGGGTTGATTAGTGTCAATGTAACAGCCTAACTTTAAGTACACTAGGGAGGGTCCGAGCGTCCATATATTACTCTTCTAATCTCTTAGAGCGCCGTTAAGGCGTGTTGTATTAAACATTTTATCTATCTTAATACAAAAACACGCAAACTTTTTACGTAATCTAGAAAAAAAATGTGCTATTTATTTGCTGTCCTTTTCGGGCCGGGCGTCGTCGTCTGAATATGTAACCTGACTAACTAATAGCTGCGTGCAGCAGCACTGATGTGTATGTATAATATTATTACTGGATAGTGTAGTGCACCGGCCGCCACGCTGCTCCGACGATATGTATGTGTATGATCGTGAAGGCTGAAGGCGATAGATTCTCCGTCTCGCGTATTCTCGATGCTCATGACATGTCCGTGCAAATGCTAATTAAAGAAGGAAGGCAGGCATGTCGGCCCTGCATCAGCCACAGAAAACGAAGGAATCACACTCACACCCGGTACTTAATAAATTAGTACTATTGAACGCGTACCCATAACACATATCGTCGACCATAATTTGTTTAACCTAGCTTCTCTCCTTGACTAAGTCTTATGACAGTCGACTAGGATAGTTTCTACGGCATTAATTAAGGTGTCAAGTAATAATAAGTAAAACGCTGGGACAGCGAAGTTACGTTGTCTCTTGCGCGAGAAGTCCTCTAGACGGGGATAAGCTATGTGTAAGATCATTTGCCCCTCCTAGTGCGTCACATAGTGCCGCGTCAATGTAAAAACTCTATTTCCCGATCTTAATACAGTGATGCGCAAACATTTTACGCATTCAAGGAAAATAATAGGTAAAATCATGGTGCAATATATATTAGAATCATGCGACGATGATTTTTCTCGAGCTATCAAAAAGCTCACGCATACCCCTAGCTAGTCCTCGTTGTAGCCCCTCACGAGGGTTAAGCTACCGATCAGGTAACTCTGTAGATAGCCCCAGGCTTTCCCCATGTGCATGGGGTGCTCCAAGATGGCCTTTCTCAGACCACTCTCCACCATCTTCACTATCGAGCTTCCCGCTCAAATGTTGTGGGCCTCATTACCTCCTATACATCGTAGGCAGCCACACCACAAACATGATTGGCGTGTTCTCGCAAGATTAGAAGCTCGTAGGGTACAACAATGATGCAAAGAAGCACCAAGATGGCAAGCGGTATGAAAACCTCACTAAACACTAAGCATAAGCCTATAACAAGCACCAAATGCGAGGTCTTACTAGCCAAAACCTATTGAAGGCCTGGAGCCTAAGCTCCGGAGTTTGCCAACCCAACACCACTAGAGAAATCCAGCAAGTGCAGTGTGACGATCAGACCGACTCCATTGGATACACTACTACAGATTTAGACATCACTGCCGGCCTCATCACTATTAGATTTATGAGAACCGGCAATGATGTACCTTCACTGCCGGTTATGAGCTTGAAAATGAGAAAATAATTGGGGCTAGGCTAAAACCGGCAGTTAATGACCACATCACTGTCGGTTTGTGGCTTGCACCGGCAGTGAGTTGGCGGCCACTTATCACTATCGGTTCAAGCCAAGAGCCGACTGTGATTGGGCTGTATCACTGTCGGTTCTAGCCAAGAACCGACGGTGATAAGCCTACAGCATAAAAATGTTGCAGCCGTCCTCTCCTTCCTCCTCTCTTCCATCCTGAGAACAGAGGCGCGTGTTTGGGCCCTTCCCTCCATTGTTGCGGCTGCTCTTCACCATGAAGCTAGCGCTTGGATTTTAAAGAATGGCTTGATCTTTTTACTTTAAGGTTAGTAACAAACATCCACTCCTTTGATTTTGTTGCTTAATTAGCTTTGTTTTGATGGCTACATTGCTTGATTCTCATTCTAGTTCTTTCTCCATTTTAGAGAGCACTTTTTCAATTGAACATTTGTGCAAGGCTTAAATTGTGGTAAATCCATCATCCAAAAGGTTGGTGTCTATGAACACATTTAAATTCCTAACTAATTTTTTCATGGTGGTCAAGATCATCATTGTTAGTATGTGATGCTATAATTAGTTCTTAGAAGTAGAGTAGAATAGTTGTTCTTCGTTATTTTGCAATAATTATTTTTTACTACGATTTTCAATTTATAGGGCCGGGGCTATCAATTTCAATTTTTCAATAATTAGTGTATAATAATGTTTTCCAAAAATGGTACTTTCGAGCTACAATTGTTGTTCATGAAGCTCGATTTTTTATTAATTCTTTGTAATTACTGTCTCAATATTTTTTTGTGTAGAGATGGATCGAGAGTGGATGCATCTGTCCCGAATGGACAAGCGGTATTTGCATGGCGTCAGCCAGTTTATCACCGATGCCAAAGCCCATGCTGAGAATGAGAACCCTATCTTCTGCCCATGCAAAGATTGCAAGAATCAACGGAACTTTCGTCAAATTGAGTATACGATCGCACTTGATTACCGGGGTTCATGCCAAACTATACGACATGGACTATGCATGACGAGGTTGGTGTGAATGTTCTGTAGAAAAACGATGATGATGTGGACATACCTGACGTAACCATCCACGATGCTGACGAGGAACCCAGTGTCAACACGGAACCTATGGCCACAGTTAATAATGTGTTTAGGAACACGCTAGCTGACGACACCGAGGATAACAATAGTATTTCTTAGCTGCTATGTAATATAGAGACCGGATGTCTTAGTGAAAGACATCTGAGAATGCTAGAGAAAATGAGACAAGATGGCAAAACACCATTGTATAAGAATTATCCAATGAGCAAACTGGAAACCGACATCATGCTGTAAGAATTAACCCTCATCACTGCCGGCTTGGTTGTGCCGGTTCAAAATCCAGCAGTGATGTGATGTGTTGAACCGGCAGTATTGTCCTGATAAGGGGTAGTATATACTGCCTCTTTCTTTGGTGCCTTTTTCCAGAGCACCACTAGAGGTTTCGAGTGCTACTGTACTTAGCTTGGCCACACTACTGTAGAAACAACTTTCAAAAGCGTCTGCACTTTTAGCCGAGGCGGCTCAATTCCTAGCTGCCTTTATTATGGCCTTCATCAGGTCCCACTAACTGCCTTTGGTAATACACTGTTAGAGGCCAACAGAAAGATTATCTATATCTGTTATAAAGAAAACACCCACTGCAAGCTCTATATTATTCCACAATGATCTACATCATCAACTAATCTAAACCGTCTGATTCGTATTGCTAGCTATATCCATCCATCCATTGACGGCCATGGTCATTCACTGTCTTCCATCCCACTAGAGCGATCATTAACTTAAAATCAACTAAATGTATTGATTGAAATTTGTCTTACACCATACTTAGAATTTGGCCCGTCCAACAGAGAACAGAACTCACTACTGTAGAAATGGTTATCACCAATGGTATTTTCACTGAGGCTATTAAGACCATTGGTGATAATATATGATTGTGCGTTTGTGTCTTAAACCGGTGGTGAAAATTGACCTAGTTTTCACTGTTGATTCAAGCAACAAATCGCCTTAGTACAAACCGACCACAAACCCTAGCTCATACACCTACCCTCCTCTCTTCTCCCCCTCTGTCCCTGACACAAAGCGCCCCTCTAAAATCTCTAACTTTGGTTTTGATAATTGAATGGCAACTAGTAAAATAATGCTTTCAATAAGTTGTGATTGAGCTAGGTCCACATGAAGATGGTGGGCAAGGCTAGGAAATGGATGAGAGGATGATCAAGCCATATGGAGCATGCTCACACATTGGAGAGAAGAAGGATATGAAAATAAGCCCGACGGCAAAGGTATATGGTAATACTACTAAGAGGGGAACTATAAAGAAAATACAATTATCTAGTGTTATTAGGTGATGATTAACTTGCATATGCATTAGATCTAGTGATGTGGTGAGTTGCAAGCGAAGATGTTTTTGAAAACACTCTGAAAAATGCTAACTTAGTGCTTCAATATATGTTTGGCAAAAACTTCTGAAGTTAGCGCGCTTGCAAAGTTGGGTTGAAACTTCACTTGGTGGTGATGTTTAGACCTCACCAGATAGGTTCGGTGTGCCACTGGAGTGGGCCCCAGAGCTTATCTGCAGTGCACTAATTTTGGTTGGGTTTGAGCGCACACAACCTAACTTCCGGTGCACACTTAAAGTGTTGCAACGGAACTTAGGGACAGTGAAGACCAAGAGCATAGGTTTAGCACAGGTGGTCACCGGAGTATGCACCGGATCATTCTACAAGAGAGCTTGTTTTCTGCACTTTCGAGCTCAACGCTCACCAGAACTGTCTAGTGTACCACCATAGTGATCATAGGAGTTCTGATACAAGTCAATGGATAGTTTTTGCAACGTTGGAATATAGTCATTGGGAGCTCTGATGTGAACTCCGGTGCGGTAACCGAAGGTCTTCGGTGCACACGCAAAAAGCAGCACAAAGGGGTGACGACTCTATTTGTTGTTGGGCTTATAAATAGAGGTGGTGGCTAGCCTTGGCCACTCTTTTGGCACTCCTTGTTGATGCTTACACCCTTTAGAGCTTGATACACACTCCACTCACTTTGTTCATCAGAAATCACATTTGGGTGACATTGAGAGTGCTCTAGTGTATTTGCATAGTTGATTTGCGTATTATGGCACTAGTTGAGCGTGACGGCCTTGGTGTTCTTGATACTCTTGGTGGTTGCCGTCACCTAGACATCTTGGAGGTGTTTGGATCATCGAGCACCTTGTGGTGATTATTTGGTGGCTCTGATCAAGTTCATTGTGAGAGGTATCAAGAACACCTAGTGTATTGTTTTGTGCTCACCATGCCGGAGATCGCGAAAGGTATCGCTTTAATTGGCGATGGCTCCATGTGAGTATCAATCAAACTAGCTAATTAATCAGCTTCCATGTATCCATGTGGCCATTTTTTTTTTATTGTGGTCATGATCACACGCACACTATATACATACAGTATATAGTACTGTACTCGACAAGGAGTAATATAAATACTACTGCTGGCCATTTTCCAGTAGTGGTTGCTAATAAGCGCTTTATTTAAACCAATTAAGGTCACAGCCGGAGTATATTACGTATACTGTCGGACATGGCAATTGACGACAACATCTAGTCGCTGTACGCATGATTCACTCCAGGATCTACTGAACAATCATGGCTCTAATTGACCAATTAGGTACCTTCCGAATTGAATAAGCTAGAATCAATAATGCAAGATGATAGATTGTGTAGTCATGGTTTTCCATCTCTCTCTCTCTCTCTCTCTCTCTCTCTCTCTCTCTCTCTCTCTCTCTCTATATGGAGTATCTGTACAAGCTACGAGTGTTAGGCACCGCAACCTACGCTAGGTTTATTCAAATGCTGCCTCCTCAAGCTACGAGTGTTAGGCACCGCAACCTACGCTAGCTTTATTCAAATGCTGCCTCCTCCCCCCCCCCCCCCCCCCCCCCCCCCCCACAAAAAAAAAAAATATCTAGATGCATTCTTTGTTAAAAGTATTTAAAGTTCGATCAAATATATAGATAAAAATATTAATACTAATAACATTAAATAGAAAATATCTCATAAAAATAAATAATACTTATTTAATACGATAAATATTAATTTTTTATATATAATTAGTTAAACTTAAGATACTTTAACTTAATTCTGTGCTAGAATTGTATTATTTTTTTTATGCACACTCCTCCTCACATTTTAACTGATTTTTCTATCTATCATCATCAGCCGGTCAAACTGAAGATACTTCAACGTAATGTATGAGACGCACATGTGCAGATTGGTAGCAGGGAGAGTACTCATGATTGTGATCTACTGAACAATCACGGCTCTAATTGACCAATTACGTAGCTTCCGAATTGAATAAGCTATTAGAATCAATGATAATGCATTGCATGATAGATTGTGTATCTAGCCATTGTTTTCCATCTCTCTCTCTCTCTCCGAATGTCGTATCTGTACAAGATACGAGTGATAGGCACCGCCACCTAGGCTAGCTTTTACTATTCAAATAATGCTACCTCCTCCCGCCAAAAAAGCGATATATCTAGATGCATTCTTTGTTAAAACTATCTAAAGTTCGCTGAAATATATAGATAAAAATATTAATATGTTATTATACATTAAGTAGATATACTATAAAACTCATAAAAAATGTAATAATACTTATTCAATATGATAAATATTAATATTTATATATAATTAGTCAAATTTAACTTAATTTTGTGCTAGAATTGTATTTTTTTTTATGCACACGTACTCCTCACATTCTAGCTGATTTTTCTATCTATCTATCTCTCTATCATCAGCCAGTCAAAGCTGAAGATACTTCAACATAATTAATGTTTGAGACGCACATGTGCAGATAGATAGAGTAGCAGGGAGAGCACGCAGGCGACTAAGGCCCCGTTTAGTTCCACCCAAAAACCAAAAATTTTTGTGCAGTATCCGTCACATCGAATCTTGCGGCATATGCATGGAGTACTAAATGTAGACGAAAAAAAAAACTAATTACACAGTTCACCGAGAAATCGCGAGACGAAACTTTCGAACCTAATTAGTCCATAATTAGACACTAATTACCAAATAACAACGAAAGTGCTACCGTAGCCAAAACCCAAAAATTTTTGGATCTAAACGCGCCCTAATATAAAGATCTTGTCCTTGCGCGGCGGCCACTACTGTTACTTGTTAATAATTGCTTTTGTTCTGACTTGTGTGGACTAGCCTAGCTGCTGGCCTAATAAACCAGATGAAAACAAAGGGAAGAAGAATCCAGTTCAGTCGTTCATATATATTATACATATATGTCATGTGTGAATCCAGTTAGTCTTTGTACACATGCATGCATGGACGTCGCCGTCGTCCGTCTCATTAATTCACGGTTGATCTCTTCTCTTGCTTGCATGATTTACTGCTGGAGCTGGGGATGGATCTGTAAGCTTTTGTACTACATACTCCAGCACATGCATGCAAGACTTTAACTAGCTAGTTTACGGCTGACAGAGAACACATTATAATTAACTAGTTTGCGCATGGCCGGTAGCCCTTCATTATATGTATAAATGTTCACTCTAACCCTTGCTAATTTTCGATCCGACAGTACGTAGTTAGGGGGTGTTTGGTTTAGGGTTTAGGGTTTAGGGTCTAGGGACGAAACGGATCGATGACGAGACCGCCGCCAATGCAAGCAAGGCCGCCGGCCCCTAGCTCTAGCTATAGCTAAGGTAGGTAGCTTTGCCGGTGGATACTATAACACCGGCCAGTTAGGCGTTTGTCAGTGTCATTGCTAGTCTGATTAATTACGCACCAGCTAGCACAGGAGTGTGCGTGATGATAATACTGAAGACAATCGAAGAAACTAAAGGCACGGCTTATCCAAAACGATTTCACCGGTGAAGCCAAAGCCGATGAAGCCAGAAAAACTGGTTTTTCCCGGCTTCTAGTTCATTTTAACCCCGACTTACAAAACGACTTCACGCTACAGTGCCTCGATTTACGCAAAATAGATGAAGCCGAAGCCGGTATAAGCCGTGCCAAAGAGGCCCTAAGTTGATCGAAACTGTATTTTTTTTTTGCAAATATAGCAATGCAACCGTGCTGTATGTTGTGTGTTCATCGCCTCATCATGATCAGTAGTCATCGTCACAATAATTGGCGGTCGTATATATACGCAACAAATAAATCAGTCTTCCTGCATGCCCATACTTACTGGATGTGCTCATGTGCAGAAGTTCATCAGTAGTCCCCTCAAGGAAGAATGGAAGATGTATGACGCGGCTTGCTAGCCTACTCAATCAGTCGGTCAATCTAACCGCACCGGAATACATGGCGGCCGGATGGCACCGGATAGAAATTAAATAAACCAATTAACAAAACAAAAAAAGGCCACTCGGGTTTCTCGCTCCATCGTACATCTTCTCTCCAGCATGCGTGCTTTTATCTTATCTTTTTTGTTGTGATCGTTGTATTTGAATCCAACACAAGTTTAATTTTTCCTTTAGTAAGAAAGAAAAGAAAATTACTATGAATCAGCAGAAGCAGCCAGCAATTGGTACGGTGTGAATTCTCAAGCCATACGTTTTAGAATAGGATCAACACATTACTTGCTTCAAGTTGGCCATCAGTTCAATATACAATGCATTGTTTGAGTGACCACGTACTTGTATTTCCCTATCATTATTTACCATGCATCTTATATTATTTCTTTTCTTTTCTTTTGTTTTCAAAAGGATATATGTATACAGGAAGGGTGTGTGCGTGGTTTTCCCTCCTCCTCCATTTAGTGAGATGTGAGCTACTACAGTACTAGTTACCATTATTGTGAAATGCATGCAAAGGGATATGATGAATGCTGTATAGTCTAAGTTAGTACATTCTGTATTGTATATAGTACTAAATCCGTTCCAAATTATAGTTCGTTTGATTTTTTTTATCCTAAGTTTGACCACTCGTTTTATTTAAAAATTTGTGCTAAATATCACTTCTTTTGTTGTGGCTTGCTTTATTAACAAAAGTTCTTCAAGAATGATTTAAATTTGACTATATTTACATAATTTTTTTTGAATAAGACGAGCGGTCAAACTTAGAGTAAAAAAACTCACAAATTATAATTTGAAAAAGTATGAGCTGAGAAGCATGCATGTAGTGTGTGTGAGCTATATATGTACGATCGATCGAGCAAGGCAGCCAGCAGCGATGTATTATGGAGAGCTGTTTTTTTTTCTCCAAACACTCATTTCCTCTCTCATAAAGACATGAGTTAAAATGAAGCTAAAAATAGTAGCTTGTCCTAGCTCTCTCCATATGAGTTGTTGGTGAAGCTATTTTGTCAAACACTTTTTTTTTCTAAAATAGCTCAGAGCATCTACAGAGAGTACCCCGTATCCCTCCCCATCCATGTTTTTTGGGAAAAATGAGAAAAACTCATCTCCAAGAGTATCACATATCTCTTTCTCATCTTTTAGCAATTACAAAACCATAGTCACTTGTGCGTAAAAATGTGCGCAGCTTGAGAGCGCGTATCCGGAGTTTCCCCGGGCCGTCATCTCCTTCGCGCGCTTCACCGCATCTATTTCCCGTGCCTCTTCTCCGTCCTTCGCGCCATAGCCGAGCGTGCGTTCAGGGAAGCCGATCGTGGCCGCCGCCGACCTAGGGTCCAGGGAAGCCAATCGCGGCCAGCAGGGAGGAGAAGGCAGCTGGCTGGGAGGTGCCTGCGGCGGCCTGGGATCTGGCCACGGCCAGGAGGGAGAGGAGAAGGCGGCTGGCTAGGAGGTGCCTGCGGTGGCCTGGGATCCGGCCACGGCCAGCAGGGAGGCGGCGGCGGCGATGGGATAGACATGAGCGACGAAGGGCTTCCCGCGACGCAGCGAAGTCACGCAGAAAAAATGCCGCAAAAAAAGTTGTGGGACCAAAATTTGATTTTTTAGAAGTCATTTATTGAAAACTCTTAGAGATGGTCTTCTTTTTTTCTCCCAATACCTTTTTTAAGTTGCAAAACTAAGTTTTTAGGAAGAAAATATTGGATACCTTTGAAGATGCTCTCAGCTTCACTAAAAAACTACTTATGAAAACAGCTTGACTGGTGAAGCTGAGCTATGCCAAACGTGCCCTAGATTAGGTGCGTAGTGTGAGTTCGTTACGTGCATTTGTATCGTACAAATAGCTAGTATAATATGAACAGCAGCACGATCGATCATGCTAAGTACGTGTGTACTGACGCTTGGCGGCCGGTATCATTACGGTGCGAACAACAAGGAAGGAAGGAAGCCGCCTGCCGATTGAACGAACGGATGGATGGTCAAGTTACTTAATTAGGTCACATGCTCAATAAGACAGATACTTACTTGTGCAGCCCAAACTCATGTATACACGGTTGACGCTTAATTAGGTCATATACTCGATAAGGAGCTAGATCACTCGATGTAGGGCATAGCCGATTTTTAGATCGGCCAGGGATGTCTACACCTAGACCTTGTGCCTCCAGCGATGAGCGCGATACGCAAGACACGTCGTCGAAGGAGCCTTGCCGGCAGCGCGATACGTAAGACACGCCGACGAGGTCTCTTGAGACCTGAAACCCCACACGCCCGGGAGGACCACGTCGGGGCGTGCAACGGCTATGGGCTGCTCTAGCCGGCTTGGCCGTTCTAGAGCTTCGCCGTCATCAATCTACCGTCCATGCAGCGTCGACGAAGAACGAGGAGAAGCAGAGGTGAAGAGAGAGTAAAAAAGATGTAGTAGATTGATTTGTTGTGTTTTTGTGTCAATTGGATAGATGTGAACTTAATCGACCTTTATAAGGGTAGGGGTGGTCTTATCGCATAGGAATGCTAACATAGTACTATTATCATGTCGTTTTATAAAAAAATTTTAGATTAGGTCAAAATTGTCATAGGGCTATTTAAATTGCGTTGGTGGGCCTAATATATGCGTATACGAAAGCCAAACCGTCGAGCACGAGGGCCGAGCCGCCGAGGGCGATCCACACAGATCGCGATTCAGTTTCCCACGATCCTGCCTGCCGCAGTGCCGCCGGCGCCGCCACACGCCCACACCCGCCCCGCTGCCAGGCCGTAAAGGCACCTCCGTCCGGCGTTAGGACCAAGCTCTCCGACTCCGATCATCCTTGAGACCCTGAGCTGTTGTCTGCACTGCTGGTCTGCAGGCTGCAGCATGTGCACTTCCACCAGGCAGCAGCCGGCAGGTATGTTCTTTGTTCAGTTGTTCTATTCTAATTTTTTATGTCCATCGGATTACAGAATTAGAACTAATGCGGTAATGCCTAATTGGCCAATTAAACTATTATTTTTTACACTGAAGGGTAATCATCATGAAACTTAAAAGGACGACAATTACCTCTTTTTACAAGGGAGACACTGCTGATGTTTCGATAGATCTAGGACAAGAAGACCCTAAGTCTCTGGAAGATGAAATAGCTAATTGGCACTGGTGCAGCAAGGCTTTTTGCTCCCGGTTGGGAAACCCCTTTAGTCCCGGTTTCCCAACCGGGAGCACCAATCCAGGACTAAAGGTACACTCCTTTAGTCCCAGCTTGACGCCCGGGATTAAAGGGGGACCTTTAGTCCCGGTTGGAAACATCAACCGAGAGTAAAGGGGGCCTCCAGGCCTGGCCAAGGACCGCCACGGGGCAGGACATTGAGTCCCGGTTGGTGTTACCAACCGAGACTAAATGTCCCTCTTTTTTTTTTCTTTTTCTGGTTTCTATTTTTGGTTTCTTTTTTCATTTAATGATTAGTTTTGATATTAAAATACATTTTCGAATACGCTGCTAATAGTAATATATATGTGTACTTCGCACACGTAAGTTTTCGTTCGAACTTTGTACATAAATAACAAACGAATATACGCGTACATGCATATATATATGATGATCATATATACACACACGTTATTTTATGTACATATAATATGTGCATATATATATATATATATATATATATATATATATATATATATATATATATATATATATATACATTACAAAGGTTTGATATATAAATTGTTTATGTCCTTAGCAATTCACTCCTCTAGATTTGGCATCCACGTTTCGTTCGGGTCATTGTAGAACTCGCCGTTGGGGTTGATGACCTGGTCATTTATAAATCCTGCTATAGTCTCTCGAATTGCTTTAAGTTGGTCAAGTCGTATGACTCTTTCCCTCAACCATTCAGTCTTCAATAAAAGTTAAAGGAAAAACTATTAATATATATATATATATGTGTGTGTGTTGCTCATGTAATTACTTATACAAATGAGAGCAATAAAGAAATTGTAAATATACGATCGAAATAATATAAAGGAAAAAGTATTTATATACGTACTTTGAGTTGCTCTTCAGGAGTTCTCTTTGAGTACGCCATGATGAACTCGCAAACATAGTATCCGCAGTAGTTGTTACCCTGCTCCTGCCTTAGAACCCACTTTTACGACAAAAAAATCAATTAGGGTGAATTGAAATCATCATATGGTGTTAATTGAATATAAATGTGTAGTTATAGTACTTACTTTATGTGCGATTACACCCAGTGGCGCTTTGCAGTGTTTCATTTTTTGTTCCTCAATGAACCTTTTCCAAACCCTGCTCCCAATAAAATAAAAAAATAATTTAACCTTTAATAATTGTTGAGAGATCGGCGCCATTATATGTATATGTTGTTATAGAGAAACTAAATTAATTACCCTTGTATAATATCTATCATGTCTTGATACTCCGTTTGCGGTTTTCTCAACGAGTCTAAGATTTTCAATCTACTATTGGCCATATCGATGATCATCAATATCCAGTGATTGCTGTATATATATATATATATATATATGTGTGTGTGTGTGTGTGTGTGTGTGTGTGTGTGTGTGTGAGAGAGAGAGAGAGAGAGAGAGAGAGAGAGAGAGAGAGGGGTAACTAGCTAGTAAGGAAATATTGATGTCCCATATATATATGATCGACATTAATTACTTATAATAACACTTACTTGAAGTTGTAGGGGAATAGTATCTCCTTCTTGTCGCGTTGGTTCACTAAGAAATTCATGAGATTTCTCTCAGGTTGAGGCTTATAATCCTTCGGGGGGTTAGGGTATTTATATACGACATACGGATCAACGAACCCAACATCATTATCCTTTCTCTTTCTAAGTTCTGTCATCTCATATCTGCATACATGAAAATTGTGAATATATATATTGTGAATATATAATAAAGAAATTATGAATATAGTAGAAAATAATCACACTTACAGACAATAGCAGCTAATGAGACTTTTATCGAGAGAGTCCAGGTGGCATAGTTGGTGTAATTCTGGAAGCTCGACATAGATAATGTCATTGCCACGGAAGTAATGGTGGTTTCTAATTCTGACAGAAAGATAGATTTGTCCCGCATCAGACGCCGACATGTACCACCCATTTAGCAGGTACATTTGCGTACCCAGTTCACCTAATTTCTCTGGGTTGTATAGACTCTGGCCTGGTACAAATTTCTTGTAAGGATCCACTTCCGGAGCAGATGGTCCTTCAGCGAGCACTTCGGCAAGGTTCAAACTAGTGTCCTCATAAAACCGAAGAAACGACTCATAGCCGCCTACCTCCTCCACTAAGTTTAAGTTTGAACCATATTCGTTAGGAACGACAAGGGGGGGATTGATTGTTGCGATTGTTGTCCGAGTTGTGCAACACCTTTCCCTACTCTCTTCTTTTTTTGCGCCGCCTCATATGACTTGGTGAGAGAGCGGTCATAGTCCGATATCGGTTGTTTCGCGGCGCTCTTAAGAGAATCCCGTTTTTTTGTTCCAACTTCTTTCTTAGCTGATATGGAGGTAGGAAGAAGTATGATGGCTCCAGGTTCTCCCTCACTCGTCGTGCCTATTTTGCACCTTCAAAGAAATCTGTCACTTCTTTTTGTACTGCATCCTTTAATTCCTGTTCACTTTTCTCATAAAATAGTTTTTGGGGAATAACTGGATGAGTATTTGCTTTCTGCTTCTTTGCCGGCGGGCAGGGCAACGGCTTCATTTGCGGGGCGGACCTCTTAGGGGCTGGCTTCCTTGGAGGTGGGGGAGGCGTTGGAGACCGCCTTGGAGGCAGTGCAGACTTTGGAGGTGGCGGAGGCATTGGAGACCTCGGCGGAGGAGTTGTGGACTTCCTTGGAGGCGGCGGAGGAGTTGGAGATGGTGTGGATGCAGCAGTGCCTTCGAAGGCGTCATCATTGCCCTGAGCACTATGATGGTCGAGAGAAGCGACAACTGGACTTTGGTTGGTGGAGGCCCTACTTTGTGAGTACAAAAAATAATGAGATATAAGTAAATGCTTATTATTAGTCATGCCCATAGAAAATTATCAAAAAATTGTTTTGTTAACTTTTGTCCGCACCTAATGTCTGCTGGCGGTGGAGCAGACGCCCCAGGGATAATGATGTAGCGCTTGCGCCATAGTATATATGCCTTCTCTGCTTCTCCTAGAGTCTTCTCTCCATCACCTCCAGGAATGTCAAGAGCTAGATCCTCATAACCTTTGCTCACTTTATCCACTGCGACCCTAGCATATCCAGGTTGTATTGGTGCCCCATGGATTCTTGGTGTCTTGGTAGGGTCTGGAGGAGTAAAAACACCGACAAGCGACCTTGATTGTGTCATTCCCCCTTGGAACATGTAGCTCAATTGATGTCATTGGAGTAGTGACATCATCCACGGGGAAGCGCAGCGCTGCGTCATCTTGCTTTGGCAGCTCAGTGGAAGCGCAACTGCTTTTTAACTGACCAGGGGGGCTAATATTAACATTCATTCCTGGCTCTGATGCCTGTCTCTGGGCACTCATTGCTATCTGCACTTGCTTTCTGATTTCTTCCTGCATTCTTGCTTCCATTGCTTTTTCTCGCTCCTTTGCTTCAAGCACCATTTCCTCCAACATTGTCACCCGCGCTGCTTGCTCCCCCTTGCTTCTCTGGCGGCTTCGGTAGGTTTCCCTGTCATTAGGGAAACCATGAACCCATGGAGTGTTGCGTCCTAAGCCTCTGGTTCGGCCAGTGTGTTCAGCAGTCCCGATGGCATACGTCAGCTCATCCTTCTCTCTATTGGGCTTGAACACACCAATCTCTTTAACTTCTATAGCAAAAACCAATCGGCGTGCTGCTGTTTCGAGTTTTTGCCCATACACTGCCAGACCGGTCTGTGGGTCGAGTCTTCCCCCATGACCGAAAAACCAATTCTTCGAGCGTGGGGGGCACTTGGCTGATTCTGGTTCGATCCCCTTGGCAATAATGTCCGCTTTCATTTTTTGCCACTTCGGTATGACAGTATCGTAGCCACCTGATCCCATGTCATGGTGGTATACCTTTTTTCGGGCATTCTCTTGGTTCCTTCTCACCCGTGCCTCACCCTCTGCTGATGTCTTGTACTCTACGAAATCATTCCAATAGGGCCTCTGTTTCGAGATCAGGCCCGTAGCAGTATTGAAATTCGGCGTTTCGTTCTTCTTCATGTATGTGTTGTATAGGTGTTTCTTCCAAGTCTAGAATTGTGTGGCCATCTTCTTCATAGCCCACGATCGAACTAGCTCCTTCAATTCATCATCGTTGATATCATCATAATCATCCGCTTGCAACGTGAAATGGGCAAGGATATCATTCCAGAGCAAATTCTTGTCAACATCAGAGACAAAACTAACATCAGGCTCGTTGATCTTTTTCTTCCATTCACGGATACTGATCGGAATTCTGTCCCTTACAAGGTACCCATAGTGTTCTACGAATTTTCCTTTTATGTGGACCAAGTGGTTCGCCTGTCTCGATGTTGAATTCCGATATTATGTACCGGCCCTCCAGTGGTTTCTTCGGTCCTCGAACATTTTTGCTCTTCGCCGTTGTGGTCGCCGATCCAGAGGGCTACATATAAAAAAATAATAAATAAATATCTTTTGTACACAGAAATATATACAATATTCACATATAATATATATTTAGTATATATAACTCGCCTGTATTTTCTTGCAAAACATTTTCTTGCTCATTTTCAAGAGCTAGGTATTGACTTCCGTCATCAACATCCTGCTCACCAGCATTGGCAATAATATTCATCATTTCTTCCTCCATGTTGTCTCCCGGGGCAGCCATATCTAACAAATTTAACAAAATTTAAGTCACATATATAAACAAGTCATATATATACAATAAGTCATATACAAATTTATCTAAGTCACATATATATAAACAAGTCATATATGTAAACAAGTCATATATGTACAATAAGTCATAAACAAAATAAATCTAAGTCACATATATAAACAAGTCATATAAACAAGTCATATATATAAATAATTCATATATGTAAACAAGTCATATATGTACAATAAGTCATATACAAAATAAATCTAAGTCACATATATAAACAAGTCATATAAACAAGTCATATATATAAACAATTCATATATGTAAACAATCATATATGTCAACAAGTCATATATGTAAACAAGTCATATATGTAAACAAGTCATATAAACAAGTCATATATATAAACAAGTCATATATGTAAACAAGTCATATAAACGACGAATTCGCCCTAGCGAGAATGACAATTCGCTCTAGCGAGAACGACAGGGCGAATTCGTCGTTCTCGCTAGGGCGAATTCGTCGTTCTCGCTAGGGCGAATCGTCGTTCTCGCTAGGGCGAATCGTCGTTCTCGCTAGGGTATACAACAACAGGGCGGCGTTGCTCCGCATATACAACAACAGGGCGGCGTTGCTCCGCATATACAACAACGGGGCGACGTTGCTCCGTATACAACACAACGAGGCGGCGTTGCTCCGCATACAACACAACGAGGCGACGTTGCTCCGCATACAACACAATGAAGCGGCGTTGCTCCGCATACAACACAACGACGGCGTTGCCCCGCATACAACACAACGAGGCATTCCTCTGCATATATCACATACAAACACATATCGACGTACGTAGGGGTCGGCGGTGACGATCGACGTACGTAGGGGTCGGCGGTGATGGGTGTTCGGAGGCGGTGATGACGAGGGCGGTGTCGGTGGCTAGGCCGGGTGGCGTCGGTGGTGGCACGAGCGTCGTGGCTGGCCGGGCCAGGGTGGAGTCGTTAGGGCCGCGCGCGCGGCGTCAGTGGCGGCGTGGCGTTAGGGGCGGCGTGGCGTCGGGCATCAGGGGCGGCATCAGGGGCGTGGCGCGGCGTCAGGGGCGGCGTGGCGTCAGGCCGAGCCATAGTGTGGCGTCGGGGCTGAGCGTCAGGGTAGTGGGGCGTCGGGGTGCTAGGCTGGGGTGGTCGGGGGGCGGCGCGTCGGCGAGCGCGCTTAGTCGGGGAGTGCGTCGTCGGGGCGGTGGGGCGCCGGTGTGCGTGTGGGCGCTCGCGAGGTGCGGCGTCGGCGGTGGATCGGACGAGCGGCGGCGGGTCTGTTAGGGCTTGGCTCGGCAGTGGGAAGGAGGAAGAAGAGGGGCCGGGGCGGGCGCAGAGGCTATATAAGGGAGAGGACCTTTAGTCCCGGGCGCCACCACCAGCCGGGACTAAAGGCCCTTTAGTCCCGGGCCCTGTTAACGCCCGGGACTAAAGGTCGCACCTTTAGTCCCGGCTGGTGGTGGCGCCCGGGACTAAAGGTTTTTGGCGGGCAGCCAAACTGCAGTTTCGCTGCCCGCCAATTCATTAGGATTTTAATATATTTCTTTTTACACAAATGATAAAAGGATAGTTATTTGCACAGAAAATTAAATAAAAGACATAAAAATATTTTAAAAAATATAGATTCTATTTTGCTTTATTGCACACAGGAAAATTATGTGACCTAAAGTTTTAATTTTTTTAACAAGTTTTAAAACACAATATAGTGTTTAAATTACTATTTCGATAATGCAAAAATATAGTGTTTAATTAAATTCAGAAAAACTCTTGTGTTTTGACTGGAAATTTGTTTTCACATCATTTGAACGTGACATAATCCCACCATCAAACATAAATTTGTTTTCACATCATTTCAACGTGACATAATCCCAACATCAAACATAAATTTGTTTTCACATCATTTCAACGTAAGATAATTCAACATCAAACATTCACAATTATTACATAATATCTCTAATACACACTATTGAACATCAATATATATATCAAGCGGGCACAGTAGTGAACTTCTTCTTGACGTATGTCCCTTGGTTATGATCACGCCGTAACCATGGAGTGTCCTCATCGTTTAGCTGGATGCTAGGGTCTTTGTTCACTGTGAAGGGTGAAATTCGGTCATCCTTTTCATAATCTTCTGACATGTCTGACTTGTCTTCGATTTCGACGATGTTTCTTTTTCCTAAAAGAACTATGTGACGCTTTGGCTCATCATTGATTGGGTGGTTGTCGTTTTTCCCTCTCTTCAGTTTTGTAGACATGTCCTTGACATAGAACACCTGAGTCACATCCTTCGCAAGGACAAACGGTTTGCCTTTGTATCCAATATTGTTGAGGTCCACTGTTGTCATTCCATACTGGTTGTCTACTGCTACGCCGCCTCTAGACGTCTTTACCCACTGGCACTTGAACAAAGATACCTTAAAATGAGATGCATAGTATAGTTCCCATATCTCCTCTATGCGGCCATAGTATGTTTGCTTGTTCCCACTAGGGTCGGTGGCATATATGTGGACACCACTGTTCTGGTTGGTGCTCCTTTTATCTTGTGCTACTGTGTAAAATGTATTTTCATTTATCTCGTACCCTTTGTATGTGAGGATATGCCACGATGGCTGCCTAGCCAACAAATATAGCTCCTCATCAATACTCTCATCACCCTGACATTCTTTTCGCAACCAGTCGCTGAAAGTTTCCATGTGCTGACGCGTAATCCATGCTTCAGACTTCCCTGAGAACTCAGATCGAAGGAGGTTCTTGTGTGTCTCGATATACGGATCTACCAAGGAGGAGTTCTGTAGAACTGTGTAGTGTGCTTTATTGAAATAATCATCACCCTTACCAATATATGTTTTCTTCCCTAGTGTCCCCTTTCCACTTAGTCTCCCCTCGTGTCGCGATTCAGGAACACCAATCGGGTTAATATTGGGAATGAAGTCAACACAGAACTCAATGACCTCCTCTGTTCCGTAGCCCTTGGCGATGCTTCCTTCTGGCCGAGCACGGTTGTGAACATATTTCTTTAGGATTCCCATAAACCTCTCAAAGGGGAACATGTCGTGTAGGAACATAGGACCGATAATAGTAATCTCCTTGACCAGATGAACTAGAAGGTGTGTCATGATATCAAAGAAGGAAGGAGGGAACACCAACTCAAAGCTGACAAGACATTGAACCACATCATTCTGTAGTTTCGTTAGATCCGTTGGATCGATTGCCTTCTGAGAAATTGCATTGAGGAATGCACATAGCTTCACGGTGGCTAGACGTACATTTGGCGGTAGAATTCCTCTTAATGCAACTGGAAGTAATTGAGTCATGAGCACGTGGCAGTCATGGGACTTTAAATGTCCAAATTTCTTTTCTGGCACATTTATTATACCCTTTATATTCGAGAAGAATCCAGACGGTACCTTAATGCTATCTAGGCATTCAAACAAGCTATCCTTCTCTTCTTTGCTAAGAGTGTAGCTGGCAGGACTTAAGTACTGGCGTCCATCATCTGTCTTCTCTAGATGCAGGTTGTCTCGTTTTTTCAAACACCGCAGGTCCTGTCGTGCTTCAATTGTGTCCTTAGGCTTTCCATACACGCCCATGAAGCCTAGCAGGTTCACACAAAGATTCTTTGTCAGGTGCATCACGTCGATCGCGCTGCGGACCTCTAGGACTTGCCAATAGGGTAGCTCCCAAAATATGGACTTCTTCTTCCACATGGGTGCGTGACCGTTGGCGTCCTTCAAAATAGGTTGGCTGCCAGGTCCCTTTCCAAATATTACTTTCACATCATTGACCATATCGAGGACGTCCTCACCAGTTCGGTTGTGAGGCTTGGTCTGGTGGTCTGCCTTACCTTTAAAATGCTTGACTTTCTTTCTTACGGGGTGATTTGCAGGAAGAAATCGTCGATGCCCAAGGTACACGACCTTGCGACACTTTTTCAAGAATATACCTTTCATGTCACCGAAATAGTGCGTGCATGCATTATATCCCTTGTTTGATTGTCCTGAAAGATTACTTAGAGCTGGCCAATCATTGATTGTTACGAACAACAATGCTCGCAGGTCAAAGTGCTCCTGCTTGTGCTCATCCCACACGCGTATACCTGGCTTGTTCCACAAAAGTAGAAGTTCTTCAACTAGTGGCCTCAGGTACACATCGATGTCGTTGCCAGGTTGCTTTGGGCCTTGGATGAGCACCGGCATCATAATAAACTTACGCTTCATGCATAACCAGGGAGGAAGGTTGTAGATACATAGAGTAACAGGCCAAGTGCTGTGACTACTGCTCTGCTCCCCGAAAGGATTCATATCATCCATACTTAAAGCAAACCTTAAGTTTCTTGCGTCACTTGCAAACTCGAGGAATTCTCTATCGATTGCTCTCCACTAGGACCCATTAGCAGGGTATCTCAACATATTGTCTACCTTACGGTCTTCTTTGTGCCATCGCGACAACTTTGCATGGTCTCTGTTTCTAAAAAGACATTTCAAGCGTGGTATTATAGGAGCATACCACATAACCTTGGCAGGGATTTTCTTCTTAGGACGTTCGCCCTCAACATCACCAGGGTCATCTCGCCTGATCTTATACCGCGACGCGTGACATACAGGGCATGCATCCAACTTCTCGTACTCCGTGCCACGGTAGAGGATGCAGTCATTAGGACATGCATGTATCTTCTGGATTTCTAATCCTAAAGGGCAGACTACCTGTTTTGCTTCGTACGTAGTGCTAGACAATTCGTTATCCTTCGAAAGCATCTTCTTTTGGATTTTTAGTAACTCCGCGAATCCCTTGTCAGATACACCATTCTTTGCCTTCCATTGCAGCAATTCCAATGTGGTACCTAACTTTTTCTGCCCACATCACAAGTTGGGTATAGCAATTTCTTATGATCCTCTAGCATGCGGTCGAACTTGATCTTCTCCTTTTCACTTTCGCATTCTCTTTGTGCGTCACGAATGGCCTGACCAAGATCATCAGCGGGCTTCTCCTCTGCCCCTACCTCTTCTTCAGCGGGCTTCTCCTCTGCCCCCACCTGTTCTTCAGCGGGCTTCTCCTTTGCCCCCACCTCTTCTTCAGCTTCCCCCATTGCAGTATCATTGAAGGCACCATATTCAGCAAAAATGTCATCATCGCCCCATTATTCTTCTTCACCTTCTTCCATTACAACTCCGGTTTCTCCGTGCTTCGTCCAACAAATATAGTTTGGCATGAAACCCGACTTGAACAAGTGTGAATGAAGAGTCTTTGAGTTAGCATATTCCATCATATTCTTACATACGGCATATGGGCAGCACATGAAACCATCGCGTTTGTTTGCCTCGTCCGCACGTAACAAAGAATGCACGCCGTCCATGAACTCTTGGGAGCGACGATCAGCATTGTACATCCAATGCCGACTCATCTGCATTATATGACATAAATACCATATTAAAACCTAGAACATAATTAGTTAATTATACAACATGCATACCACCACAAAAGCTATAAATTTAAGAAAGCCTCGCTACAATGTAGACAATCCCAACTACCACTAAAAACACTAAAGCTAAAATGCACTTCAGCAGCACAAGGATTTCGCGACCAATTCCAACTAAAACAGACAGATCCCCCGTTTGTTCAACATCTTTGAGCTTCTTCGGCTGGATCACTGCCTCATTAGCCGCCATATCTGCCTGTTGTGCAAGATATTTTTGCACGAGTTCAACATACTCTTCCTCCCAGTAGAAGCCTTAACATCCAGTGCCATCCCACTGAAATTAAAACAGAAAATTAGAACTTTAATCACAACCATCATGAAAATAGGTATAAACTAACCATAGTCATTAAATACGATAAAATAACTCACATTACGATCCGGACACTTGTAGAAAATGCGACCCTTGTTGGGACCCTCCTTCTTCACTCGGTACTCCATCACAATCTTCGTCTCATCACAACACTTGCCGCATGCAATGAGTGGGAGGCCCGGCCTAAGTCGCTTTGGAAACCCATGAGAGGCCGAGGACCCGGAAGCGGTTGCCATCTACTCTCTATACTCATTTTTTAATACACTATAAATTTCTCATTTTATAAACAAATAAAATTAAAAAAAACTCTAAAATTCTCTATATCTCTAAACAATGAAGTGTGATATGCATGCTACAAATGAACGGTGAATACTAGTTTTTAATAGCTACTTTAACCTTCCTTCATGTAAATATGCAAGCTTGAAGTGATTTTGAGCTCAAATTGCTTACAAATGAAAAAAACCACAATAAAGAACCATATATATATATAGTGAACAAAATGAGATAAGACAATGGTGAAACATGAGAGTATGAAGTTGGTAACCTTTAGAACCGAAGAATCGACGGAGGAATCGAAGAAATCGACGGAGGAATCGAAGAATGGATGGAGAAAGAGCAAGAACACTGCTTAAATTTGAACTGAAGCTCTCGGGCGGGCTCGGGGAGAAAGAAGACGGCTAGCAGGATTTATAGGGGGGACCTTTAGTCCCGGTTGATGGATCCAACCAGGACTAAAGGTCACTTTCTAGTCTCGGGCCACGCCACTAGCCGGGACAAGAGCTTTACTCCCGGTTGGAGCCACCAACCGGGAGTAAAGGTCGACCTTTAGTCCCGGTTGGTGGCTCCAACCGGGACTAAAGGTCCCTTGCCACAATGGCCTGGCGCAGGAGCCGTTGGGCAGGGACCTTTAGTCCCGGTTGGAGCCACCAACCGGGACTAAAGGTCTCTCTAGTCCCGGGCGCAATATTTCCCAGGACTAGAGCCTGGTTTGGCCCTTGGATCACAGGTCTGTTCTCTACTAGTGTGGCTTGCTGAAAACGATTAAGAAGAAGAGGAAATTGTGCAGCCGGCATCTAAGGTTCAGCGAGTAAATTGTGCAGACAATAGTGTGTTGAATGTAGAGCGAGATCCGGGTTTGCGTGACCAAATTAGTACTTATCATCCAGATAAACAAGAAGTTATCAGAGCATACATGACACATGGTGCATACCAATTTATTAAGGATGTATACCCTCCTTCTGGTCCAGAGAAGCACCCACGGAGGTTTCAGTCAAAATTTATTGATGACTTCGATGCGATTCAGACGCGCAGAGCAAAATTTAAATAAAACATGTTAGTTCCTTTAATCATTTATGCTTATCATTATATTTTTCATCCCAAAATTGTGTCACAACATGCATAGTTCATTATTTAATAGAGATTTTGGTGTTTCAGTATACCTCAATTGAACTCTATACACATATATATATATATATATATATATATATATATATATTTGATCGTCCGGCTCCCGCTATATATAATTCATGGCTCCGCCACCGGGCATACGTGTGAACGAATGGAATTCTGAACACACACGACAATTGACAGGCGGTGTCATACTTCAGATACAGATACTAGCTAGTGTAACTGCTTGATGCGGTTGGACTAGCACGCTAGCTGACAAACTGAAAGAGGATGCATGCCGGCCTGCCGGTGATAACGCTAATAACTGACAAACTGAAAGATGCCTGAGTGCCGGTGATGATGGATGATGGATGATGGATGCTGCTAGCTTTTCGTATATATGACAGGGTGTGCTCTCTCTCTCTCTCTCTCTCTCTCTCTCTCTCTCTCTCTCTCTCTATATATATATATATATATATATATATATATATATATATATATATATATATATATATATATATATATATATATATATAGAACTACTACCTTGTAGCTGGCTACAAAATAACTTATTCTGTAGCCACTTTGAGTTATGATAATTACTATGTTAATTTACGAGATTATAGTAACTCCTTACTAAGTGGTTTACTATAACGTTACAGTAAATATCTCCATGTGTTATAGTAACCCAACTATCGTAAATATGTATTGACATTATCGTAAATTAGTATATAAAATTATCGTAAATAGAGGTGGCTACGGAATAACTTATTTTGTAGCTGGCTACTGAATATACTCTCTCTCTCTCTCTCTATATATATATATATAGACACACACACTCTCTCTCGATGCATGTCTCGATCGATCTGACACAGGGGCGGATCCAGCGGTGGGGCGGGGGGGCTCAAGCCCCCCCTACCCAAACCGAATCAGTGCAAATTACTGTAGAGCCACTATGAATTTTTAGGCAAAGTTCTATAGTGTAGGGAGCTGAGACTTAAGATCGAGCAGCAGTGTTGTTCAGTCCTCCCTAAAATATTTTCTGGATCCGCCGCTGATCTGACAATCTCGATCTCTAATCTTCAACTTCAGCTGAAAGCAGCTAGCTAGGGCCCCGGCCAGTGTTAGGATGGAATTGAAGGAAATGTCAACAATGCACGCAGCAGCCACGTACGGACCTTACCTTGTGAAAGGAAATGTCAACATATTGCGCGCGATAGATCATGCACGCATGTGGCTGCCGTCGCACTCGCTTGTGAAAGGAGCTGACAACGTACGTACAAATGGAGATGGGAGATGCTGGACACCGCCAGTCCACCACCACTAGGGCGTAGCCGCGCGCGCCGGTATACTTGCGCGCGCGAGATGGCGAGACGCACGACGACGACGGTCTAGCACGTACGACTAGCTAGCAGACAGTTTAATTAGTCGTTGACAGGAAGCATGATACGATCGATTCAGGGAATGAAGATCGAAAACCATGCAAGCAAAAAGTGGTGCATGCATGCATCTTGGATTATTGTATCTTGCTGTGCTAGGCCTGCATGCCTGTGTGGCTGTGTGCAGTGGATCATATCATATCTATCTATCCTAGGACATATATATGATGTAATCATAACCATATCATAGACAGTTGACAATTTCAGTAACATGCACACCCCCCGTAGCTTGCTATATATATATGCTCTCCGTACGTGATACGTACACATTTTCCTTTTTTTCTTTTTTCTTTTGGTTCCACATATACGAATTAATTTCTTCTTATTGTTGATGAAACACGAGCAAACATCTATCTAGCTATAAGTAGTAGTATCACGGAGAGCATATAAGCATGTTTAATTAAATTGTACTATATATTTTCTTCACATGAATTTCAAATTTTAGAGGAAGAAGCATAATACAACTATATATTATACAAATGCATGCATGGGCTCACATCAGTTGCCAATCTTGAGGATAGCGTCCAGCCCAGGCCCAGCCATGCATGGTTCAAGTTGGACGGACCGAAATATATGTTAGCCCATTTGTTTACTAAATTGGCGGGCCATTGGTTGCGGGAGCTCAACTCACCATGGGAGATCCTTCTCATGGAAAGGGGTTGACAAAGCAAATGGTGGCCATTGTCTAATTGGCCAACGGTCAATAGGCCCAAAGAACTTGGGGACCTAGGTGTTAGACATTGACTAATTTGGGAGGGCCCTACGCCTCAGATGGTCGTCGTGGCTAGACTGAGTGAACGAATCAAAGCCATATATGGGCAGGGACTGAGCTGCCATGCAATGCAATTGATCGACTCTTATTCAACGCCTCCACCATCATCACAATTGGCAACGCGAAGAAGGCCCGGTTCTAGCATCACCATTGGCTCGATGGGGAAGCTCCAGAAACCTGACGCCTAACTTATTTGAACTGGTCAAGAGAAAAAAAAAAGACGATGGAGCAAGAATTAAGGAATAATTCCTCGATTAACTCCTTGCGTAGTAACATAACAACCACAGAGCATGTTGAGGAATTTGTCTCGCTTTGGATCCGATTATAAGAAGTACGTACAACTACGGTCTGAGGTGAGAGACACTATCACCTAGAGATGGACGGCAGATGGACATTACTCCATGTGCTTGGCTCATCAAATACAATTCAAAGGTGCTTACAGCATGTTCAAAACCAACCTAATCTGGAAAGCGCACGTAGAAAACAAGTGCAAAGTTTTTGCGGGGACATTAGTTAAGGACAAGATCCTTACCACATTTTGGTCCAAAGTTCTCTTCCGGCATTTTAGTCCAGGACATTAGTGATGGTTCCATATCTGTCCTCCGATCCACGGAGCCCCTGGTTTTGAGGAAAACCCGGCAAACCCTAGCACGCTCCTCCGAGCCACTTCATGTATCCGCCACGCTAGGTCTCTGATGCCGACGGATGTCCTTGCCTCGTCATGTCATCTCCAAGTACATACTTGGGCTCCGCTCCTGGGCCACCCCTTTTCCTTGAGCCCGACTTCCGCCATCCTCTACCATGCACGTACTCTTGCTCTTCACATGCATGATGTGGATCTCCCATGACCTCGCACGAACTCTTCGGGTCCCTCGGTCCAAGCTAGCCTCCTTTGTTCATCCTTCACCGCCCTTGGTCCATCAACATGAATACTTGGCTTGACCTTCACCTCATGCATGTCGTCGACCGCCATGCTACATGCAACACGTGCACATGATCGACAAGCCAACAGCTGCATGATCTGTTCGACATGCACCACGGTTGTCAATCACTCATCATCCAAGGGTGACCACCATTGGTCTCTCAGTTATGTTTTGCATGTAAGTAGAAGCCGCTCGTTCGTTTGTTAGATGCAGGTGGAGACAAACTATCAACGAGGTATACACGCACTATGGTGGAACCGCTCAGTTCGTACGGGTTCAATCACCAAAATAACAAACTTTGGCCTCGATAATGGGGCCATGCATTTTTCTTACACACCATTTTCTAGAGTTGTTTAGGTATGCCTGTATCACTGGGACAACACCAACATCTCGTGCTAGCTCTTTGAATAATAATCCCAATTAAGCTAAGAACATGTCCGGATCATTTGAACAGGTCACTGACTCACTGCTAGCTGCTCAATCACACGATCAATTTTAATATTATTAAAAGCCACAACATTCGCCCTCCAAGTAGGCTGTGTGCGACCGCAGAGGCCGAAGACAAGTACGTTCTTTATATTTTCTAAAAACAATTGCTCTTCAAAAAGTAAAAAGAAAATATTATAAAGTCTGTAAAAAAATAAACATTTGGAGGTTTTGCCTCAATGCCTCGTGTAGATATGTATATATCGAGGAAGTGGTCTTCTCAGCGCCCTCATGGATGGACGACTCGATCAATGAATGCTTCAATTCCCAGCGGCGGCGGCGGCGAAGGTCTTCTCCAAGACGATGAGCTTGTCAGCAGGAGCGGCCGCAATGACTGCATCAGCTGCCTTGCCGTAGGCAGCAAGGACTTGAGCGATCTTTTTCTCATCTCCATCCGCATACGCCTTGCTGATAGTGGCGCCAGTGTTGTACAATGTTTCCTTGACGACGGCAGCTTGGGCCTCCGACATTTTGCCTGCTGGGGCAGCCGCAGTGACTCCATTGACGGCCTTCTCAACCTTGGAGTGCATCTCGCAGTAGGCCTTGTCGACGGTGGGGCAATCAAGCGGGCTGGGTGCGGCTACCGAGTTGAAGGAGTCCTCCATCACCTTGAGCTTCTTGTCCAACGGCGCAGCGTTGATCATGTCAGTGGCCATCTTCACGGTAAGGACGAGGCGGGCGATTTTCTTCTCATCTCCTGACTCCTTGGCCTTGTCGAGAGCGGAAATGAGGGGTTTGAGGTGCTTCTGAGCGGCATGCAAGGTTTCCAACTGCTTGTCTGGTGGGGCAGCAGAGACGACAGCATCGAGAACCTTCTGGATGCCTAAGTGGAGGTCGCCAATGTACTTTTCAGCGGCGGGGGACAATTGCGTCGCCGCTGCAACAAGGACACTACTAAGCAGGAGGAGGATCGTAGTCTTGGCCATGGCGCGCGGATTAATGCTAACAAAAGATCGAGTTGGTTCAGTACGATGGTGGGTGGTGGTGCTCCTATATATATGTGTGTTGATGAGTTACTGGATGGACCGTCTTTTCAATAATAACCAAGAAAGGCCATTGTATTGCTATAAATAGTGGACGGTGCATGGTGACTGGCATATATATAGGTCCAAGACAGACTCACGGCCGGCTAATAAGTGTTCCAAAATTAGCTACATCCATGCAAAGTGTATGTCTGTTCAATAGACACCCGGCCCTTTCTCAAGCCACAAGGTTACATTACGTACATGGGGTGCAATTCATGCTTCTTGGCATCTCTAGCTCCTTGCGCATATATAGAAATGCATGTATCCCCATGCATGGGGATGGATATCTAATCCAAGACACCAACGCTACTTGAAACGTTGTCTTCCAACCTGTATTTGAAACATTCCATGCATAGGGATGGATATCTAATCCAAGACACCGATACCATGCATCTTCCTAGTCCACAACAACACTTGAAAGATTCAGTACTGAACCGATGATACGCTTCCCTAGACAATAAAAGAAAACGGACATGAAATTATCAATACAAGTAATAAGCAACACAAATATCAAGTCATCAATGATAGCGTGCACGGCGCCTTCTGGGCGGAGGCGGCCATATCTGTGGCCCTGGGGCATTCGCGACTGGCCGGGGCAGGACCAAGTCACCCGCACTTGCACGCCCGCTGATGGCTGGGTGGCTGCGGCGGCAACCTATCGAGGCCTGCTCATCCGCACCTGCGGCGGGGGCCCATCGGCCCTGCTCGTCCGCGTTCACAGCTGTCAGGGGCGGCTAGCGGTGGTGCCTGCTGTAGGCGGTTGCCAGTCTCATTTTCGTGCACGTCTTCAGGACGGCAGCCATCTGATTTGCACGCTCGTCTCCAGGACGGCGGCTATTCGTTTTACAGTGCTTAGCGCTTCGGGGCTGGCAAGTTCATCTCTGACATCTGGACGGCAATGGCGTCAGTGCCGCCTTCGTGTAGCCTGGTGCCAAGACACCGATGAACATTCATTTGGTATATCAGAGTTAAAGGTCTGGTCGCTTCAGGCAACCTGGAGCTTTGGCGTTGAAGCCATACTCAGCCGTGGTGCCTCAGGCATCCACAGGTGACGTGCTTGTTCAAGAATAATAGATAGATAGGCATCGATTTCTCACCTTTCTTACTCTTAGCTCAGTAGAAATCGTGCTGATAACGTATTGAGAAATCGATTTGTACTCTTCGGAGCACAACAGGACTAGATCGCCTTACACTTCCAAGACTATACATCTGTGGCAGCATACAACTCTGCTTTACAGAGGATTGTGTCGAGACTGCGTCTATATGGCCAGAAGATCGCTGACGCAGATATGGTCGAGAAAACTCTTTCTACCCTCCATGCCAGCAACATAGTACTGCACGCATGAACTCAAAGTACTCCAAGTACTCTCAGTTGATAATAGTGCTATTGATTGCAGAGCAATAGAATGAGGTTCTCATGAACAATCATTCTGCACGGCCTACTAGTTTTACGGTTGTGCCTGAAGCACACGCCAATGTTGTTGAGATTTCTCGCAACCGCAAAGGAGGCTATGGAAAGGGAAAATGGAAGGGGAAATGAGATGCCATGTTTAAAGGCAGAGGAAAGGGAAACCCCAAGAAGGTAAAATGTGAAACATCTGAGCAGCGGGATCACTGCTGTAGATGTAAGGCACGGGGCACTGGTCCCACAACTGTCATGCCCCGAAACACCTAGTTGAGCTCTAACAAGTTGTTTCCAGAAGCAAGGACATGGAAAGTCCACATAAGTCCCACTTCATCACTGAACCTAAAGCTCAGGAACGCAACGACATGCTTGTCGTCGCAAAGGGAAATGGTGAAGAAATCCAAATGGACGAAAGTGAGGATGACCTTCTTGACGACAACTTTGATATATTTAGGGACCTCCAGTAATCCCTAAGATATCATGACAGTCGTAGAGCAATGTCCGCATGTAGAGTTTGGCCATACATGCTCTTGAAGAGCATTTGCAACATGCTGAATGGCTAGGCATGCTTCTGAAGTGCATTTACAGCCCTGAAGTTATGAATGTTGGTTTTTCCCTTTACAGTATATGCTAAATCCCCAAATTCTCATACCTCATGGGAGCCAGGTTTGTACTACATAAAACCCACTAAGGGATAAGTTGCGACGAAAGCCTATTCAAAAAAATATGGCATGACCGTTTGGCTCATCCTGAGTTGGATATGATGAGAAGAATCATCAATAGTTATGTTGGCCATAGAGACTTCACTAATCCTAAAGATTTTATTTGCACCGCATGTGCAAAAGGGAAGCTAGTCACTAGGCCATCTGAAAAGTCCTTGTTTGGTTTTGGTAATTGAGTGACAACATAGGTGGACTAATACGTGTTTATGTGAGATACACAGGTGATTAGTCCACATGTACATGTGTGTGAGCAATACATGCCATGGAGGTGAAATGGCTCAGAAATGTTGCAAAGCGTACACATGTGATGAAGAAGCTCAATGCATATCATACATGACACTGAGTCATGTGACTAAGATGGAGAAGATCAAGACAAGACTTGGCTTGATGGATCAGTTGCAAGCGTGAAGGGCAAGTTGGAGGCTTTGGAGTGATGGACCTCGTGGTGGTGAAGCTTGAGCAAGACTTGGCGCTGATGGACGAAGGCAATGGTGAAAAGCAAGTGGGGTCAAGATCGATGAACCAACAAGGTCACGTGATGATATGAAGTGGATCATATCATTTGGTGATTAGTTGGTGCATGTGTTGCATCAATGATGGAGGAGATGGAATGGAATGCGCAAGGCAAAGGTATAACCTAGGGCATTTCATTTCACCGGTCATAGGTGTGTAGAGAAGTTGATGACTGGGTTTAGAATAGATGACCGTACTATTAAGAGGAGCAAACTTGTTTGCATGCTAGTCATCTAGTGCCACTTGAGCGATCTAACCTTGCATACGTGTTAGGATCGAGTGGCGTGGTGAATTAAGTGACTAATCCTTTGGGAAATGTTTGTGAGAAGCTAACATACATGCACAAGTTCGTGATCACTTGGAGGTGTTAGTACATTTGCAAAGGTGAAGAAGTTGGTGAAGAAAAGGAGGTGAAACCAGGCTCGGGGTGCTGCCTGGGTGGCACCGCCACCCCCTGTTTGGTGCACCGCCAACCCTGTGGTGGTGCCCGGCTGGTCTCAGCTGAGAAGGAGTGTCGAGGCTGGCACCGCCGTGCCTTGTCTAGTGGCACCGCCACCCCTTGGGCGGTGCCCAACTGGCCCTGGTTTAGAGCAGCAGCAGTGGAGGTGGTCATCATCGGTGACGATGTACACCGCCATGTGTAGGGTGGTGCACCGTCGGGTGCTGTCCGGTGCCACCGCTGTGTTTTTCTCGAGGCTGGCTGTTTCAGTGGTTGAGCAAGGGGGTCATCGCCTTGGTCACCGCCATGGTGACGGTGGTGCACCGCCCTAAAATTCTAGAAAGTGGGGACTTTGCAGGGTTGACCTGGGTGGTCACCGTCACCCCTGTCCGGTGACCAACGGCTAGTTTCTAGCCGTTGGAATTCGACCGTTGGGAGGGGCACCGCCGTGTCTGGTGCCCTCACAGAAACAAGCAGCTTTCCTCCAATGGCTCTATTTGGCTTGGGGGCTATATATAGAGGTGGAGCTTGGGCTTGGGCTCATTGCTAAGCACCCTTAAGCCTTGGTGGCTTGTGTAGGTGTGCTTGGGAGCCCTCTAACTCACCTGTGCTTGCAAGAGTGCGATCCGATTGCGAGTGAGTGTGATTCAAGTGCTTTGCATCATGAGGTTGCATCGAGTGACACTAGGTGATCAAGTTGCAAGCCAGTGGTGCTTGTTACTCTTAGAGGTTGCCACCTCCTAGATGATTTGGTGGCTTGTGACTCTGTTGAAGCACCCGTGAAGATTGTGCGGTGCTCCAGAGGGATCGCGAAGAGCAACTCTAGTTGAGCGTGTCATTGGGCTACCCTCACTTTCGAGGTAGGTTCTTATGGTGCCCGACGTGCGGGCTTGGCTTGTGATGCCAATTAGTCACCAAACCACCAAGTGAGCGGTCGATACAACGGGGACGTAGCTTGGTGGCAACCAAGTGAACCTCGGGAGAAAATCACCGTGTCAACATTGTCTTCATCATCTTCTCGGTGGTTTGCATTCCGCGAAACACAAGCTTGTATTACTTTCATTTACATTGTGCCTGTGTAGTTGCTCTTGTGACTAGCTTAGCTTTAGTAGGTTGCTAGTTGCCTTCTTGCTTGTGTAGCATAGAAGTAGTTCCCTTGAGTGGCTAATTTGGTTTTAGTAACCTTGTTAGTCACATTGCTTAGTTTGTGTAGCTAAGTTATTTGCGCTCTCAAATTTGGCTTGTGTAGCCTTGTTATTGAGCATTGCTAGTGAGCTTAGGGGCTTTGTGCTTTTGCTTCACTAGTTGTGTAGGAGCTCCTTCGGTTGTGTAAAGTACTAGTGCATAGGTTTGTGTGGCATTGCTCTAGAATTGATTAGGTGAGCTCTAGCTAGCTCGGCATCTTTGTTGCCTAATTAAGATCTTTTTAAGGTGCTTGTGAACTTAGATATAGGGGTGTAGTCTTGACTAGACCGATAGTTTTAATTTCGCATTTATTTTGGTTAGCCGGCGTGATTAATTTTAGAAAGGACTATTCACCTCCCTCTAGTCCGCCATCTCGACCCTACAACACGCCCTTGCCCGAGCCTGCATTTCACGCGCCCACGTGGGCCCGGGCCGCTCGGACGATGCACGCACCACTAGACCACTCATGCTCCCTCTGCTTCTCACGTGCATTGCAATATGTGCAACACCCGATCTACTTTTACAACATCCAGATGAAACACTTGCAATATACGTCTGAAACAGCTAAAACACTTGCAACATACGTCTAAAACACTTGCAAAACACCAGAAAAAATTGAAAACACGTGTGTAGCCATTGCAAACATATGCAAACATCAAGATGAAACACTTGCAACATACGTATAAAAACACTTGAAACACTTGCATATATATGCAACATCCTGTTCAAGTTGTGCACCATCCAAATGAAACACTTGCAACATACGTCTAAAACAGATGAAATATTTGGAATATACACTCACTTGAAACAAACGTGTACATCTTGATCTACTTTTGCAACATCCTTATGAAACACCTGCAACATAAATCTAAAACATCAGAAACATTTGAAATGTACACTTGCAACATGCATCGTATCTCAGTGCGGCCTTCTTTGTGTCTACACGCCGTAACCGTAGCAGGAGGCAAGGTCGGAAGGCTTTCACGCAAGGGCCCAATGCTTCTCCTTGCGCAGCGGCCTTAGCAGCTAGCTGGTGACCTAGGGAGCAGGCGCCATGGATGGGTGCGGCGGTGCTCGTGCCTGAAAGGTCCTTGTTTGGTTTTGGTAATTGAGTGAGAACATAGGAGGACTAATGTGTTTAAATGTGAGATACACAGGTGATTAGTCCATAGGTACACTTGTGTGAGCAACTCATGCCATGACGGTGAAGATGGCTTGGATTTGTTGCAAGGCTCACACATGTGATGAAGGAGCTCATTGCATATGAGACATGGCATTGAGTCATATGACTAAGGTAGAGAAGATCAAGACAAGACTTGGCTTGATGGACCGATTGCAAGCGTGAAGGGCAAGTTGGAGGCTTTGGAGCGATGGACCACGTGGCGGTGAAGCTTGAGCAAGACTTAGCGTCGATGGACGAAGACAACGGTGAAAAGCTAGTGAGGTCAAGATCGATGAACCAACAAGGTCATGTGATGATATGAAGTGGATCATATCATTTGTGATATGGTTGGTGCATGTGTTGCATCAACGATGGATGAGATAGAATGGAATGCGTAAGGCAAAGGTATAACATATACGATGTTTTATTTCACTGATCATAGGTGTGTAGAGAAGTTTATGACTAGGTTTAGGATAGATGGCCGTACTATCAAGAGGGGCAAACTTGTTTGCATATCGGTCATCTAGTGTCACTCGAGTGATCTAACTTTGCATCGTTACTAGGATCGAGTGGCGTGGCAAGATAAGTGATTAACTCCTTAAAAATGGTTGTGAAAATGCTAACACACTTGCACATAATGGTGTACACTTGGTGGTGTTGGCACATTTGCAAAGGAGAAGTTGTTGGAATTGAATCGAATCAACTTGGAGAAGAAAGAAAGGTCTTTCAGTGTGCTCCAAACTTTGTGATGGTCCTTGGATTAGAATTCTACATTGATCCATTGTGCTTTGGATGAAATATGCAAGTGGGATGTGTAGTGCTCTTAGTAAGGTTTCTAAAATATTCCAGATCACTGAAATCGGAGTTTGGAGCTAAGAGATATGGTCGTTTTAGCGGTCAACAGTCAGTGACCGGATGCTGGACCGGACGTGCCTATGGCAACCAAGTGAACCTCAGGATAAAAATTATCGTGTCATCATCCTCTCTTTGGTTTGCAATCCCCATACACAGGCTTGTATTTACTTTCATATATATTGCGCTTGTGTAGTTGCTCTTGTAATTAGTTAGCTTGTGTAGCTTGCTAGTTACCTTCTTGCTTGTATAGCATAGAAGTAGCTCCCTTGCGTGACTAATTGGCTTGAGTAGCCTTATTAGTCACATTGTTTAGTTTGTGTAGCTAAGTAATTTGAGCTCTCTAATTTGGCTTGTGTAGCCTTGTTATTGAGCATTGCTAGTGAGCTTAGGAGCTTTGTGCTTTTGCATACTAGCATGTGTAGGAGCTCCCCGGTTGCTTGAGTACTAGTTGTATAGGTTTGTGTAACCTTGCTTCTAGAATTATTTAGGTGAGCTCTAGCTAGCCCGACACCTTAATTGCTTAATTAGGATTTTTATAAGGTGCTTGTGAACTTAGATAGAGGGGTGTAGTCTTGGCTAGACCGATAGTTTTAATTTCACGTTTGTCTCGGTTAGCCGGCACGTTTAATTTTTTGAAAGGACTATTTATGCCCCTCTAGTATGCCATCTTGACCCTACAAGTGGTATCGGAGTTAGGTCTCTCATTTGTGGTCTTCACCGACCCAAGAGGATGGCGAACTTCGGGCTAGATGTTTAATGTGACACACACATTTTTGATGGCACACACTTTACACGGTGGAAACATGAAAGGACCTAGGATGCCGCCTAGATGGGGGAGGTGAATAGGCGTTTCTAAAATTTAACACCTTTAAATGCAGAAACAATTAGAAAAAGGGACTCCAAATTAAGAGTAATACCACCCCTCGCAAGTTAGCCACAGAGTAAACAAGGTATAAAGAATATATCTATAAGCTACAACCCCGCAACACAAAGTTAGAATAGAGAATAAATATTTTCAGCACAGGTAGGAAATATCGGACGTGTCTGGTATACATGATTTCTGCAGAGCAGCCCCAAACTTGCTCCTTTCGATTTCTATCTTCTAGCCAAACTGCAGGTACCTACTAGAGATGTCAACATACATAGAGAACCTACACAAGAGCTAGAGCAACACAAATATCAAATGAAATACGAATTGAGACACGATATTTGTTTTACCGAAGTTCGGACTTGTTCGAGTCCTACTCTCCATTGAGGGGGCTATGGGCGACCCAGCGAAGGTCTGCCCTAGAGGGTACCACAAAGGTCACTCTAGCCGAAGTCTTTTCCAACTCCTTTTCCTCCTTCCACTAGTTGATTCCGAGGCGGCGGAATCGACTGTTACAAACTTTCCAAGGCACACCATAATCTCTCAGGTGCTCTCCGGCGATGTCTAACTGTCTAGGATCAAAGAGTCCAAGAGTAACAAATGCAACTCATGAGATTGATAATATGCACAAGTGCTCAAGTGGTTGGATTGCTCTCTTTTTGAATTTCTCTCTACCCACTAATTTGATTTGGCAATTTGGATCACACACTCACTAAGAGAGGGTTTGGGAGAGTTGGCAAGGCTAAAAAACGTATATAGCAACCAGCAGAATCAGCAGCCTCTAAAGGTGGAGGCTTGGGGGTATTTATAGCCCCTTTGAAAAACTAGCCGTTTTATAGCCGTTGCCATACCGGACACGTCTAGTATGACTTACACTACCCCAACGGTAACTAAGTTACAGTGACAATGTGAGACATTGGAACTCCCGATGAATGCTAGAACTCCTGACCCTCAGCATATTTTAAAACTAAGTAACTGAGTTGAAGTTTGTGAGGTGTCGAAACTCCCGATGCATGCCGGAACTTTCGACCATCGAAACTCCCGACTCACGTTGGAACTCCCAACCCTCAAGGCATTTGGAAACTAGCCGTTGGCCTCTGGTCGTCCACCAGGACAGTGAACCATCTAAGTCAGTTAAGCGCGAGACGTTGGAACTCCCGACCGTCGGAACTTTTGACTCACGTCAGAACTCCCAACGAACCAACCTGTGAACAACAAGAATTTTATCGTGGCTGGGCACATACCGAACACGTCCGGTATCAATACTGGACACGTACGGTATTGCCAGACCAGTAAAACACATGTTAGCTCTTTTGTCTCTCAAACACTCAAAACTCACATGGGTTGGCTTGAGCACTTATGAAACATTATCTATCAACATGATGCATCCCTCTTAATAGTATGACATTCCTATTAACTCAAATTTAAAAGTATAACAAATTTAAACCTTTTGAGTCGATCTCTTTCAACTGAAGCCTTGTATTCCAATCTTTATCAAGTGAGGGTGCCAACATGTCAACTTTGATCTTTTTCACTTGAGCATAGCCATCTTGAGCACGTGACTTGATTACATTCATCAAATTCTTGGATAATCCCAAATGTATCAAGTCACTTTCATCAAACACTCCAATAGTGATTTGATCCTTCACATTATCATGACCATCATAGCTTGATTAGTACCTCAACTAAATACAAGTACTTCCTTCTTCACCCTAGCTAGGTTCTTTAGCCGTCAAGCCGTCGCTTGCCCTTCACCCTTGCTTAGTACCTCGAAGCCTTTCCTTGCTATCTTCACCATCTCAAGCCATCAAGTCACATCTTGGGTTGAATCATCCATTCATTTGTATTGTTATCTTTTTCATTTCAATTTAGCAAGCTTCAAATATGAGACCATTCCATGTGCAATCCCTCATATCTCATTAATTAATTCTTACGAGCTTGCTTTCACACAGTACATGAAAATTCAACAATAAATAAGCCTTTGCATGAATTCCATTTGCATTGTTGTCTTGTGCTTGAACTAGATTGTTTATACAACAACACATCATTTTGGCTTTCATTAAGTACCTATGAGATAACCTATTACCTGTCCACACTTAGCAAACGGGTTAGACCTTTAATCACGTTGTCATTCAATCATCCAAAACCCACTAAAGGGCTAGATGCACTTTCAATCTCCCCCTTTTTGGTGATTGATAACAACTTGATTTAAAGCTTACAAAAGAATATAAACATTTAAACTTTTGGGTTCAATAATTTATGAGAGGCTCCCCCTTAATATGTGCTTTTGATTAGAATTCATAAAATGACCTCAAATGTCAATTGCACATACTAAAACATATATGAGACTCCTCCTAAATCATTGCATCCATGGGGTGCATGTGTGTGTGACAAAGTAAAACCATGATGCATATGACAAGATATATCACACAAGAATAAATATAAAGGCATCACATCAAATATTTTCATTCTAGCATGCATAGTCCTTATGAAAATAAATATAACACATGTATTTCACACATAACACTCATTACACATTTTCTCAAGTCCACAAACCACTAATATAATATAAATAAAGATCATGTCTTAAGAGATACTTAGATAAAGCATAAGTAAGTCTCATCTCAAACTCAAGATACATCAATGAAGCTTAGAAATTAAAAAGAAGCTCAAGAAACTATAGTCTGCAGTAAGCTCAAGAAACTACAACCTACAGTACATATCTTCAGGTACAAAGATAAACAAATGAAACTATCCTGAAGCTTTAATCAGTCTCTCTCCCCCTTTGTCATCTATCACCACAAAGGTCCATCAATGACATACTAAGGACAAAGGGGCTACAAGCTATCTCTGAAAGCTGTGATCACTCATCATCATCTTCATCTCTACCAACATCATCACCATCTGAGCGTGTAGCACCAGCTGGACAAGAACCACCCGCACCAGATGGGTCATAGAAACTACCCGTGAGGTCACTCCACCAGTCTGAAGCATACTCGTCTGCTGCACTGGGACGTGGCTGAGAGTGAGTAGGCACATGAGCCTATAGTGGTAAAGTGACAGGGTGCTCTAGTGCCTGCTGCTACTGCTGATGTCGTTGAAGGAACTCAACAATACCTGCCCTACTGCTGCTCCTCAGTCTTAGGCTCACTAGCTACCTCATCTGATAATGGAGACCTAGGAGGATCAAGCTCAAGTCTAGAAGCTACCTACTTCAAAGTCCGAGTATCCTTCCTCCTAGCCTCCCTCTCCTTTTGTTGACAGGTCTGTATGTCCTTTCACATCCCAAAGATAGCACTAAACATCTTGTGAATAGGAGAAGGAGCATGTGGTAGAGGGAAGCTCATCCTGCTACTGCACCACCTATAGGTGCATCTACCTCTAGTGCTGCTCCTCCTGGTCCTGCTGGAGGTACCCCAACCTCAGGCAAATCTGCAACAATCTTTAGGGCCTTATGTACCTTGTCATACTCAAAGGTATGCCCTATGACCTGCTCAATCATGTGCATGATGTAGGGAGCAAAACCACAGCCCTTGAGGGGCCTCTCACCAACGCTCCTGATCTCGCACCATATGAAGTCAAAGACACTGAAGGGTCGTGCATCAGGTGCCATCATGTGGAGCAGGTTCCTAGAATAATCTGCAATGTTTCCCTTATCTCCACCCTTCCAATTAATGGTCTTCCTGAACATCCTGTCTAGGTATCTGTAAGTAGGGTGAAGACCTAGAACCTTCCCCACTGCTCCTCTCTCACCCCCTAGTGGGTACATGTAGGCAAGCTGCTCTGGAGGCAACACTTGCTCTGTGTGGATCATATCTTTCTAAAGATCATCATCTAAGAAGCCAAGTAGAGCTACAAAAGCATCATAATCAACACTGTACCACTGGCCCTTAAGCATCCAGTGCATACGCTTTTCATCCACCTCAACATACAGTGTGCGTAGAATTGAGCTACCACCTCTATGTTCCAGTCATGCTGGAACTCCATATTCTCATAAACCCCTGTATGCTCACAAATGGCAATAGCATGATCAATGGAGGTCTTCTGCAAATCTCTGACGTACTACTAGTCAATCCACTGAGACCTACAATCACTGGGTTCCTGGCGAGGATCACACTGGTGTAGAAGTCCATATGAAAGGCTGTCTGAAATTGATGATCAAACTAAATCCTAGACAAGCCCCTTGGATCAATTCTTCTTTCATCTCTAGCCCTTCTAGTCATGCCTTTTCCTCGATAGTCAACTCTGGCAACATAAGAGGGTACACTAGGTGGATGTGGCTCAAGTAAACCATAGTGCATACCCTGACCTAGCTGGTGCTGAGTTGGAGGTACTGCCTGCTCCTCCTCAATCTCTTGCTCATCATCTGAGCTGCCACCATCTAAATCTTGTCAGTGCTCTTCCTCTTTCTGGTACTAGGCTCCACTCTATACTCCTCTGTATTTGTGTCAGAGGAAGAACTGTTGTCTCCCTATTTGTACTATGGATCACCCCTAGTAGCCCTAGAGAGTCCCCTATTGCTGCCCTGCTCCTGCTGACTATATCTGAGATGCATTTGCTGTCTTGCCTTCTTGTATTTCTCCAAAGCTGGATTATGCCTATGCTTGGACCTAGGCTCCTGTCTTCCACTCATAACTGTTGTCCTGTATCCAAAGATTTACAAAGAATTTTAGATAGATGCCCAAACGATAGCTTATTTTATTTGAAATATAGAAATAAGAATAATTATCCTATGCTTTGTAATCACCTTAACCAAACTAGGTCAAAAAGGTTCATAAAACACAATAGACAATTAAACTTAGTCCTAAGAATCAACCACTGAGAAGATTGAAATAAGGGAGCAAAATCTGCTCTGTTGTCCCATACCAGACACGTTTGGTATGTATACCGAACACGTCCGGTATGAGCAGACAGCAACCCTAACCGGGGTCCTTGGCTCAATTTTCAACCAATCCAATCCAAACTCTAGGCATTGCTTCTAGATAGGTAATGTAGCATCTCTACTGAAGGGATTTCAAAATCATACCCTAACCGCTTAGATCGGATGAGGTTCGGGATTAGGGTACCTTGTGAGAGTGAATGAAGATACGATTGGAAATCCAAGTCCCGGAGTCTTCAATCTTGATGCAAATCTCCTCTGATCCAATCTCACTCTCTTCCTTTTCATGGTGGAAACTCGAAATCGCCAATGGAGGTCGAGGAGAGGTGGCTGGGTTGGCTGGAAGGAGGAGAAATTAACTTGGCCAAAGGGGTACCGGCCATTTTATAATCCCGCTCATACCGGCATACAAGACACGTCCGGTATTTGCGGGCTGGCTGATCTTTTTCCAAATTTCATTCACTTAATTCCAATCCCCTTCTCTATTATTTCTTGATCCAAAAACATGTATGTCCTTGATCCAAATAAGGTGTAAATACTTTTCTTATCCAAATGCCATGAGTAGCACTTCTCTTTTCCAAATATTTGGCATATATAGATCTTGATTACACGAGAGAGAGATATTGAGAGACATAGTAGATTGTGGACTTAAGAAAGCCATGTCATGTGTAATTAGCCAAATAAGGTGTAAATACTTTTCTTATCCAAATGCCATGAGTAGCACTTCTCTTTTCCAAATATTTGGCATATATAGATCTTGATTACACGAGAGAGAGATATTGAGAGACATAGTAGATTGTGGACTTAAGAAAGCCATGTCATGTGTAATTAGCCAATCAAACAATCAAGGAGAGCTATAACTATCACATGACAAGGCTAGGTCACAAAGACCAAGATTCAAATAGTTTTTCAAATTCACACCACCTACACATGCTAGTTATGGGTTTTGAAAAAACATCTCTCATATGTCACACAAATGCACATTATAACATATAAAGGGCTTTAGATGCACTTACAATGCATGTATGTAAAAACATACCTTTGCCTTGAGCCCACAAGAATACCACTAAGAAGATACATAGCATGATAATCTTTATGTTGACCTTAATTGCCAAATGATCATGCTCGATACGAAATCAATTTTTCATCCAAAGGACTACAAAGAATGCTAGATAAATTTGTTAGTCCACAAGGTGCAAAATAGAAACTGAGCTCCCCCTAAATAAGTGATTTAAGTAATTTAAATGACTTTCAACTAGCACTTCATTCTATTAAGAATTTGGGGGTCAATTTTCTATTTTGAACCACAACCAAATAATTTGCCATATTTAAATTTGAGTTCAAGAGATGCTCACAATCCATTAAGATTTGATAAACCACAAGCTTCTGAGTAAATTAACGATATATGAAAATATATGGATCAAAGACTCAGTTGTAATCCAATTAGTATTCTGGTTCCTGCAATACTGGACACGTCCGGTAGGTATACCGGACACTTCTGGAATACGCAGAATAGAAACACTTGCTTTCTGTCCCTGTCCATACCGGATACGTCCGATAGGTGCAGGACAGAAACAAATAACCCATTGCTTGTGATTCTTCATTTTAGCGATAGTATTTATTGTATACCTGCATCTCAACAAATGAATTGCTCTACTAGAGAGCTATTAAAAGCATCATATGGCAAACATGATAATTATTAAGTAAAACTAATTAGCCACTTTCATTTTTTCACAAGAATGCCTATTTGTGAGTCATTGAGCACAAAATAAACAAAGTGGCTATCCTATAATGGTTTAAGTACTTGTTACCAATGGTGAAAATGAAGTAAATGATATATTCGTTAAATTATCTTTGGGTCAACCATATAGGAGATTATGATGAGAATTGATTGATAGATTGAGTGAATATTTTCAATTTACTTGCTCAACCACACCGAAGACATCATTTCATCACCAAGTACCTACATCATTAACCTAAGCACACTTTGGTACCCAACTCTTGTTGGGTCCTTTTGGGTTAGTCAACAAGTGCTTAGGCACCCAAATGGCTTTAGCAATAGTTTGTGATGAACACATCACCTTGCTAGTGCTAACTCTATTTGTGGTCTTCCTAAGCATATCATTATAAACGAATGTGTTTGGCTTAGGTGTGTTACCATTTGGGCATTCATAGCTTAAATGCCCCTTTCTTCTACAAGCATAGCATATGCGACCTTTGTTTGCTCTATGCTTGTTTTGCTTGTATGGATATGTATCAACCTTGTGGCCCATCTCATTGCATCCATAGCATCTTCTTGTTGCAACTTGGGCTTCTTTTCTTGTCTCTTTGTACATTGGGCATTTCTTGGTAGGATGCCCTAATTTCTTGCTCATGAGACAAGCGCTTTGTTCATCACTTTTCTTTTGGTTGGCCAACTTGTTTGAGACCTTTTGTTCGGCCACTTCACACTTGTCAACCCAACTATTATGTGGACACATGGCCCACTCATGCCCATATAATCCACAACCATAACATAACCTTTTTCTATGTTTCTTGCTCTTGGTTGTGTTGGCCTTACTTGAAATGTGATTCTTTTGTTGGGTTTTGGAGGAAGCAAGGTTTGAACCCTTCTCAAGCTTCTTCACCATGTTATCATGGTTATCTTGAGAAGGTTGTGCTTTCTCCTTACCCTTTAACCGAATCACATTTTTCTTTAATCTTTTCACCTCTTCTTTGAGCTCTATGTTTTTATGAGATTTAGCTCAATCGAAGATTGGTTTGCTTGAGGAGCACATTCATTAGTATAACAAATATTTAATTAAGATGGTATACTAGTGAGTGAATGTGTGAGAGGTTGAGAAAATTTTACCGATGTGATCACAACCTCATGAGCCACCTCAAGCATAATGCTTGATTCTACTACTTCATCATGAGAGCACTTTAGATGAACATAGTTTGCTTGTAGCACATTATACTTGCTTGATAGTTCATCTAGCCTTGCCTTGAGCTCCAAGTTTTCCTTCTCTAGTTGTGAAACACTAGAAGAGGAGTTAGTAACTAAAGCATGCTCAATTGACAATTTTTTATACCTTTCACTTAGAGCCTTTAGTTCTTCCATCTTGGAGATGAGAAACAATTCTTGATTTTGAAGTGATTGCTCTTGCTTCTCAATCTCTTCTTCAAGCTCATCATTCTTTTCAACTATCTTCATGATGATGAACTTGTCTTTGCGGTTGAGATGATCAAGGATGTAGTTGTCTTCAACTTCAACATCACTCTCATCTTGATCATCTACTTGTGCTTTCTCCTTTTCTTTATCTTTCTTGTTACTCTTCTTCTTGCTTTTCTTGGCCATGAGACACAAGTGATGAGTATCATGAGATACTGAGGTTGACTCATCACTTGGCCGCCATTGAGCTTGAGCATCATTGCAAACAGCAACTTGTTGCTCTGCTACCTCGGCCATACCAGACACGTTCGGTATGTGCAAGCAGACAGCAGGTCATGCGCTGCTTGCACTTCTTGCTCTGGCTCAGCGCTCTTGAGGTCTTGTGAGGCTTCTTCGCTGCATGAAGACACAATGGACATACTTTCCATTGACTTGATCTCGAGTGCATCATCACATTTGGATTTTCCATATAAATCAAAAAGTCTAGTCCAAATGAGATGAGCACTCTCTGGAGGTGGTTGTCCATTGAAGATTGCCTCACCTTGAACCTCTACACTTAATGTACTCAAAATGACATTAATAGCTTGAGCATTGAGTTGCACACATATCTCTTCCTCTTTTGACAAATTTTTGTAGTTGCTCCAATCAACTATAGGAAGAGGTATGCTTGCATCCACAATATGCTCAACAAGAGGACTAATATCCCTAAAAGCAGTGAGTACATGAATTGACCAAGGTAGAAAGTTTGAACCATCATTTTGGAGAAGCACCGGCTCCAACTCGATAGGCGTCGATATCCTTTTCTCACGGCGGTGAAGCTTTAGGTGAGAACCTCTCTCTGATACCAATTGAAAGGACCTAGGATGCCGCCAAGAGGGGGGGTGAATAGGCATTTCTAAAATTTAACACCTTTAAATGCAGAAACAATTAGAAAAGGCTCCAAATTAAGAGTAATACCACCTCTCACAAGTTAGCCACAGAGTAAACAAGGTATAAAGAATATATCTAGAAGCTACAACCCTGCAACACAAAGTTAGAGCCGAGAATAAATATTTTCAGCACAGGTAAGAAATACCGGACGTGTCCGGTATACACAATTTCTATAGAGCAGCCCCAAACTTGCTCCTTTCGATTTCTATCTTCTAGCCAAACTGTAGGTACCTACTAGAGATGTCAATATACACAGAGAACCTGCACAAGAGCTAGAGCAACACAAATATCAAATGAAATGTGAATTGAGACACGATATTTATTTTACTGAAGTTCAGACTCTGTTGACACCGTTTTTTTTGCACGTGTCAAAATAATCGGAGTGGACTAATCAGCAGGGGGAAAGTTATTGAATACTTTGATAGCCGATGAAAGCCAGCTTGTAAAGATGGTTGCCGATGGCTGGTAATGGTCGATGGAAAGGTTGATTTGGACTCGGGCGTTGCCGATGAGGTTGGAGGTGTTATTGTCGATGCCGATGAAGGGAGGATTGAAGACTACTGCCGATGAAATGGGGAGTATGCCGATGAAGGAAGACTTGAAGACTACTGCCGATGAAATAGGGAGTATGCCGATGGGAAGGAGGACGGTGAGATTTCCATCGTAATTGAGGCGAACAGGGAAATAGATAGGAGTTGATTTCCTTTTCTATATTTGTTGGAGTATGATTCATGTAAGAGTCACGTGTTTCCTTAGATATGGGATTGGTGTCCTAGTTGTGTTTGGTTGTGTCTCTTTAGATCAGGGTATAAATATAGAGTAAGGGGCAATGTAATAGATATATGAATCAATATCAAAACCAATTTTTACTCTTATTTGCATCTACTTACTTTTCGGCGACTTCGTCAATTTGCATATTTTTCCTTTTTTTACGAGTTCTCATTGATTCGGCGAGCTGCATCGTTTCAGTACGACCTTCGGTGATTCTCGAGTTCCGCGTGAGCACCTCTTGGCCGTGACTTCCGGGCGTATCGCTGTTGTCAGGACCAAAGTGTTCGTATCTTCATCCTTGTCGATTAGCAGGTCAAATCGACTGGCACGCTTTGGATATCGATTCGGGTATTAGCCCTTTGTGTTTGCAGATCCACTTTTGCATCAACACATCTTTTGGCACGCTCGGTGGGACAAATCAATCAATATGTTCAATCCCGAGATCGATTCAGGGAACATTATCGCAGTATTAGAAGAAGATCTCAAGGAAGAACAGAGGCAGGCTATGGAAAAGGCTGTAGAAGAATACAAGCAGCTTTGTCTGAGATCGTTTAGCTTGAACAAGAGTGGACAAGTCATCCAGAAGCAAGATTTGCCGTTGCCTCGGCAGGTTACCTTTGACTCCAATCCTGGTAAACTTCAAGAGATGGTTAACTCTGCAGTAAATCATGCTTTGATTAATCACTCCAATGTGCTGTCCAATACTGTTCATAATGCTGTGGTTCGAACTCTCAAAGAAGGACAAGCGGCACCACATTACGTTGGGCCTGCCTATCATCAACCAGAGCCGGCATTTGTCAAAACTCCATCGGCTCCTTCGGCCGTTGTGGGTACGGAAGTTACTTCCCCTCCAGTATTGGCAGGTTCACCTAATATTCAATCTACACCGATACAATCAGATCAGGCACTACCAGGAGGGCGAGTTCAGCTTAATACAGATCTATCGGCATCGGCTATGTCAGGCCCTGTGTCCCAGAATAACCAGATTCCTACTAGTTGGTGGGGATATAGCATGCCTCCAGAGTCATCTGCTTTCAATCCTAGATTACCTCAAGTGTTTGATGCAGTAGGAAGAGCGCCTATACCATCGGCCGTTTCGCCGATGGCTCAAGTGCCTCAATATGCCGCAGCTACTTCTGTGCAACCAACTCCAGGAGGTTTCCATATGCCTATGGTTCAAACATTCAATTCAAGTCCATCGGCGAGCTTACTGCCGATGCAGCAGAAAGCCCCTGCTATGAGTCAAACTGGGGTTCAGTTCATGCCTCAAACCGGTTATAATTATCCAACAATATCAGCAAATTATCAGCCATCGCAGGTTGCAAGGATTCAACAAGGACATATGCAAGCTGGTTTCCAGAATCAAGCATCGGCAGCCCAGCCGATGAATCCTTTCCAACAGGCTAATGGACCACAAGTAACGGCAAATATGCCGATTGCTGGAGATCGTGGGCCACAAAGATATGTGGAGGGATGTCAGTAGGCACTTCCTGTAGAAATTCAACCAGTTCGTCAGTAGGAGGCTGATGCTTTTTGGGCCGATAAGATAGCAGAAATTATGAAGGATCAGTTTGGGATAAAGCCCAAGGTCAATACTTATTCTTATCGGACTCCATACCCTCCTGCATACGATTTAATTCCTCTCCCAAATCGGTACAAGGTACCGGATTTCACTAAATTCTCTGGGCAAGATGATACATCAACAATGGAACATGTCAATCGCTTCATTATTCAATGTGGAGAGGCAGCTAACAGAGATGAATTAAGAGTTCGGTTATTTTCATCATCTTTGTCTGGATCAGCATTTACATGGTTCATTTCATTACCACCAAATTCTATTATTACTTGGGTTGATCTAGAAAAACAATTCCATAAGTATTTCTTTGCTGGAATCCATGAAAAGAAGCTTACCGATTTAGTAAAGTTGAGACAGCGTAATGATGAATCGGTAGAAAGCTTTGTACAAAGGCTACGAGATGTAAAAAATAAGTGCTACAGCCTGGTGCTGGATGATCGGCAGCTTGCCGATCTGGCTTTCCAAGGGTTATTGCCACATCTTAAAGACAGATATGCTTCTCAGGAGTTTGAAAGCCTCAGTCATCTCGTGCAAAGGATCTCTGATCAAGATACTAGGGTTTTTGAACCTAAAAAGAATTGGAGTAAAAAGGTATCATTTGTTGAAGAAGTAGGAGATTCTAACTCTGATGAAGAACCAGTTATCGGCTTAGCTGAGTGGGTTAAGAATAAAAAGCCGATATCATGTCCCTTTGGTCAAAAAGAGCCAGAAAAGTTTACCTTTGATATCACCAAGGCCGATAAAATATTTGATCTTCTGCTTCAAGAGGGCCAAATTAAGCTATCACCTAATCATGTGATCCCATCGGCAGAAGAGTTGAAGAAGATCTTGTACTGCAAATGGCACAATGCAACTTCACACAGTACAAATGAGTGCAAGGTATTCAGGCAACAGTTACAATCGGCTATTGAATCTGGGAGAATTAAGTTTGGTACTTCCAAGGCCCAGAAGCCAATGAAAATTGATCAACACCCTTTTCCAGCAAATATGTTGGATGCCAAAGGAAAGACCAAGGTATTGACGTCAGAGGCTGCTGAGAAAAACGCGTCAGTGGACCCCCAACATCGGATAACTACCGATGATGCAAAAAGTAAGGGTTTGCTAGGAGAAAACAGTAGTTCCAAAAAACCTCCTCGACCTGGCATTGTGATTACTCATTGAAGGCAGCAGGAGGGTTGGCGTCAACGTAATGACCGATATCGACAACAGCAAGAAGTGAGACGTCAGGAAGAATGGAATCGACATAAAGATCATTGGAGATGTCCGTTTTTCATCCATTGCTGGGAAGAAGGTATTAAATTGCCAACTGTTGAAAATTGCCCTGAGTGTAATGGTTATTACGGAGTCAATCGCTCAGAAAGGAGGTTTCAACTTAGTAATCAGGGTTTGTCTATCAATGAGCCAATCAGAGGCAGAGCATCAGTGCATGATCGGCTGGGGGGCAGACTTAGTGTACATGAGAGGCTTGGTAAACGCGCTGGATATTTTCCAAGAAATCAAGAGGATCTTGAGGAGATGGCAAACGCAAGAGTTCCCGATGAGGAAATATTCTACAGGGACCCTAATATACGTCGTGTAGAACCAACTAGGACTTGTTATCAGCCGGTTTGGAAAACCAAGTTTCCTCGATGGTGCCCAGAGGGTCTGACAAAGACGCAGAGAAGGAGGATGCAACGTGAGCGTCAGGAGGATTTATACCAAGAGGAAAATTCCTCCAATGAAAGGCCTGGTCATCAGCAGTGGCAGGTAAAACACAAAAATAAGGGTCCATCGGCAGATGTTAATATGGTATTCATGTTGCCGATGGAGTTTTTGGCACTATCTGATAATGAGGAAGAAGTTGTTCTTTCTGATCAAGTAGCTCAGTTAACATTAGATCCAATGATGGCTGTTTTTGAGAAACCTACCGATGACGAGAGACAGCATCTTAAGGCTTTATTTGTGAAGGGCAGAGTTGATGGGCAGCCTGTGTCTAAGGTACTTATTGATGGAGGGGCTGCAATTAATATTATGCCTTACGTGATGTATCGGAAGCTTGGTATGGGAGATCAAGACTTGACCAAAACCGATATGATGTTGAAAGATTTTGAAGGCAATGTGTCACCAGCTAAAGGGGCAGTGTGCGTTGAATTGACTATCGGCAGCAAAACCTTGCCAACGACGTTCTTTGTTATTAACGGCAAGGGTGCATATAATCTGCTTCTAGGGAGGGATTGGATTCATGCTAATTGTTGTGTTCCTTCTACAATGCATCAATGCCTCGTACAGTGGATTGGGGATAAGATTGAGGTCGTCCCTGGTGATTCTTCTTATATCATCGCATCGGTAGAATCAGATACTTATGAGCGAACTAAATGCATATCAGGAGAAGCTTGGGAAAAAGAGTTCCTTAGAGTTGCTGACTATGAAATTCCACCGATCCAAGCAGTCGGTTCTGAAGAGGAGTTTTAATGGATAGGTTTGCCGATGATGGAAAATTAGGTCAAGGGTTCACATCGGCAGATGATTTAGTAGAAGTAGATATTGGTGATGGTGATAGGTCAAGACCTACTTTTATTAGTGCTAAGTTAGATTCCAAGTGTAAGCAGCAAATAACAGATTTGTTAAAAGAATATAAAGATTGTTTTGCTTGGGATTATACTGAGATGCCTGGATTAGACCGATCGATAGTTGAACATCGGTTACCTATCAAATCTGGATTTCGGCCACATCAGCAGCCAGCGCGCCGATGCAACCCTAATGTACTTCCTGACATTAAGGCCGAGATAACTAAATTAATTGAAGCAAAGTTTATTCGGCAATGTCGATACGCAGAGTGGATCTCTAATGTGGTTCCTGTTTATAAGAAAAATGGAAAACTTCGTGTCTGTATTGATTTCAGGAATCTCAACAAAGCCACACCGATGGATGGCTATCCAATGCCGATTGCTGATTTGTTGATTGATGCTGCGGCTGGACATCAAATTATCAGCTTCATGGATGGTAATGCAGGTTACAATCAAATATTCATGGCTGAGGAAGATATTCCCAAGACTGCTTTCAGATGTCCAGGTCATGTGGGGTTATTCGAGTGGATAGTCATGACGTTTGGTTTAAAAAATGCCGGTGCTACTTATCAAAGAGCTATGAACTTTATTTTTCATGAATACATCGGCACATTAGTGGAGATCTACATTGATGATGTAGTGATTAAGTCTGGAGATATCACAGCACATTTAGCCGATCTGCGAAAGATACTGGAGTGCACAAGGAAGCATGGATTGAAGATGAATCCTAATAAATGTGCATTTGGTGTATCGGCAGGACAATTCTTGGGTTTTATGGTACATCAGCGGGGCATTGAAATCAGTAGGAAGTCTATTGATGCAATTAACAAGGTGATTGCTCCTGCCAATAAGACTGAATTGCAATCTTTGATCGGTAAGATTAATTTCATTAGAAGATTCATATCTAATCTGTCGGGTAAGATCAAGGCTTTCAGCCCACTACTTAAATTGAAAGCTGATCAGGAATTTGTATGGGGAGTTGAACAGCAATTAGCCCTTGATGAAATTAAGAAATATTTATCAAATCCTCCAGTGCTAGTTCCACCTCAACATGGGAAGCCTTTCAGGTTATATTTGTCAACTGATGATACAGTTATCGGTTCAGCTCTTATTTAAGAATTTGAAGGGAAAGAACGTGTTATTTATTATTTGAGCAGAAGATTAGTGGATGCTGAGACGAGGTATTCGGCCATTGAAAAATTGTGTCTTTGTTTATACTTTTCTTGTGTCAAATTAAGGCATTATTTGTTATCTGCCGAATGTACGGTCATATGCAAAGACGATGTGGTCAAGTATATGCTGTCGATGCCGATATTAAGTGGTAGAATCGGCAAATGGATTTTAGCATTATCAGAATTTGAACTACGTTACAAATCAACTAAGGTAGTTAAAGGGCAAGTGATGGTTGATTTTGTCACTCAGCATTGTAATACAGTGGACTCTCTGGAGATTGCTCCCTGGACACTTTTCTTCGATGGGTCCACATGTGGTGAAGGAGCAGGTATCGGCATTGTGTTAATTTCACCTCAAGGAAGGAAATATGAGTTTTCATTGCCGATTGTTGCTACAGCAACAAACAATTAAGCTGAATACCAAGCCTTAATAAAAGGGTTAGAATTGTTGAAGGAGATACGTGCCGATGTTGTTGAAATCTTTGGTGATTCTATGCTAGTTATAAATCAATTGGCTGGAACTTATGAATGCCAAAGTGAAGCTTTGATTTCGTATTATGAAAGATGTTTGCAATTGTTGAAAGGATTTAGAGATTTTCGTCTTGAACATATCTCTCGATTGCATAATAAGGAAGCTAATCGACTAGCTCAGCATGCTTCCGGGTATCAGCCTATTCAGGAAGTGCTAACATCGGCAGTTGATACCGATGACTGGAGGAAAGAGATTGTCGATTATTTAAAGGATCCATATAGAAAGGTTGAGAGACGTATAAGGTTCCAAGCTACAAAATATGTGCTCCTTGATGATGAATTATATTATCGAACTATAGATGGAGTTTTACTTAGATGTGTTAGCAATGATGAATCGAAAAGCTTGATGGGTGAAATTCATGAAGGAGTATGTGGGGCACATCAATCGGCTTTCAAGATGAAATGGATGATCAGAAGGAATGGGTACTATTGGCCGACTATTCTTGAAGATTGTTTTAAATATTTTAAAGGATGCCAGGGGTGTCAAAAGTTTGGTAATATTCAAAGAGCGCCTGCATCGGCTATGAATCCTATAATCAAACCGTGGCCGTTCCGGGGATGGGCTATTGATCTCATTGGTCAGATTTATCCGCCATCGAGTAAAGGACATAAATTTATTCTGGTTGCTACCGATTATTTCACAAAGTGGGTTGAGGCAATTCCTTTAAAAAAGGTGACATCGGTCAATATGATTGATTTTGTGAAAGAGCATATTGTTTACCGATTTGGTATTCCTCAGACTATCACTACCGATCAGGGCACTATGTTTACATCAGGAGAATTTGATGAGTTTGCTGTAGGTATGGGAATTAAAATTTTAAATTCTTCTCCATATTATGCTCAAGCTAATGGTCAAGCTGAGGCTTCTAACAAAGGGATTATCAAACTCATTAAGCGCAAAATTGAAGAAAATCCTAGAAGGTGGCATACAATATTAAATGAAGCCTTGTGGTCATATCGGATGTCATGTCATGGTGCAACCAAAGTAACACCTTATCAGTTAGTATATGGGCACGATGCAGTATTGCCTTGGGAAATTAAGGTTGGCTCTAGACGAATACGTTCTCAAAATCAGCTGACAACCGATGATTATAATACTCTTATGAAAGATGAGTTGGAAGATGTGGCGGGTCATCGGTTAAGGGCTTTAGTTAGTATCGAAGAAAATAAGAAAAGAGTAGCTAGATGGTATGACAAGAAGGTGAAAGTAAAAGAGTTTGCCGATGGAGATCTGGTCTGGAAATTGATTTTACCGATTGGGACTAAAAGTTCAAAGTTTGGAAAGTGGTCTCCTAATTGGGAAGGTCCATATCGGATAAATCAGTCTGTTCCTGGTAATGCATATATTTTAGAAACTCTCGAAGGGGTTGTGTTTCCCAGAGCGTTAAATGGAAAATATTTAAAGAAATATTACCCTAGTATCTGGATAGATGCATAAAAGTATAAGTGCCGATAACAGTACTATCAGCTAGAATTATGCAAGGATGTCAATGTCTCATAAAGTGCCGATACAATAAATAAGATTACACGTTCAACAAGGATTGGATAGCTAATATCGCACGCAGGCGAATCTGGTCGGCTTCCTCCATTTCTTTGATATCGTCATCGGCAGCACCTTCCACAGGCTTGAGTTTTTTCTTCATGGCTAAAGCTTTGCGAGCTTGGATATCTCTTTCTTGCTGAAGGGCTTTGACGGCATCGGGTAGTTGGCTTTCTTCTTGTTGAGCATGAGTTAAGGCTGCATCAACTTCTTTCAATTCAGCCAATAGAGCTATCTTCCTTGCTGATAAATCCAAGATTTTCTGCTTAAGTGCAGCACCCGAAGTCTGCAAGTTGACGATGCCCTTGTGCTTCTCATCGGCAATTTGTTTCAGTTGTAGCATCTCTTCTTTGAGTTGAGCTTGAGCTGCTCTATCGGCAATACGCTGAGCAGCCCGTTGATATTGCAGTTGGCGGCTTTCTAAATGAGCTGCTGGGAAGAGTACTTCTTCAACATCGGCAGGGACCTGGCCACGAATTGTTTTGAAAATTGCCTTTGCAGGGTCCGAGTCATCTACCAGTTGGGCGGTACCTTGCTGTAGCAAGTTCAGGAGGGTTTCCAACTTGGATTTAGTCTCTGCCGATATTGTTCCCAGTGCAAGGGAAGAACTTGTCTCCTCTCCATCGTCGTCAGAAATGTCAATGGCAAAGGAAAATAGGCTGTTCGAGGAATCTTGTTCCTGAGAGAGAGAAAAGGAGATCAGTTAGGGGTAAGTACGAGTATTGTAAATCAGCTAGGTTGATCGGTTTACCTGTTTCAAGGCAATTTCCTGTGCTTGACTGGAGGAAGCAACCTGGAGTATGTCGTGTGGGGGATCGGCTGAGCTTGCCGATGGGATATCCTCTGTGACTTCATTGGTGGTGGGCTCTTGAGGTATGATGACCGATGACATTGGGGTAGATGTAGGGATCGGCATGGACCTTTGTCGTTTTGGCTGTGCTTCAGTATCTGTTGAAGCTTTGCGCTTTGCTTGGGCATCGGCAACGATTGGCTGGGGGGCATCGACACTTGTTGGTCGTGAAGCTTGGACATCTGGTACGTTTGCCGATGTACCCAATTGTTGCTGCAAAACAAGTGTAAGATATGATATTTAACAGATAAAATGTAAAGTCAAGAAGCTACCTCTGAAGGTTCATCGAAAGAAGTGGTGCTTGATATCGGCGGAATTGCCGATGACGATCCAGTAGCAGCTCTTACCCCCTGATGATTAAGGTTAATACAGTTTGTGATCGGCATAAGTAAAAATAAACAAGGTTGTTACCTTGAATGCTTTGACCAAGGTTGTAGCAGCGGCCGATGGAGTAGTCCTGGATGTAGCCAATTTGGACTTGGAAGTGATGGTCTTGGTACGAATCTTCTGGTGGGTCAAAGCGGCTAAGGTGGGAGCGTTGTAGCCGATCGGCGATGTTGGGGAAACAGGCCGGATATTGAAGGGTTTCCCACTTTTGCTCACCGATGGTGCTGGGTTGTTAACCTGTTACAAGAGAATCAGTTACTGATATATGAAGGGAAAAGCAGAAGGGAGTTAAAGGAAATTTACCGCGTCGTCAGGGATGGCATATTCAGGGTCGATCATGTGCCGATATGTGTGAGCAGAAGTTGCGAACAGTTGTTCTTTTCCCTCTCGCCACCATTGCTTATATGACTCGGTGATGAAAGATATTGGTGTCCAGGTGGATATATCAACATCTGTAGTATCGGCATCGGGGGAGAGTTGTACTACCATGTTCCAATCTGTTCCGCAGGTGATTGTTTCCCTGGGTTTGATCACATCGGCAAAGCAGAGTTTGATTGGCAGTTGCCCAAAAGCCAATTGGCGGGATACTGCCGATGGGTTGTAAAATTCATATGTAATGTTGGTATTTTTCCCGCTGCCGAATGTGTTTACTGGAATTGCCCTGGGAGTGATGATAGCCATCATGAGCTCATTATCTTGATTCAGAGTGTCATCGGCAAAGTTGAAAAGAAGGGGGAATCTATTTTCTTCGTCAATATAAGGCACCCAGGCCCTATGATCACGAGAAAGACCATTGTAGAAGCTTTGAAAGAATCTGCCGATTTGGTCTTCGTTGGCTTCTGTTCTAGGAAGGACAATTATGGCTTCACCAAAATTGAGGGGTGAGCGTGTTGCTGATTCATCATCCCCAAGCACATAGTCTTCAGCAATTTCTCGTGGGAATTGTTGAGCAAAAAAGTCCCATTGCAAACGTTTGTGCATATGGGCATTCAACCACATGTTGATAAACCACCACGGGCCTCCCAGGTTGCCGATGGGTTCGCCAAGCAAAAGTTTTTGAGACACTTGATGAAGAAGATGATAAGTAGAGCTCAGAAGGTATCGGCCGAGAGGAAACCTTACGCCATGAGCCAAAAGTTCAGCTGCAGGGAGGAAGGCGTTGGTTGGTCCTACTGATCGACCACAGAAGATAAATTTTTCTAACCACATATTCAGGAATGTGGCATGTTCCCTCTGGCTAAGTGTCCCGGTTTTCTGGTATTCTTGAATATATCCTGTCCAACCGCCGATGTTGCGGGTATTCACCCTATATTCAGACTTTCTACCATAGATGGAGCCTTCATCGGCAGTTGAGATGTCCAAGCCAGTAAGCATGTGGATATCGGCAAGGGTAGGAGTAGCTGGGCCATGTCCAAACATAAAAGCGTTGGTCGTGTCTGACCAGAAATAAGCAGCTGCAATTATCATTGATTCATTTTTCTGCATATCGGCAATAGAGAGCCTAATGCATTGGTCTAACCTTCGTTCTGCCCAGTATACTTGCATCGATCTATTAACCCTCAAGTACCAATCTTTCCACCCTTTGGTGGTTTTGGGCCAAGATCGGAATGTGTCTTTCCACAAATTCAGAGAGAAATTTTGGGCTCTAAAGGGGATTCTGTTAACCTCTGCATTGATCAGATCGGTTGGATCTGGGTTGCCCATTGGTCCAAGGCATTGGACGTGCGGCTGATCGGTTGGGATAACTAATTTGTTGCGCAGTTCCTAAGGTTACAGAATCCAGAGAACAGAAGAAAGGAAAAATCACCAACTGAATGAATTTGCAAAAAGATCAAAGTAAAAGGTAATGGAAGTGGAGCGAACCGCGGGGACGTCGAAGTTGATGGCCATTGTCTTGAGGAAGGTGGAGGTACGAGCCGGAAACTTGAAGTTAGCGCCGGAGAAGGGTTCTTGTTGGTTGAGGTCGCGCGGTTGTTCGTCGGAGTCGCCGCCGGAGAGAGAGAATGCCAAGGATTGGAGGCTGAAGATAGAAAATGAGGGTTCCGGGGAAATCTATTTATAAGCCGCCCGGAATAAGGGTATTTTGGACTTATCTCTATGTCGCGCGCATATAGGTCAAGGCGGTTCAGAGGGATATGATAACTGTTCGCGCGATAATCAGGGGATTGTGCAGATGAGTTGATGACAAGTAATCATGACTTGGAAGGGATATCGATACAGGATATTTTAATTCTGAAAATGGCAGCATTATCATGTTAAGATCTTGCCGATGGGTTATTGTTTCGGTATCTTAACCATAATCAAGGCAAGAGTGGTTGGCGATTGTGCGATATTTACTGAAGTGCGTGAATCAAGATTAGATTTGATTGGATTTGGTAACAAATCAAGTTTTGGCTTGGGGAATGAGTTACGGTAATCGGGCAAAGGCAAGTGTTATCTGGAGTAAATTTCGGAGTATTAATGGTTTTATACTCCGAAATTGGGGGGCATGTGTTGACACCGTTTTTTTTGCACGTGTCAAAATAATCGGAGTGGACTAATCGGCAGGGGGAAAGTTATTGAATACTTTGATAGTCGATGAAAGCCAGCTTGTAAAGATGGTTGCCGATGGCTGGTAATGGTCGATGGAAAGGTTGATTTGGACTCGGGCGTTGCCGATGAGGTTGGAGGTGTTATTGTCGATGCCGATGAAGGGAGGATTGAAGACTACTGCCGATGAAACGGGGAGTATGCCGATGAAGGAAGACTTGAAGACTACTGCCGATGAAATAGGGAGTATGCCGATGGGAAGGAGGACGGTGAGATTTCCATCGTAATTGAGGCGGACAGGGAAATAGATAGGAGTTGATTTCCTTTTCTATATTTGTTGGAGTATGATTCATGTAAGAGTCACGTGTTTCCTTAGATATGGGATTGGTGTCCTAGTTGTGTTTGGTTGTGTCTCTTTAGATCAGGGTATAAATATAGAGTAAGGGGCAATGTAATAGATATATGAATCAATATCAAAACCAATTTTTACTCTTATTTGCATCTACTTACTTTTCGGCGACTTCGTCAATTTGCATATTTTTCCTTTTTTTACGAGTTCTCATTGATTCGGCGAGCTGCATCGTTTCAGTACGACCTTCGGCGATTCTCGAGTTCCGCGTGAGCACCTCTTGGTCGTGACTTCCGGGCGTATCGCTGTTGTCAGGACCAAAGTGTTCGTATCTTCATCCTTGTCGATTAGCAAGTCAAATCGACTAGCACGCTTTGGATATCGATTCGGGTATTAGCCCTTTGTGTTTGCAGATCCACTTTTGCATCAACAGACTCATTCGAGTCCTACTCTCCATTAAGGGGGCTATGGGCGACCTAGCGAAGGTCTGCCCTAGAGGGTACCACGAAGGTCACTCTAGCCGGAGTCTTTTCCAACTCATTTTCCTCCTTCCACTAGTTGATTCTGAGGCGGCAGAATCGACCGTTACAAACTTTCTGAGGCACACCACAATCTCTCGGGTGCTCTCCGGTGATGCCTAACCGTCTAGGACTGAAGAGTCCAAGAGTAACAAATGCAACTCACGAGATTGACAATATGCACAAGTGCTCAAGTGGTTGGATTGCTATCTTTTTGAATTTCTCTCAACCCACTAATTTGATTTGACAATTTGGATCACACACTCACTAAGAAAGGGTTTGGGAGAGTTGGCAAGGCTCAAAAACATGTATAGCAACCAGCAGAATCAGCAGCCTCCAAAGGTGGAGGCTTGGGAGTATTTATAGCCCCCTTGGAAAAACTAGTCATTTTATAGCCGTTGCCATACTGGACTGTGGGGGTATTAACCCCTATACCCTTACGGCTAGGCTTGGGCCGGCCCGGACCAGGGGGTCCGGCCCACTAGAAGATGACGCGCGGCCTAGCCAATCTGCTCAAAGTCCCACGTAAGGAATCAAGGCAGACTTGGAGATCAAGCAAGATCCTGGTCGGTTAGAATAGGAATCTTTATCCGGCCACCTATGGCAATTATAACTGGTTAGGATTAGTTTCCAGATCTGTAACCCTTACCCCCAGACTATATAAGGCGGGCAGGGGACCCCTCTGAAAAACATCTCTCATTAACATACAACAATACAATCAGACGCAGGACGTAGGTATTACGCCTTCACGGTGGCCGAACTTGGATAAAACCTTGTGTCTGTCTTGCATCACCATCTTGTTTGTAGCTTGCGCATCTGTCTGCCGATAATCTACTACCTTGGGCATACACCTAGGTAGACTGCCGACCATATTTCATCGACAGTGGCGTGCTAGGTAGGGGGTGTGCGTACTGCTTCCTAGAAGAACAAGATGGTCATCATCCCCGGATCCATGGCTACGCCGAACGGCCTCACGTTCACCATCGACTAGATCACCTGGAACACTGGCACCGACAACTTCATCGCCATGACCATGGAGGAGGCGCGGATCCAATCTGCGTCGACCACTGCTTCACCGGCATCAGCTACGGCTTTGACCACGTTGGACCTAGCTCCAGCCACACCAGCATCGTCTTCAGCCACGCCGACAACCCGTCGTTTGCTTCCTCGCTACAAAGGGAGGTAGATCGACAACACCGACCTGCTCGACTCCATCGATCGGGTTAGCACCAAGCTTGCTGAAACCCTAGCTCTGGTAGATTCAATTCAAAATCAACCTATCGAGCAGGTAACCACTGCCCACAACTGATCTACCCGACCAGCTCAGGCCAGTCATCCTGCACGACTCGGTACGGATCTCGTGGTCACATCTACTCCTGAAGGGCGCTCTGTTCATCGCCGATCAGCCCCCGCAATGGGTCTCCGGCTCTCCGAGTGCGAAGCCTTGATGGAGAATTACCAGGCTCAGCTCTACGGCCTACGCAACTTCATCAACATGGTTTGGATTGAGGAGTATCAAGAAGGATCGGTCCACACAGTACAAGAGGGTGGCTCAAGCTCCCCGTCCGGCATCGCATCTAATGGCTCCGTCCACACTGAGCTCCAGCATCGTGACAATGAAGAAGTTGAATATGATCTGGATATCCTAGACCACTCCCTAGGGTTCCCATGATTCCCATCCTTCCCACCAAGGCGAGGAGGCTTGATCAATGTCGTCAGTAATGACGAACCACCGGTAGTTGGCGAAACAGAACAAGACAGGCTAGCACGCGAAGCACGCAATATTGACCAGTTTAATCGCAGACAAGACGAAGCTGAGGCGGAAGAGGAGGCACGATGCATAAGGTTCCAGCCACATGACCTCAACAATGCCTTTGATAGGGTAGGGGAAAAGCAGGTCTTCATGACTCCAAGCGCCAACGTAGCTGTTGCTATGGCAACAATGCAACGACTACCCGATACCTTGGAAACCCAGGCAATTCGTGATGATGTACAAGCCTATCTGACGGCTGCTATGGCCTAGACCATAGAGATTGCAAACCAAGCCTAGGCTCCATCCGCCTCAGTTGAATCAAGCTACAGTCGCTAGTACTCAAGTCACCCACAGTCACCCAACCAACATGGCTCGTGCAACAATGACCCATCAGACAACCGTCAAGGCGGAAACGGTGGTCATGATGGTGGTCGGGATGACAACCGCCACAACAACCGGGATGATAATCGACGAGACAACTACGACAATCACCGTGGTAACCATGGTCGCAGGGTCAACCAGGATGGCAATCAGGATCGACGTGATGGCAATAACGATCTCCGCCATTCCCTCAGAGAACACGATCTGCGCGATCGCATTAACCAAAGAGTCAACGATCGTGCATCCCACGAAAGCTATCGCCGTATGGAATATGATACTACCCACGGCCCTTTGGGTTTGAAGCAGTTTACTCTTCACCTTTGCCAAGTCATATGGCCCAAGAACTTCAAGCTCGAAAAACTCTAGAAGTACGACGGCAAGGAGAACCCCGAGTTATGGGTCATGCTCTATGAAACCGCGTGCAGATCAGCCATGACTGACGAGCATGTCATGTCTAATTACTTCCCAGTCGCTGTCGGCCATGCGGGCCACCAATGGCTGGTCAGCTTGCCGGTGAACTACTTTGATTCTTGGCAAGAGCTCAAGCAAGCATTCATCGACAACTTCATTGCTACTTGCGAACAACCCGGCAACAAATATGATCTACAGCGGATTCGAGATCGCAAAGATGAGCCACTGTGCGAGTACGTCCGACGCTTCTCGAAGATGCACATCAAGGTCCTGTCAATCTCCAACAACGAGGCAATCAAAGCTTTCATCACTAGTCTCCACTTCCATGATGCCCTAAGGGACAAGCTCCTCTGCAAAAGACCTGAATCGGTCACAGCGCTCCTAGCCACTGCTAAAAAAATATGCGGATGCCGATGATGCTAAAAAGATAATCATCGAAGAAGCAGCAAGGGTTCCACGCTCCGACCACCCCCCACACTGCGATGACTACCACGGCAACCATGGTCGGAACGACAATTTTGATCGCTGCAACCCGCACAACGATTCCCGCGACCACCCCGACAGCGTAATTAGCGGCATAATCACCGTGATGATTACAGGGGCAAGCGTGCTCGGGAAGATGACGGCGAAGTCAACACCGTTAAAAAAGGTGGTGGATGTCGCAACTACGAAGAAGACTATGCCAAAGCATTGAAAGGACCCTGCCAGCTCCATCCCAAGTCAAACCATACCATGGAGAATTGCCGTGTTCTCAAATCCATCTACACGTGCCAACAGGCTCCGGATAAATCCGACAAGCCTAACGACGCAGGGGAGCAGCGTAACGAGGACAACGATAGTGAAGACGCAGATCCCCATCACAAGTACGTTAAGCCAACTGACCGCGTCCACACCATCATTGGGGGCAGAGTGTCCATCGAGACCAAGTGAGAGCGCAAGCTGCTCGCCCGCGCTTGCTTGAACGTGGCCAATGCCGACAACCTCATCGCCGATCCGCGGCTCCCTCCTTGGTCTCACCGCGAGATCTCCTTCAGCAGAAAGGACCAATGGGCCGCAATACCTGAGCCAGGGCGTTTTCCTCTGGTTCTCGATCCTTGTATCAACAAGGTTCAGTTCGGTAGAGTGCTGATTGGCGGCGGCAGTTCCATCAATATACTGTTCAAGAACAGTTTGCCAGCCCTAAATATAACCCAGGCTGATCTCAAGCCATACGAGGCACAGTTCTGGGGTGTTCTCCCTGGACAGAGCTCTACACTTCTCGGGCAGATCATGCTACCTGTGCAATTTGGTACCCCAGACCACTTCCGCACCAACTACGTCAACTTCGTGGTCGCCGACTTCGAAGGCACCTACCATGCTATTCTTGGTCGACCAGTGCTCACCAAGTTCATGGCCATACCTCACTATAGGTATTTGGTGCTCAAGATGCCTACTGAGAAAGGGGTTCTAACTCTCAGGGGCAACGTATACGCAGCATATACCTGTGAGGATGACAGCTTCAAAATAGCAGAGGCTCATGACCTCTCTATTCGCATGGCCGAGACCATGCTCGACGCCAAGAAGACCCCAACCGTTCACCTGGAGATCCTAGAGCTCGAGGCCCCACGCAAGAACATCAAGTCCAAAGAGCACAAAGAGATCCAGCTGGTTGACGGCGATCCTAGCAAAATGGCCCTTATCGGGGCCAACCTGGATCCTAAATAGGAAGACGCGCTCGTTAGGTTCTTGAGAAGCAACGTGAGTGTGTTCGCATGGAAACCCGCTGACATGCCCGATGTACCTCGGAACTTGATCGAGCACTCCTTAAATGTCGATGGCAAGGCCAAACCCATCAAGCAGAAGCTACGACGGTTCGCTCGCGACAAAAAGGAGGCTATTAGGGTAGAAGTTACATGGCTTTTAGCAGCTGGATTTATCAAAGAAGTGTATCATCCGGAGTGGTTAGCCAACCCAGTTCTTGTACGCAAAAAGAATAAGGAATGGAGAATGTGCGTTGATTACACTGATCTCAACAAACACTACCCTAAAGACCCCTTTGGCTTACCTCACATAGACGAGGTCGTAGATTCAACTGCTGGTTACGAGCTGCTTTCCTTTCTCGATTGCTACTCTGGTTATCACCAGACCGCTCTCAAAAAGGACGACCAGATCAAGACATCCTTCATCACGCCTTTCGGCGCCTACTGCTACATGACCATGTCGTTTGGGCTCAAGAACGCTGGGGCTAC